>NC_135891.1:112244814-112602113 GCF_964194155.1 Cetorhinus maximus
TCTGTTCCTCTGACATCTCCCTTTCCCTTTACTCCACCTTGACTGTGATTCCCATTCTAACTAAATAAGTTGACAATATAATGCTAATTTACTGACCCCACACTCCCAGGATGTATGAATTATCTGGTGTTTGTTGGCAATCATGTTAACAACACCTGACCTTAAGGGCAAGCCTATTTTTTGCCACAACCTGAACCAGACACAGCAAGAAACACTGAGATGTTGAACTTAATTCTTTGCTGGAGTTCAAGTGTTGGCCACACACACACTCTACATGAACCTTCATGCCTTTATTATTCTCATCATCTTAAATAAAACAAGACTCTTTCACTGATTTGAAATTATCAAACAAACTCACTGGTCATGGCAAAATAAACTGTAGCAGATGTTGATGTTCCAGCAGATGGAACATGCTCTTGGAACTAAATATTATACCAAAGGGCCTCAAGACATTTAGCACTCAGTACCATATCTCAAGATGTTTTCTATCCTGTGTATTGGTAAATGAGTAATGTGTTCTGTCTCTTTCTGTACATTTCTTTTCCACCCCTGATGTTCTCTTTGCACATACTTCAGTCTCAGTAACATCACTCGCTGCAACACCTACTTCAGCACATCTACTGAAACTCTCCTCAAGCCTTAATACCATCTCCAGGCTCAACTATTCCAATGCTCTCCTGGCCGGTTCCCATCCTCCATGCTGCATAAACCTCATCTCATCCATAGCTTTGCTACCCTGCACCAAGACTGGCTCATGCATTGCCCATCCTCCATGTGCTTATCTAGCTTCCTCTTAAATGCATTTATGCTGTTTGCCTCCATGACTCCCTAAGGGCGGGTTCCACATTCTAACTATTTAACTAATGCGTGGAATATTTAACTGCTATGACTCGGAGAACTTTTTTTGTGCTCCTGATACAATCAGAAGAGGTGGTTTAAGATGTCTGACAAACTCTGAATTTGACAAGCTAACTAGAATTCTATTTTATCATTAGCTTATAGGAGCAATACATGGGATTGCTGCATTTGCTATAGAGAGCAAAGGTTTCCATTCTATATTAAGCATGGCCAAAGTTGTCCTGATCTCTAGTAATCACACAGACAGCATTCATACCTCATTCAAGGGGAATTGACTGGTGCAGTAGTTCTAGATGATTATCATGAAGCTATTAATGTATATAATATTATTGGAAAATATTTTCTTTCAAAATAGAGGTTTAGTCTGTGGGTCTGTCTTAATTGGATTAAAGCCAGCTAGTCTGCGTGCTTTGATGTGTACTAGTTTTGATATGTGGGAGAGAAAGAGTGTATTTGCATTTTTTGAAGCGAGCATTCAAGAAGTGGGGTGAAAACTGACACCTATCCAGCAGATACAAAGCAATATGTTTACATTACTAATAAAATTGGTACTATGAAAGGGGTTTTATTGTTAGAGAGGTTTAGTTGAGAGGTTGGTGATACAATGAGAATTTACATTCGATGTGTGGTGCTAGGTATAACTTCAGCAGTGTTGTGTGTGCAGGGGCAGATGCAATGTGAGATCAACAGCAGCTATAAGGCTCCAACTGTTTCCACAGGAACCAAAGTGAAAAGAGCCTCATTTTGAATTTGTAAGGTGAAAATGCTTTGCCTGGTGTCTAGTTAAGCCTATGAGTTGCTGTTGCCTTAATGGAGATGAGTTTGAGAATTTGTTAAAAGTTATGATGGTAGTAATTTGTAGCCATATGTATATCTCTTTTAACCTGTGTAAATTAATAAAATGTTTCATTTAGGTTAATATAAAACCTCGAGAACTGGTGGTCTGATTCCTGAATTTATAGCATCTCAAACATAACACTTAAAGTTATAGGCTATGACAGTTGTTTAAAATTTCCCTCTGGGATTTTAAAATATCTCAGCTGTACTAATTACATCGGTCTTATAAATGATAGACCAGTCTATATTGCCTGGAGAGAATCTAACCATCGCACCTTGACATTCAATGGTAATGCCATCGCTGGATCGCTCACTATCAACATCCTGGGGGTTACCATTGAGCAGAAACTGAACTGGACTAGCCATATAAATATTGTGCCTACAAGAGCAGGTCAGAGGCTGGGAATCCTGCGGCAAGCAACTGACCTCCTGATTCCCCAAAGCCTGTCCACCATCTATAAGGCACAAGTCAGGAGTGTGATGGAATACTCTCCACTTTCCTGGATGAGTGCAGCTCCAACAACACTCAAGAAGCTTGACACCATCCAGGACAAAGCAGCCCACTTGATTAGCACCCCATCCACAAACATTCACCCCCTCCACCACTGATGCACCATGGCAGCAGTGTGTACCATCTACAAAATACACTGCAGGAACTCACCAAGCCTCCTTAGACAGCACCTTCCAAACTCATGACTACTACCATCTAGAGGGACAAGGGCAGGAGATGCATGGGAACACCACAACCTGGAAGTTCCCCTCCAAGCCACTCACCATCCTGACTTTGAAATATATCGCCGTTCCTTCACTGCCGCTCGGTCAAAATCCTGGAACACCCTCCCTAACAGCATTATGGGTGTACCTATACTAGATGGACTGCAGCAGTTCAAGAAGGCAGCTCACCACCCCCTTAAGGGCAGTTAGGGATGGACAATAAATGCTGGCCTAGCCAGCAATGCCCACATCCCATGAAAGAATAAAAAATAATTAGCTTTCAATTGATTTGGGATTTGCCTTTCAGACAACAGCTCAAAAGGATGCCATTCAGTCTATCGAGCCTGTGATGGGTGACTGTTTTAAAGAACTAGCCAATTAGTCCCAATCCCTTGATCTTTCCCTATAGCTCTGCAAATGTTTCCTTTTCAGGTTTATATCCAGTTCCCTTCAGGAAACTATCACTGAATCTACTTCCACCACCCTTTCAGGTGGTGCATTCCAAATCATAACAACTTGCTGTGTAAAAGAAAAATTCTCATTTCCTCTCTGGTTCTTTTGTCAATTACTATCCTGTCACAGGAAACAGTTTCTCCTTATTTACTCTATTTAATGTACTCCTGTACAGATAATACCCAAGCAGCGGCCTTAAAGGGCAGCCAGGTTAAACACAGTTTCACCTTAAGTAGCTCACATTGTAGCCGATAGTGCAAGTGTAACATCTGTTGAAACATAAGTGCAGGCTCTCCATCATATATCCGTTTGCTGCATTGAAACTCAAGAAGAATTTATCCCAATGCGTCAACTTTCATAGTTACTAATCATAGAGTTACACATTCAGCGCCACATAAAACTCCATTGTTTCAATTGTTTATGTAGGACTGAAAATCTCTATCTGGTGTGGGTGGGAGTGCTTGATGGTGCCTTGGGCATCTAGCAGAAAGATATTGAGTTCCCGACAATGTCATCCTTCATATATAGCAGTGTATATATTATTATAAGCCACCTAGAGGCTCACACCCAAAGCCTTCATAATGCCTCCCATGCATAAGAACTGCTCAAAGGTAGATTCTGTTGGCTAACATCCCAAAACAAGGGCATGAGAATACTACACCCACTCCTAGGCTTTCCATCATTAGGGCTTCATACTGAGTCAGCAGGTTGTAGTTTCAGGTCCCACTCCGGAGATTTCAGTATAAAATCCGGGCTAGCACCTTAGTGCAACACTGTTGGAGGTGCTGTGCTTTGGATAAGATGTTAAACTAAGGCCCCTTCTGTCCTCTCAGGTGGATGTAAAAGATCCCATGGCATTATTTCAAACAGGTGCTCTCCCTGGTGTCCTAGCCAATATTTATCCCTCAAACAGCATGTCTAAAACAGATGATCTGGTCATTATCACAATGCTTTTTGTGGGAGTTAGCTGTGTGCAAATTGGCTACTGAATTTCCAACATCACAATCGTAAGTCAACATTACAAAATAGTACTGCAACATTACAAAAGTACTTAATTGGCTGTAAAATGCTTTGAGACGTCCACTGGCCAAGAAAAGTGCTATATAAATGCAAGTCTTTCTTTTCGTTCTTTTTGATTTATCCAATTCGTGCACATGGGAATTAATGTAGATAAATTGAAATCATTGTGATGTGGTGAGACCTGAACAATCCTCACATTATAATTGAACAACAGGTAGAAACCAATGTGGGGTGGATGTTTAACTCACCAACCAACGCTACAGGAATGGGGCAGAAGTAGAGTTGAAGTATCTTTGCAAAGACTTACTGTCCTGATCCTGTTAGATATTTGCCCATCACCATCTTACTGGACCATAATTTTCATGCAGCTGGTGCAAGAGGGAGCCTCATTAATACATGCAAATTGGGGTCCTTTGACTCACTGAATCGGGTAATTCGTGGGTTAGCATCAGTAAAGAAAATGACTGAAAGTTGACCGATTGTTGTAAAACCCCAACTCATTCTCCAACATCCTTCAGGGAGGAGAATATGGGCCAACACTTTCTTCTCTGGGCTACACAGGATTCCAGTTCCCATGTTGTTGACTCTTAATTCCCTCTGAATAGGGTTGCCAATTCTGGTTGGGTATGTCCCTGGAGGTTTTATTGTGTGATACACTGTCTCTAACTGCCCCACCCAAAGAACAACCTTTTTGTTTTAATCCAAACACCAGTATTTTGACAACTCATAAATGGAAGTGTTCAAAGAAACTGCAAAAATCCACAACTTCTTCAGTGGCAATAGTTTTTTTTCTCTTTTCAGATGGCTCACAGGCCATCCTTAATTCCTGGGGCTCCAAGACAATCCTGGAGGATTGGCAACCCTGTCTCTGGAGTGGCCTAGTAATGCATTCAGTTGTAGAAAAACATCTTCCATGAATAGAAGGGACAAGCCTTCTTCAATGGATGGGAAAATCCTGTTAAAATCACCAATTCTGCCATTAGTTCTATAATTGCACATTTACTGCTGGTATAAATGCAATTGCCCACAGCAATTTCTAAGCTTAAAAAGCTTATAATTTTTTGACAATGTTTTGGGAGGAAAACCTCACTTTTCAATTAAAATTTTAATTGGAAACTGCACCAAAAATCCATCTCTGTCTGAAAGCCCAAGTGGATACTGAACGGTTACTCAAAATTTAGTATCTAATTATCCATCACATTCTACAGATTAAGACACTACCTGCTCCAAGTTTATTATTGCACTGTCTCTAATCTATTTACTCTAACTGCGATGTTGAGACCTTTCCATGCAGAAGATCATTGATGTAGATATGAACATGATCCTGGGGACCCATTCTGGAAGATGGGTGTCAGCTCCTCAATGGTAAAATGATGAAAAACTTGCATTTATATAGCGCCTTTCATGACCATAGGACACCCCAAAGCATCTGACAACTAATTAAGTATTTTTAAAAGTCTAAATGCTGCGGGAAATATAACAGCTAATTTGTGCTCAGCAAGCTCCCATAAACAGCAACACGATAATGAGCCGACAATTTGTTTTTTGGTGACATTTTAGCCAGAACACCAGGGAGTTAACTCATCAGCTCTCCTTTGAAAGAGGATCTTACACATCCACCTGAGAGGGCAGATGGTGTCTTGATCTAACGCCTTATCGAAAAAACGTTAATGCCAACAGTGCAGCACTCCCTCAACACAGCACTGAAGCAAAGACAAATAGTGTGAACATTTCAGAAAACCTTTTTTTAAATCAGTTCCTCAAGGTAGTGTCCTTGGCCCAACCATATTCAGCTACTTCATCAATGACCTTCCTTCCATCATAAGGTCAGAAATGGGGATGTTCGCTGATGACTGCACAATGTTCAGCACCATTTGTAACTCCCCAGATACTGAAGCAGTCCATGTCCAAATGCAGCAAGACCTGGACAAAATCCAGGCTTGGGCTGACAAGTGGCAAGTAACATTTGTGCCAGGCAATGACCATCTCCAACAAGAGAGAATCTAACCATCGGCATTTGGCATTCAATGGCATTATCATCTCATTGTCAACATCCTGGGGTTACCATTAACCAGAAATGGAACTGGACTAGCCATGTAAATACTGTGGCTACAAGAACAGGTCAGAGGCTAGGGATTCTGTGATGAGTAACTTACCTCTGACTTCCCCAAGCCTGTCCACCATCTACAAGGCACAAGTCAAGAGTGTGATGAAATATTGTCCACTTGCCTGGATGAGTGCAGCTCCTACAACACTCAAGAAGCTTGACACCATCCAGGACAAAGCAGACGGCTTGATTGGCACCCCATCCACAAATATTCACTTCTTCCACCACCAATGTACAGTAGCAGCAGGGTGTACCATCTACAGGATGCACTGCAGGAACTCACCAAGTCTCCTTAAACAGCACCTTCCAAATCTATGACCACTACCATCTAGAAGGACAAGGGCAGCTGGAAGTTCCCCTCCAAGCCACTCACCATCCTGACTTGGAAATATATCGCCGTCCCTTCACTGTCGCTGGGTCAAAATCCTGGAACTCCCTCCCTAACAGCACTGTGGGTGTACCTACACCACAGGGACTGCAGCAGCTCAAGGATGCTTGAACTACCTTCTCAAGGGCAATTAGGGATGGGCAATAAATGGTGGACTAGCCAGTGACACCCACATCCCATGTATGAATAAAAGAAAAAGAAATACCAAGCAGATAAAATCAACATAAATGATAAGGTATTTTGGAAATACAGTGCATACAGCATGCACGGTGTAACCTAATGTTGTCATAGACTCCATTGAATCCCTTCATGACTCTCAGTTTGAGAACCCATGAATTGTAAAATGTCACTTTAAGGCATCACCTCCTTTTGTCCCACTTGCATCTCATTTGCATTCCAGTAGTTCCACGTGATAGGATAAGTGAGGCTGGGTTGCTAATTAATGCAAACATCGCTTGTCAACCAGTGGCGGGATTATCAGGATTGATAACCCTGTCAGTTGATGGGCTGCTAACCTTTTCAAAACTGCCCCGGTAACCTTGCTCGGATAACCCCTGCTTAACACTCACTGTATTCTACATTCAGAACTGTTGGGCTTGCAGATTGCAGCTACACATGTTTAACTGTTGAGATGTCCTTTCTAATGATACCACAACAAGACTGATAAATGCTAATGTGTGATTTGCAAAAGTGGCAAAACAGCCTGAGATAAACAAAGTTCAGGTGGTTTGACACTTGACCCTTAGAATCATAGAATCTTACAACACAGAAGGAAGCCGTTTGTTATTTGCTTGTGGGATATAGGCACCGCTGGCAAGGTCAGCATTTGTTGCCCATCCCCATTAACTTTAAGAAGGTGGTGGTGAGCCACCTTCTTGAACAACTGCAGTCCCCAGAGGGGAGAGAGTTCCAGGATTTTGACCTAGTTGGCAGTGAAGGAATGACAATATATATATTCAAGTTAGGATGGTGTGTGATTTGAAGAGGAACTTACAGGTGGCGGTGTCCCCATGCGCATTCAATGCTTGTTCTTATAGCCGAGGTCACGGGTTTGGAAGGTGCTGTTGAAGGAGCCTAGGCAAGTGGTTGCAGTGCGTCTTGTAGACTGCAGCCTGGTAACTGTTTGTCTTTTTTGAAAGAGTTATCCAATTAGCCCCAAACCCTTGCCCTTGCCCCATAGCCCTGCAATTTTCTCCCCTTCAAATATTTATCCAATTCCCTCTGTTATTGAATTTGCCTCTACTGTCCTCTGAAGTAGTGCATTCCAGATTAGAATAACTCTGGTAAAATCCTCTCTCTTCATCTCACCTCTGGTTCTTTAGGAAACTTCTGTAGCTTGAATTGTGACAGTAACAATATATGACAAGTTTCCCTAAATGCTGAAACTCATATTTTCATTAGTCGTTCTTTTTCTCTTTTTTTAAAAGAGGTTTTGAAGGCGATCAAAGGTCTTGATAGAGAAAAACTATCTTTTCCAATGAGTTAATAACCTGCAGTCATAGATTCGAAATCATCGGTGCAGTTCTTACATTAGAACAGTAATTACACCTCAGAAGTTCTTCATTGGCTGTGAAGAATCTGTTTTCCCTTAGAGCAGAGAAGGTTATAGAAGATTTAATACAGGTCTTCAAAATTATTAAGGGTTTTGTTAGTGTAGAGATGAAGAAACAGTTTCCACTGGCAGGAGTGTCAGAAACCAGAGGGCACAGACTTACGGGAGTTAGCTAAGGAGGAGCGGATGAAGCAAGTTATGATGTGGAATGCACTGCCTGAAAGGGTGGGGGGGAACGCAGATTCACAAGTAACTTTATAAAGGAAGTTGGATAAATACGCGGAGAGGAAATATTTACAGGGCTACGGGGAAAGAGCAGAGCCAGAGAATGGATAACTCTTTTGAAGAGTTGACATAGGCCTGATGAGTCAAATGTCTTCCTTCTGCACTGTATGATTTTAAACTCTAATCTTTGAACTTTCATGGCCTGTATAGACCAGTTCTTGGCTAGATTAACTCTGGGAGACAACATACAAGTTTTCTGACTAGATAGTTACCATTAGAGTCACCTGCTGAGTGCCAGCCAATCCACTGGGCTATTTTGCTTTTCTTTTATCTTAAAATGAGCTTTGCATTAATGGGAAAAGAAAGAACGTGTTTAAACAAGGTAAACCATCCTGAAAGAACAACGAATGACAAGACCTTGTCCTGAGAAATGTCCTCAAGGCAGCCTAAAAGGAGAAGCCCTATGTTTAAGTTGACATATGTCAACCAGTGGTGTGTGCAGTTTAATTGGCCAGTTGTATAAAGCTGTGTTGGCATCTTAAATATTCATGTTGGTGCCTGAGGAGCCTGTAGCACAGGCTGGGAAACACATTGTGTGTGGGGTGTAGTATCCAAGTTACAGGAGTAGGGCAACATTCCAAGAACCTAGGAAGGACAAGAGGTCCCTAAGGGGCCAATCTTTCAGACGGCTGAGACCAATTACTTCTAACCTATTTTTCTTGTCCCTTCAACAACTATTTTAATTAAACCACACGGATACTTCTAGTAGACCGTTTTTTTTCCCCCTGTCATTTTTCCCTGAAGGAACTAATTCATCGTTAGGTGTCTGTTACCCTCTGGTAACATCTCCAAGTGCGCATCTGGTAACATCTCCTTCATGTGCAAGCCTGGGTAGTGAGAACCAGAAGATTGTACAGGACCTAGAGTCCAGTCCTGCACTTAACTGACATGCATATGAGTGAATGGCTCTAGGAGAAATGGAATAGTGATCAGGGACAGGAACCTTGGCTGTTTAATACCCCCCCCCACTCTCCTTCTAGCCTAGTTACTACCACCCCAAAGATTCAGGTAAGCATGAATGTGGGATCCTGCTCTATTTGACTCAGTTCCTGGATGCTGCACTGAGCCACTGGAGTCTGTCATATTAAATTATTTTTAAGAGGAATTTAACTTCCAACATTTGCCTGCAAATATATCTGAAGTCTATTTACAGATTACAGGTTTAGTGGTGTGTGTTTGGATATTTAATGCATTGAATTGGTGAGTTACAGATTAACTTGTGTGATTCCTCAAACTCTGATGATCTGATCTTTATATGTTCTCCAGGGAAGTGATGGGAGGTGGCAAATGAAATCTGGGAAGATTCCTCAAATCACTCACATGGTTCTCCTTGTGTCAGACATGGCTCTGTGGTAGCATTCTTATCTCTGAATCAGGAAAGTTGTGGGTTCAGGTCCAACTCCAGACTTGAGCAAAAAATCTAGGTTTGCATTCCTGTGAAGTAGTAAGTGCTGAATTTTCAGAGCTGTCTTTCAGATAAGTTGCTACACTAAGGCCCTGAGTGTCCTCTCACTTGGCTGTAAAAGATCCCATGGCATTACTTTGGATAAGATCAGCACGTCTTGGACAATATTTATCCCTCAACCAACTTCAATAAAAGATTTGGTCATTATCATATTCCTGTTTGTAGAAGCTTAATGTGTTCAAATTGGCGGCTGCATTTCCTACATTACAACAGTGACAACACTTCAAAATGTACTTCATTGGTCAAAAAGCACTTTGGAACATCTGGAGGATGTAAAGGGCGCTATATAAATGCAAGTCATTCTTACGTTCAGTGTGGCATTGATCTGGAGGGAAATCACTAGCCTGTCCTGGTAAACTGGAGCTTGGAGAAATAAAAAGACTGCAAGGAAGGAAAATCTTAAAAATAATATAGAAGATGCTTGTGGCGGAGTGTGCTGCCGCCCTTCCATGACACCTCATGCTTGAAAGCTTCACAGCCTCGAAGTTTGGGTATAATGCAGGTACTGGAGAATTATTATTCAAGGTTCTACTCAAAAAACCAAAGACGCTCAGTGGTAGCATCCCACCTCTTGAGTTAGACAGTTGGAAGCTCATGTAGGTATAGGGGTAGGATTGAGGTACTGTTACAGGGGACGGTTGAGGTTACTGCTTGAGGATGGGACTGAGGCATGATGGACCAGAGGAGAAGGAATTGGCTTTTAAATCTAACTGTGTTTTAACTCTCTCCGCGTTGCTTGATGCAGACACTCGGTGCTGGGATTGTTTTTGTATTCCAGCACTGACATCCCTAAACTTGATCATCACGCAAAACAACTAATCACCAAAAAAAGGGAAGTGTCATTTTGTTTTTTCTCCACTCATTCCACCTTCACACCTTGCAGCATCCTAGGTGCAAGAAGAGTGTGGAACTTTCCGGATCAAAGAAGTCGTCAGCAGGACTGTCAGTGCCACTGTGTGTTCATCTGGCAGCAAACTCGCTTGAGCTCTCTCTTCACCTGAGATTCAAAGCCATGCTTCAGCACTGAGCTGTGAAAGTCTGACTGAGAAGTGCTGAAATTCCATCAACCATGCCCAGCTGTGTCTGACTGACAAGCAGCTTGGGACTTCAACTTGCAGCCTTCACTTTTCCTGCTATTCTTTATGCATCCTGCTCGATTTTAACCCCTCAAGTGCTGAAAGTTTCTTTACTTATCAGTATAGTTAAGCAGTAGCCCCATTCCTCTCTTTGTTGTACAAAACTGCAACAAGTGTTGGCCTTTGTTGCATGTTGTATGAGGTTAGGGTTCCCAACCCTGCAGGAGCTGCTGTCGTCATCGGGGCATTAAAAAAGATTGTTTTTTTCTTATTTTCTTTGAACATTTCTCTTTACCAGATATAAAAGTGTTGAAAACAGGGGTATAAAAAGCTGTTTGCACATCATCCAATTGGGTAGGGAGTCTTTTTGCTTTCTTATTGGTGTAGAAGGCAGTGCATCACAGGGATGGGTGTCAGCTGACTAATGGCTGGAGTGTGGGGGCAAGTCAACTGATGAAACCTCCAGGAATACATTTAATCACAGTTGGCAACCCTATGTGGGGAGATCACTCTAAGCTTGGGCTTTCAATTGGCTGAAAATTTAACCTTTACAACCAATCTTCAGCCACAAACATTCACTCCCTCCACCACTGATGCACTGTAGCAGCAGTGTGTGTACCATCTACAAGATGTACTACAGAAATTCACCAAGGCTCCTTAGACACCTCCTTCCAAACCCATGACCACCACCATCTAGAAGGACAAGGGCAGCAGATAGATGGGAGCACCATCACCTGGAGGTTCCTCTCCAAGTCACTCACCATCCTGACTTGGAAATATATCGCCGTTCCTTCACTGTCGTTGGGTTAAAATCCTGGAATTCCCTTTCTAGTAGCACTGTGGGTGTACCTACACCAGGTGGACTGCAGCGGTTCAAGAAGGCAGCTCACTATCACCTTCTCAAGGGCAACTAGAAATGGGCAATAAATACTGGCCCAGCCAGCAAAGACCACATCCCATGAATGAATTTTTAAAAAATGAAAATATGAGGTTTGGTTTAGTAGCTTAAAATAATAGGCCTACAGGTGTCAGTTGTGGCTCAGTTAGTAGCACACTCACTCTGAGTCAAAACATGGTGGGTTCAAATCCCACTCCAGAATTTAAACATAAAAATAAAGGCTAACTCCAATTCTAGGGGAGTGCTGCACTGTCAGAGATGCTGGCTTCTGAATGAGACTTTGAACCAAGACCCTGTCTACCATCTCAGGGGAATGTAAAAGCATGGCACTTTCCTGAAGCAGAGCTAGGGAGTTCTCCCCAAATATTTATCCCTCAACCAACATCACTAAAATAAGTTATCTGGTCAAAATCGCATTGCTGTTTGTGGAATCTTGCGCACAAATTGGCTGTCACGTTTCCTATTGCAACAGTGACTACATTTCAAAATTTCTTAATTGGATGTAAAGTACTTTGAAACATCCAGTGCTTGTGAAAGACACTATATAAATGCAAAATTTTCTTTTTTATTCAAATCTTCTTAGAAAAGTAATGTCAAGTTCACAACACGTATGTTCCAAATGCACAAATCATCCAGAAAGTTCCAGGGATAAACAGCCAGGCCATTAGCGTTCAATTACCAAACCTGCTGACCGGTTTACACCACTCCTCCACTTTCCTCACTCCTAACAGTCTTACTTTTTCTTTCTGTCTATTTTGTTGCTCTCTCTTGGTCCAATCTTTTTTTCTCTCTCGATTTCTCTTTCTATGCCTGATTTGACGCTAATTCACCCACATTAATTCAGCCGATGTCTATCTCCATTGTTCCTGTTTCCCTCTTAATCTTTAAATCTCATTATTCAAGGAGATAGACTATTGGTTCCGTGATTCCCGAGATTCCCTGTTATCAGCTTGCAATTCCACCAAGTTACAATGCAGTTTAAATTTGAGTTGAAGGATACAGGAAAAAGTCTAATTAGCAGTGTATATCACATGGTGTCACACTCCAGCCAAGATTTAGCCCGTTACTGATGCAACTTCGGCCCAGCTTAGGTGATAGTATGTCAGGACAGAAGGTTGTGAGCTTTATCACCACACTTGGGTTTGAATACTACGGAAAGCATGGAGGATATATTACATTTTAGCTTAGGCAGCAGCCTTCTAATGTATATTTTGAAGTGTAGTCACTGTTGTAATGTAGGAAATGCAGCAGCCAATTTGAGCACATTTCTACAAACAGGAATGTGATAATGACCAAATCTTTTATTGAAGTTGGTTGAGGGATAAATATTGTCCAAGATGTCCTGCTCTTATTCAAAGTAATGCCAGAGGACACTCAGGTCCTTTGTTTATTGACTTCTCTGAAGGGCAGCTCTGACAATCCAGCAATTAGAACTTCACTGGAATGCAAACCTAGATTTTGTGCTCAAGACTGGAGTGGGTCCTGAACCCACAACTTTCCTGACTCAGAGTTAAGAATACTGCCACAGAGCCATGGCTGACACAAGAAGAACCATGAGAGCGATCTGAGGAGTGAGTCCTTTTCTTTATCTTCCCAGGTTTCGTTTGCCACCTCCCATCACCTCCCTGGAGAACATATTAAGATCAGATCATCAGAGTTTGAGGAATCATTCAAGTTAATCTGTAACCCACCAATTCAATGCATTAAATATCCAAGCACATATACCGAAGTAATCTGTAAATAGACTTCAGATATATTTGCAGTGGGTGTGTAACCAAGGTCCTATTTACTTTTTCCAGTGGATGTCAATGATCTTATCGCACTATTAAGAGAAGTGCAGAAGATTCTGTGCAATAGAATAACCGACAACAAAACTAATTTGCATCTACGTAGCGCCTTATCAACCCAAAGCACTTCACAGGAGCTTTACCAAGTAAAATTTGACACCAAACGACATAAGGAGGTGTTAGGATAGATGACCACAAACTTTGTTTTAAAATAACTTTTGAGGAGCATCTCAAAATAGGAGAGAGGGGTAGAGATAGGCAAAGAGGTTTAGGAATCGAGGGAATTCCAGAGCTTAGGACCTCAGTAGCTGAAGAGACAACCACCAATGGTGGAGTGATTAAAATCAGGGAATCATAAGAGGCCAGAATTGGAGGAGCTCAGAGACCTGAAAAGTGTAAGGCTGGAGGAGATTACAAGGAAGGGAGGGGTGAGGCCATGAAAGACTTATAAACAAGGATAAGAGTTTAACCAGGAGTCAATGCCAATCAGCAAGAAGCTACGGTCATGGACTTGGTGCAAGTTAGGATATGGGCAGCAGAATTTCAAAGGACCCACAAAAAATGGGTTAAATGATGAATGAACTCATTATTGTTTTAGATGAATGGCGATTCATCTCATTGCCACTGGTGGAGATGTTGTTGGTGACTCTGTGACCTAACAATAGTCATAAATTTTGCTCAGATGGTGCTTTAAGACATTTCAATATATTTCAATATTTAAGACATTTCAAATGCAAGGACTATTGATATTACACAAGTTAGCATATCTCAAAATGACTTTCATAGAGTCACATCAGTTTGTACATGAGCTGAACACCACCAAATTCTATCAGCCAAGGGCTACAGAAATATCCCTGGACCTCCTACTAGTCTAAGAAAGGAAGAATTTACATTTGTATATCAGCTTTCACAACCTCAGGCTGTTGAAGTACTTGTGAAATAACTGTAGTCACTGTTGATAGCAAATGTACTCACAGCAAGGTTCTACAAGCAGCAATGTGCTAGTGCTTAGATAATCTGTTTTTTAAATGTTATTTATTGAGCGGATAAATATTGGCCCAGGTCACCAGATGGAACAGTCAACTGGAAATTGGGACACCTGGGCCAGTTCAGTTGGTCTCCAAATGGTCCTGGGCCAGTTTAGGCTGGCTAAATCTATTGGCCTAACTGGTTCCAGTTGAGATAAAAACAAAAAACTACTGCGGATGCTGGAAATCCAAAACATATATCTTATAAATCTTATATTTCACTCCTCTGCTAACTTTACTCAGTTCTGCTGAAGGGTCATGAGGACTCGAAACGTCAACTCTTTTCTTCTCCGCCGATGCTGCCAGACCTGCTGAGTTTTTCCAGGTAATTCTGTTTTTGTTTTGGTTCCAGTTGAGGCCAGTTACAGACCAGGTCAACTAGTTCAAGTTTGGCAGTTTGGTTCCAATCCTAAACTTGCAAATCTAGAAAATTAATTCCACTCCATATAAGCACCATTAGTAAACATCAGCATGATGCTATGCCCAAGTGAAAAAAAATCACTGAAGTGCCTGTCTGTGTGTGCAATTTAGGTGCGTCAGTCAAGTAAAAACAAATATTCTAGTTTGACTACACTATAAGTTCCAAACATTAATGGGATGCAAGAGAAGCACAGCAATAGTTAAATTGTAGAAATCCAAAACACATACAGCTGTAATCTGTCTTATCTAGGAAATACAAATTCATACTTAAGCATTATTTAGATGTTTCGCCATGGATTTCAGTGTCTTATTGAGCTCTTGGATTTTCTCAGTGATTCATCTTTCTGATCTCTTTCATGACGGTTTCTCTCTTAGCCCCTGGCTGTTGGGGTGACAGGTGAGACATGCTGTGACAAAATAAGAGAAAAAGATTAAGCTTGGAATTATCTGAACCTTAACCACAGTAGAAAATGGACTTTCAAAACAGGTACAATGGGAGAGATTTATAGATCAGAAATATGGAACCGTGGCCAGAGGTGACAACTATTTGAGGTAAGAGGTGACTTGTTAATTCAACTTGCGTGGTGAGAACAGAGGCTTTGCAGTAGCTCCAGAGTTGACAATCTGTGGCCTTGTTCTCCCACATACTGACCTGTCCCTGAGAGCGGTGGTCCACCAGACGGCAACAGCCAGGGACTTAACAAACAGCAAATTCGTCCTTCAGCCAGGTACAATATTCTACACTCTCTCTCTGGGACCTTAGTGCCACCAACAATTGCACCTGTAAGTAAAATCGGGGGCATACTCAGTATCCCGCATGTAAAATTGGAAAATAATACAGACGCTAACTACAGACAATACATGAGGGCAAATTATTCAATGGTTCAGTCTCACTGTATGACTTAAGCCATTGGCAATGGAGGCAATTTTAACACTGCAGTCACCTATATCCCATCATAATGATCGATCCTCACTAAAGAACTTTTGCTTAAACAAACAATGATATTTAAATGTTTTGAAAATTAATTATAAGGATCATAATTACCTTGCCATCATTTAGAGTGTACAATTGCTTGCTGGTTGCCTCCTTGAGTTGCTTAAGTGTTGGGGCTTGACTCAGGGTGTGAGAGAGGAGGTGCATATAATGCTAAGGGACCATGCGTGGTGGGGGTGGGGGAGGGGGTGGGGGAAGGGGGCCCAGACTCAGGCAGCACCGCTCATGTCTCAATGAACCCTGCCCCGAGACAAAGCCTTAGTGTTCGAGATTGTCCTGGAGCAAGAGCCCAAGTCCGTACAGCCATTTGGTTTGACAATCAGGGTGCATTCTGGCTGATATAGTGCGTGCCCACTTTTGGCTGTGCTCTTGTCCTTCCGCACAGGCGCCAGCTCCCTAAAGGCCTCCATGTCCTATTTTCAGAACACGTTCTCTCCCATGGGCAATTGAAATTGTCTTTGCCTGAGTTTGGTGGAGTGAAGATGTGGGCAAGGCTTGTGAGTGTTTAAGTTTCTTATTTCCCTCCTGTACAATTTCCTCTGATTTATTACAATGGCTTTAGCATTGTTCTAGTTTTGTACGTGCATGACAAGTTACACATAACTAGTGGACCATTACCATTGTATCATTACATTTTTATTTTACTCTTGCTCTCACTTTATTATTTCTTTGATTAATTGCTGATTGGCTAATATCTTAATTACCACCATTAGTCATGTTAATAATCCCTGTACTATGAATTTCTTCATTAGGTCTTTATATTTCTTAATTACTAGGTTTCTATATAGTTTATAAAATCATTTTCTCTGTTTTGACTACTAAAGTCAAATAACATTGCTATATACATGTGGAATGATCTTTGCAGCTATATTTCCAGTTCAATTATCTAACTCCTTTCTAAATTGCTTTCTCATTTGAACTGGCCATATGTACGCTATTTCAAAAGTAAATTGCCACTCGATGGTGTGTGGTCCTGGGTCGGGCCCTTCCTAACCGACGTCCTCCCTCTTGATGGTGTGGCGTGACAGTGAGTGTGAGTGAGTGAGTGTGAGTGAGTGTGATTGTGCGCCATCAGAGGTGAACACAAGGTTGGTGTGAGTTAAACTCAACTCCTTAGCTCAGCCCTGGTCCCTTCCCCTTCCCTGGTGACCAGGACTCTGGGCCTTTGCCTTCTCTAGCTCTGTTTCTTCAGTGAAAAGGCAAAAAAGATTTTGTTAGTTCTGTTGCTTCTCACTTTTTAATGGTCATTTTTTCTTAATTACTCATTCTTAAAAATAATCAATCTATTGCTTTGGCGTTGATTTTTTTTTTTTGCTCAGCAAGTTGTTTATGTTTTCTTCAAACCATAATTATTTTTTTTGAAATTCATGTTTAATGTTGTACCAAACCAGATCTCAGGCAGCAGCTGCTGGGTTCCTTGCTGAAGGGGAATGAAAGGCTCACAACCAGTCTGATTGCTTTTTGGAGGGCTGGCAAAAAGGGTTATTTCTGCTCCAACAGAAACAGCAAGAATTGGAAATGCTCAGCACATCAGGCAGCATCTGTGCAGAGAGAAACAGAGGTCAGTGACCCTTGGTCAGAGCTAGTGCAGGTTGTGGACCTGAAGCGCTGACTCTGTTTCTCTCTCCACAAATGCTTCCTGGCCTGCTGAGCATTTCCATCTTTTTCTATTTATATTTTAGATTTTCAGCATCTGCAGTATTTTGCTCTCCTGTTATTATGCTTCATGCTGGGCATTTGTAAGTATGGTTAGTTTCAATTTAAAATGAGAAAATGTTTATCACTCAATGCAAAATGTAATTTTTCTGTTAACAAAGTATGGTTAGAAATAGCACATTATTGCAGGTGAATTGGTTGGTGCTAATTTACTGGAAGGTTTTCCCATTTTTAAACTTGGGAATTAAACCGGGAGTCATGCGTCAGTAGAATGTGTCACTGTTAGGTCACAATATTCTCATTTCTACATAGGATTGTTGTTTGTGGTGCTTGTGAGGTTCAAGTCTTTTGGATGTTACTGTCTGATATTGCATAGGGCCAGGCTCAAAGAAACAGAGATGGTTGCAGAATATGAAAGACCAAGTTGTGTGCAATTGTCTGACAATGCTGTGGTTGTAACGTGAAACCTGAGCTCTCGATGGGGTTTATAAATCGAGGCATAGAGTACAAAAGCCAAGAAGTTTTGTGTAACCTATATAAAAACAGTTTAACCCCACTGTGACTACGGTTCCCAATTCTGGGCATCTGAAGGATGTGGGAGGTGGGGTGGGTAAAGTGGGGGAGAAATAAAGGGCTTGGAAACAGGAGAAACACCAGGACCCATGACTTCCCCCCCCCCCACCCTCCCACCTGGCCCTGGCTTGACTCTTTGCTTAGTGCTGGGTGGTGCATCACCAAGCCAAGGAATGCCTGGCACTCTTGCTGCAACATGGTGAGAAATAATTGGCATCATTCATATATCAGAGTGGTGGAAGGCCATTTGGACAACTCCAATTTACTCGATCAACGGTTTCCAATCAGAGCTGTTTGCTAGTCACAGAAAGAGGTGTACTAATAACATTAAAATAAGTTATATAAGTAAATATATCATCCATTTTTTGCGAATGCACCAATTCATTTTGGAGCTTGGAGTTCATAGCTTCCAGCTTCTCCTCCTCCTGCCAGAGGGCTGCCCTCTCTGCTTTCAGCCTCAGGATTGTCTCATCTTTTACCTACGCCCAGGACTGTGAAAGCACACAGGTGCCAGCTGCAATGGGGGAGGCTCAGGCACTGTTCAGATTGGGAAGGACTTGCTTTTCCTGGGACCAGGAGACTGGAGTTTTGCCCCTGATGCCCCGAGCTTTGTAGAACCAGTTGTCCATTCTTTTATTCTCCTTCCCCAAGTTGTGCTCCACTGATTCATGTAACGGGGTCCATTGTACCCAGTGCACCTTAGGAGAGAATTTTCCCCCGTTGGAGGGGTTGTGCGGGGAGGGGCGGGAGCAGGCGCGAACCTGATTGGCGTCCCCGATCAGGTCCGCGCCGCCATTTTACGTGGGCGGGCCAATTAAGGCCCGCCCAGCGTGACGTGCGCCCTGAAGCGTTGAGCGCTCCCTGTGCGGGCGGAGGGTGGGGGGCTCCCTCAGTCAGGGCCTGCGCTCTTTCGCACATGCACGTGAAAGAGCGCAGAAATCTGTGCCTCAGGGAGAGTGGTTTAAGGTTTAAAAATTTAACTAAAGAAAAGAAAATAATTTAAGGCATGTCCTCTAATGTGACAGTGTCTTTAATGAAAAAAATTATCCTCAGTTAATAACTTTAATTGATATTTAAATGGCCTTAATAGGCCTTTGACAGTTTGGCGGGTGCGCAGCTAAGTTGGCTACGTGCCCGCCGAACTGAAAATCTAAATGACACACGGTGACATCAGGACGCATGCCCGAAGTCATCGCGCATCATTTTACACCTTGGTGAGCGGGCCCCACCCCCGCTCGCCAAGCTGAAAATTCTGGTCTTCGACTCACGAGCGGTCAAAATTTTTGATGTCCCCTGCGATGTGTACAATTCGATGGACATCATCTTTGAGGCATCTAATGTCAGTGAACTCAACAACAGGCATAATGTAAGAGGAATAGATATTTTGCCTGTTAGTCATTAATGAAGCAAAGATGTAGATGTTAGTGAGTCTGGTTTGTTAGGTGGTGAAGAATTAAACAAAAAAAAAATGGAGTGATAGGTTGTATGCCTAATTTGTTTGTGAAAGTAGAGGTAATAACAAAGTGAAATGTAGTAAAGACCAAAGATTTTATAGTGAATCTATCTGTTAAATTAGAGGTGTTAATAAATAAACCATGATAAAACAGCTCTAGATAGCTTCTGTCCCCACTAGATTTTGAAGACAAAATACTGCCAGATTTCTGCCTACTCAGTCAACTATCTATATCTGTCTGCAATCTCCTTATGTCCTCTTCACAACATACTTTCCTACCTATCTTTGTGTAATCTGCAAATTTAGCTATCATGCCTTCACTCGCCTTATCTAAATCACTGATATAAAGGTAGTGGTGTAGTGCTATTGTCACTGGACTAGTAATCTAGAGACCCAGGGTAATGCTCTGGGGACCCAGGTTCAAATCCCACCATGGCAGATGGTGAAACCATTGTCGATTTTCATTAAGAACCCATTTGGTTCATGAATGTTCTTTAGGGAAGAAAAAATCTGCAGTGCTCACCTGGCCTGGCCTACATGGGACTCCAGACCCACAGCAATGTGGTTGATTCTTAAATGCCCTCAGAAATGACCTAGCAAATCACTATAAAGTCAATAAAAAGGAATGAAACTGGATGGCTCACCCGGCACTGACCTAGACAACGGCAAACCCAGCTCTGTTGACCCTGCAAAGTCCTCCTTACTAACATCTGGGGGCCTGTGCCAAAATTGGGAGAGCTGTCTCACAGGCTAGTCAACAAAAGGCCTGATATAGTCATCCTCAAGGAATCATACCTTACAGATAATGTCCCAGACAGCACCATCACCTTCCCTGGGTATTCTTGACCCACTGGCAGAACAGGCTCAGCAGAGGTGGTGGCAGAGGCAGGAGGGAGTTGCCCTTGGAGTCCTCAACATTGATTTTGGCCCTCATGAAGTCTCTTGGCATCAGGCAAACATGGGCAAGGAAGCCTCCTGCTGATTACCATGAATTGTGTCCCCCCACCTCAGCTGATGAATCAGTGCTCCTCCATATTGAATGCCACTTGGAGAAAGCACTGAGGGTGGCAAGGGCACAGAATGTACTCTGGGTGGGGGACTTCATTGTCCATCACCTCCACAGACCAAGCTGGCTTAGTCCTAAATGACATAGCTGCTAGACTGGGTCTGTGGCAGGTGGTGAGGGAACCGACAAGAGGAAAGAACATACTTGACCTCACCCCCATCCTGCCTGCTGCAGGTGTATCAGTTCATGACAATATCGGTAGGAGTGACCACCGCACCGTCCTTGTGGAGATGAAGTCCCGACTTCACATTGAGGATACCTTTATTGTTTTGTGTGGCACTACCACTGTAAATAGATTTTGAACAGATCTAGCAACTCAAGATTGGGCAACCATGAGGTGCAATGGGCCATCAGCAACAGCAGAATTGTACTCAACCACAACCTGTAACCGGCATTTCCCCACTCTACCATTACCATCAAGCCAGGGGATCACCCCTGGTTCAATGAAGAGTGCAGGAGGGCATGCCAGGAGCAACACAGGACATACCTAAAAATTAGGTGTCAACCTGGTGAAGCTACAACTCAGGACTAATTGTGTGCCAAACAGCATAAGCAGCAAGTGATAGACAGAGCTAAGCGATTCCACAACCAATGGATCAGATCTAAGCTCTGCAGTCCTGCCACATCCAGTCATGAATGGTGGTGGACAATTAAACAGCTCACTGGAGGAGCAGGCTGCGCAAATATCCTCATCCTTAATGATGGAGGAGCCCAACACATCAGTGCAAAAGATAAGGCTGAAGCATTTGCAACAATCGAGTGGATGATCCATCTCGGCCTCCTCTGGAGGTCCCCAGCATCACAGATGCAGTCTTCAGCCAATTTGATTCACTCCATATGATATCAAGAAAAGGCTGAAGGCACTGGATGCTGCAAAGGCTATGGGCCCTGACAATATTCCAGCAATAGTACTGAAGACTTGTGCTCCAGAACTTGCCACTTCCCTAGCCAAGCTGTTCGAGTACAACTACAACACTGGCATCTACCCGGCAATGTGGAAAATTGCACAGGTATGTCCTGTACACAAAAAGCAGGAAAAATCCAACATGGCCAGTTACTGCCCCATCATCTGTAAAGTGATGGAAAGGGTCATCAACAATACTATCAAGCGGCACTTGCTTAGCAATCACCTGCTCACTGATGCTCAGTTTAGGTTCCGCCATTACAGCCTTTATTCAAACATAACAAAATAACCGAACTCGAGAGGTGAGGTGAGAGTGACTGCCCTTGGCATCAAGGCAGCATTTGACCGAGTGTGGCATTAAGTAGCCCTAGCAAAACTGGAGTCAATGGGAATCAGGGGGAAAACTCTCCGATGGTTGGGGTCAGACCTAGCACAAAGGGAAGTGGTTGTGGTTGTTGGAGGCCAATCATCTCAGTTCCAGGACATCACTGCAGGAGCTCCTCAGGGTAGTGTCCTCGGCCCAACCATCTTCAGCTGCTTCATCAATGACCTTCCCTCCACCATAAGGTCGGAAGTGGGGATGTTCACTGATGATTGCACAATGTTCAGCACCATTCGCGACTCCTCAGATACTGAAGCAGTCCATGTCCAAATGCAGCAAGACCTGGGCAATATCCAGGCTTGGCCTGACAGGTGACAAGTAACATTCCTGCCACATAAGTGTAAGGTAATGGCCATCTGCAACAAGAGAGAATCCAACCATTGCCCCTTGACATTCAATGGCATTACCATCGCTGAATCCTCCGCTATCAACATCCTGGGGGTTACCATTGACCAGGAATGGAACTGGACTAGCCATATAAATACTGTGGCTAAAAGAGCAGGTCAGAGGCTAGGAATCCTGTGGTGAGTAACTTACCTCCGACTTCCCCAAGCCTGTCCACCATCTACAAGGCACAAGTCAGGAGTGTGATGGAATACTCTCCACTTGCCTGGATGAGTGCAGCTCCCACAACACTCAAGAAGCTTGACACCATCCAGAACAAAGCAGCCCATTTAATTGGCACCCCTTCTACAAACATTCACTCTGTCCACCACTGATGCACTGCCGAAACTCACCAAGGCTCCTTAGACAGCACCTTCCAAACCCACGACCACTACCATCTAAATGATCGAGAGCAGCAGATGCATCGGAGCAGCATCACCTGGAAGTTCCCCTCCAAGCCACTCACCATCCTGACTTGGAAATATATTGCCGTTCCTTCACTGTTCCTAAATCCTGGAACTCCCTTCCTATCAGCACTGTGCGTGTATCTACACCACATGGACTGCAACGATTCCAGAAGGCAGCTCACCACCACCTTGTCAAAGGCAATTAGGGATGGGCAATAAATGCTGGCCTAACAAGCGATGCCCACATCCCGTAAATGAATAAAAAAAATTGTAAAATGATGAGGCCCCAGCACAGATCCCCGCAGGACTCCACTCATGTGGAGGGGCATGTTAGTGGGGTGGTGAAAAAAGCATATGGGACACTTGCCTTTATCAATCGAAGCATAGATTACAAAAGTAGGGAGGTCATGCTGGAGTTGTATAGAACCTTGGTGAGGCCACAGCTGGAGTACTGTGTGCAGTTCTGGTCGCCACATTATAGGAAGGATGTGATTGCACTGGAGGGGGTGCAGAGGAGACTCGCCAGGATGTTGCCTGGGGTGAAACATTTAAGTTATGAAGAGAGGTTGGATAGACTTGGGTTGTTTTCGTTGGAGCAGAGAAGACTGAGGGGCGACCTGATCGAGGTATACAAGATTGAGGGGCATGGACAGGGTGGATAGGGAGCAGCTGTTCCCCTTAGTTGAAAGGTCAGTCACAAGGGGGCATAAGTTCAAGGTGAGGGGCAGGAGGTTTAGGGGGATGTGAGGAAAAACTTTTTTACCCAGAGGGTGGTGACAGTCTGGAATGCA
Source organism: Cetorhinus maximus (assembly GCF_964194155.1). Taxonomy (NCBI): domain Eukaryota; kingdom Metazoa; phylum Chordata; class Chondrichthyes; order Lamniformes; family Cetorhinidae; genus Cetorhinus; species Cetorhinus maximus. Next base: position 112,268,313 of record NC_135891.1, read on the forward strand.
CTGCCTGGGAGGGTGGTGGAGGTGGGTTACCTCACATCCTTTAAAAAGTACCTGGATGAGCACTTGGCACGTCATAACATTCAAGGCTATGGTCTAAGTGCTGGTAAATGGGGTTAGGTAGGTAGGTCAGGTGTTTCTCACGTGTCGGTGCAGACTTGATGGGCCGAAGGGCCTCTTCTGCACTGTGATTCTGTGATTCATCACAATCAGATGAAGACCCACTTATGCCTACTCTCTGTTTTCTGCCAGGCAGCCAATCTTCTATCCACGCTAATATGTAACCCCCCGACACCATGAGCTTTCATTTTCCGCAGTAGCTTTTGATATGGCACCTTATCAAATGCCTTCTGGAAATCCAAGTACAGCACATCTGCAGACTCTCCTTTATCCACTCCTCATCTCCCATGTATGCGAATAGTTCTACACTTATCTGCTCAAAACACAATGGGTTTTAACAAGTGACCTTGTTAGCTGAATAGCTCGACTCGAAACCACCCTGTCACATGACTGAGACTTGAGCTGCTTGAATGATACAGTTTTTGGATTCCAGCTTCAGTTACTGTTTAACCTCAGAAGAGATAACAGGATTCGAGGTGAGAGCAACCTGCCTCTGGCAGCTAATAACCACCTAACAGGTAGCAACAAAGGTCTCTGCCCAGGTTTTGAGTTGCCTGGCCCTCATCTATGCCGGGTTCTACTGGAACATCTGAATTTCTGTATCTGTGCCTAGAAGACTAATTCATCTCTACGTGCATTCTTCCATCGTGGGAGTCATTGCTTCTGGAAAAGTGGATTGGTCTGCAACAGTTTCAGCCTGCTAACCCCTGAAGGAATGCACCAGTGGGCTTTTTGATTCTAGACTCTGGACTCACATGAAAACATAATTCTTATTTTTATCATGGTCTTTGCCCTGAACCCCTTTCTTTCCCCTGTCTATTTTTTATTGTACGAATGCAAAAAAGAGTGGATGTTGCATAACCCCTTCCTGAGTTTTGTGTGTGTGTGTGTGATTGGATCACTCCGAAAATGAAGGGTTGGGAAAGGTCCCACTACTTATAAAGGGGGAAATCAAAAATCAAAAAAACTTTTCCATTTACGGATTGTTAGTGAGTGGAGAAATCAGAGCTGTTCTAAATTAAACCCCCTCCTGTGCATAATGAATACTTTATTTTGATTGAGGATTAAGGGAGCACGGCGAGTACACAGGTCACTTTTATCAAAGAGCTAAACCGGCCATGCAAAGCTGAGAGATGAGGGTCAGAGAGAAAGAGGGTAGAGAGTGAGAAAGAGAGAGAGAGAGAGAGACAGAGAGTGAGAGAGGCACAGAGAGTGTGAGAGAGAGAGAGAGTGAGACAGAGAGTGAGAGAGGCACAGATAATATGAGAGAGAGAGTGAGACAGAGAGTGAGAGAGGCACAGAGAGTGTGAGAGAGAGTGAGACAGAGAGTGAGAGAGGCACAGAGAGTGTGAGAGAGAGAGTGAGACAGAGAGTGAGAGAGGCACAGAGAATGTGACAGAGAGAGAGTGAGACAGAGAGTGAGAGAGGCACAGAGAGTGTGAGAGAGAGAGAGACAGAGAGTGAGAGAGGCACAGAGAGTGTGAGAGAGAGAGAGAGAGTGAGACAGAGAGTGAGAGAGGCACAGAGAGTGTGAGAAAGAGAGAGTGAGACAGAGAGTGAGAGGCACAGAGAGTGTGAGAGAGAGATAGTGAGACAGAGAGTGAGAGAGGCACAGAGAGTGTGAGAGAGAGAGTGAGACAGAGAGTGAGAGAGGCACAGAGAGTGTGAGAGAGAGAGAGAGAGTGAGACAGAGAGTGAGAGAGGCACAGAGAGTGTGAGAGAGAGAGAGAGAGACAGAGAGTGAGAGAGGCACAGAGAGTGTGAGAGAGAGAGAGAGAGTGAGACAGAGAGTGAGAGAGGCACAGAGAGTGTGAGAAAGAGAGAGTGAGACAGAGAGTGAGAGGCACAGAGAGTGTGAGAGAGAGATAGTGAGACAGAGAGTGAGAGAGGCACAGAGAGTGTGAGAGAGAGAGTGAGACAGAGAGTGAGAGAGGCACAGAGAGTGTGAGAGAGAGAGAGAGAGTGAGACAGAGAGTGAGAGAGGCACAGAGAGTGTGAGAGAGAGAGAGAGAGTGAGACAGAGAGTGAGAGAGGCACAGAGAGTGTGACAGAGAGATAGTGAGACAGAGAGTGAGAGAGGCACAGAGAGTGTGAGAGAGAGAGAGAGAGTGAGACAGAGAGTGAGAGAGGCACAGAGAGTGTGACAGAGAGATAGTGAGACAGAGAGTGAGAGAGGCACAGAGAGTGTGAGAGAGAGAGAGTGAGACAGAGAGTGAGAGAGGCACAGAGGGTGAGAGTGAGAGAGAGAGTGAGGGGAGAGCCCTCAGAGAAAAAGCTGCTCTTCTTCACTCGAAAGGGAAAATGGGCCTTACCGTCTCATCAAGACAAAAGAAGGGTTAATTTTTTTTTTAGTTGCTCCATTATGTTTTCTAGGGCCAACCAGTATCACAAATCATTCTGGCTGGAAGGTGTAAGAGAGTTGTGTGACTTGCTCTCCGATTTCTTATTCCTGTTCCCTCAGGAGAAGCAATTCAGCTCCTCCTTTCATAATGCTTTACTCAGACAGCGAGTCAAAACCATAAACTCACAACGGAGACAACCCAGGGGGAAGTGGGGGTGGGGCTGGGTGGAGGACGGTGGTGGGAAAAGGGAACAGCACCGCTCCAGACAGCATCAACACAATGCCTCACCGGCTACCCTCATGACCTTGACCCTGGGAGTCGGATGTTCAATTACCTGACGGAGCAGACATAACCCAGGCAGACATTGTTCAATAAAAAAAACAAAACTGCACATTCCTCAGAAAGTGGGGCTAGATACTAAGCAGACCTCTGTTAAAGGCCTTTTCCCTGAAATGGTGAGCTGCAGGTGGAGTGAAAATGAAGAAGGAAGTCACGCCAAAGAGGTACTAATTCTGTTTGCAGATTGAGCAGCCCAATGGAATAGGGTTCAGCCCACTGGTCAATGAGCAACAGCTATCTGGAACAATATCTCGGTGAAGATGTGCCAAAAAGGGTACTTGACCACAAGTCAATTTTAGTTATTTCAAAATGTTTTCATTTCTTCCAACTCAATTTTATCCTCAAAGATGCTTAATACCTCAGGTACCATAGGGCTGGAGCTGTTCAAATCAAATGATTTCGCCACCTCAATCCTCAGTCTCTCTATCCATGTCTTTCTTCATCATTTGGGGCTGTTCAGATCAGTTAATGTCCCCGTCCCATCCAATATCCATGTTCTCCTTTAACGCTAAAGCAGAGTGGGATGTAGGTGGTGGGGAGCTTTTCAGGTCAAGTGATGTTCCATTTATGATCTTTTACTCCAGTGGTGTGGGGCTGATGGAGTCCGCCATCCATTATCTACTGACTGCAAGGGGGAGCTCCAATAGCTACTTGCTTTCACTTCATCTTGACCATCATCCTACGCTGTCAGAAGGGACATTCCCTCAGTCATCCTGTTCACTGGCTGGCGGTTGAAGAACAGCAGCAGATCCACCGGGGTGAAGGAGGTTTGAGGATCTCCCTCGTGCTGACAGGATGAGTAACTCTACCAACCCAGCTCCTCCAATCATATCCTCGGCGCTCACAGGTTGAGAACAAAACGAGTTTGAGTTTTAAAACACACTTCTGATTGATAAGAGCTCTCTGCTTGTACAGCAATCCATAGACCACTGCGTGTTGCAGTGACCTGGGAGAAGAATACAATACTTTTTGCGTAGGGCAGCAAACCAGGATTGAATAGCAGAGATGTGAGGACGCGCGAATGTTCTGAAGCCTTTGCTTGATTATGTTTGAAGTCAAGAGAGTAGAACGTTCCCTCAGGGGATGGGGGCTTTTTCTCGACAGAAAAAAAGGGCGACGTAATCAAACTGTTGAAAATAATGAAAGGGTTCAACAGAGTAAATGTAGAGAAGATCTACATGTCCAAAACTAGGGCAATAGGATACTCACTAATAAAATTAATAAATAATTTACGATAAACCTCTTTATCGAGAGAGTGGTTAGAACGTAGAACTGGCTACCACAAAAGTAATTGAAGTGAATAGCATAGAGACCTTTAAGGGAAAGCTAGAAATGTACACTGCGGATATGAAAGGGTTAGATGTAGGTTGGAAGGAGGCTTGATGAGCATAAACAGTAGCACAGACCAGTTGGGCTGAATGACCTGTCTCTGTGTTGTTTTATATGCAATTCTACCACGGTACTTTTTTTGTTGGGGCAGTAGTTGGGGGTGGGGGAAGGGGGGGGGAGGCTGAACCCAATAATTACCCTGAACAAGAGGGATAGCCATAATGAACAATGAAAAGTCCGCCATCCACACACACTGTAGTTCTGTTTGCAGCCGGCCTTCTGACTGGACTAACAGACGCAGTCACCTTCTGTCACCTGTGTCACATCCAGGTGACTGATTAAAGCTCTGCTGATCTGGAGGCCTCAAATGCTGTTTGTGATGCACATCAAACAGATGCTTCCACTTATGTGGAAGACCACAACTAGGGACCGCAAATGTAAGATAGCCACCAATAAATGTAGCAGGGAATTCGGGAAAAACTTCTTTACCCAGAGTATGGTTAGAATGTGGAACTCACTACCTCAAGGAGTAATTGAGGTGAATAGCAGAGATGAATTTAAATGGAAGCTAGATAAGTAGCTGAAGAAGAAAGGAATAGAAAGAGATGCTGATAATGTTAAGATGGTAAATGGTGGGGACTGTAACTGAGAGAAGCTAACTGCTTTAGGGAGCTAGCCTTTTAGCAACTATGCCTTAGGAATGATCATTATTTAATCATTATTATAATTTTATAACCTGTTATGCATTGACCAGTTAGATACGCAAGCCTGAATTTTCTGATAGGTGATATTTCAATGCTGGCACTAACCCACTCAAAGTAAGTGAGTTTGCCACTGGCAATGGAATGATCAATTGGATAATCTACCCTGGTTTGTTAAAGACAAGAAGAGGAAAAATTCGCAAGGGTTCCTGCTCCTGGTTGCTTAAGTGACCTTTCCCCTGAGCGCGTATGCGGGATGTCGGACCAGATCAGGATATGCTCAGCTGTGACGCACTTTGTGGTTGAATAGTCAACACCTGCGCACACACAGCAGACTCCACTCAGAGACGAATTGAAAGTACCTAAAGCAAATGGAACTCAGTCACAGCAATGGGGGAGAAAAGTAAAAGTAAAACTGCTTTTCCACCTTTCTTTGAATTCAGATGCCTTCTGAATCTATTTGGCTACATGTACTTGGTCATTTTCTCCTAAGTGAAGGACAAATTTTAAGAATCGTCACTGAAAAGCATATTAAAACTAGGCTGAATGTTGGCCCCCACACTATGATTTATTCATCAAGTGCTGGTTCAACTCTAACATGCACGTCACAAACACACCAACCAGTTCCCCAGGATACAGTTCCAACAGGCAAACACAAACCAGCACAGGTATTGGAATTGCCTCAGGTGGGCTGAACTCACCTTGCCTTAGGCCACAGAAACCAGGCCTCACCGATTCAATAAATTCACTGGCTGCGGATTGCAATACTGACCCTCGTCATGAGGTAGGTGATGTGGGGTGGGTTGTGGGGGCGGGGTGGGTTGTTGGTTGTGCATGGACTGTGGATGTGTCTCCACAGAGATTAGGTGGGAAAAGGAGGTTGTTGCACTAGACTCTGACAGACCCAGGATAAACTGGAGGGGAGGCGCATGAGAGCAGGATGGAAGGACATCATCGCCATGGGCAACAATACTCATTGAAAACACAAGGAAATCCAATTGCATGATGCTCAATTTGTGTCAAGTGTGCTGAGAACTGTGGCGTTTGGTAACTGTGCTGCTCCTCCATCAATAGTCTATGCTTCCCATTCCATAACTTTATTTAAATCTGGTTGAGGTGTATTTTACTCATTTACTCTTTTGCCACCTGACGATTGACCCATTGACTTGGCCCGTTGAAGTTCATTATTATATCAGGAGAATGCATTTCCTTTGGGATTTTCCCCTCTGCTGCTGGAACCTCGGTGGAAGCTCCCATTGACCTGTGCAATCAGGGCGTCAGTTGAATTTCCAAAGGACTTAAGATGACAGAGTTGAAAGGAGACTGTGAGGAAATTCACCCCCTCAAAATTTTCCATTCTGTCTGGCTCATTACAAACATTGGCCTAGAATTTGCTGGATTGGGGCATCTTGCATAAAGGGGAGGTGATGCGTAGTGGTATTGTCGCTGGACTAATAACCCAGAGACCCAGGGCAATACACCGGGGACCCAGGTTTGAATTCCGGCATGGCAGATGGTGGAATTTGAATTCAATAAAAATCTGGAATTAGAAGTCTAATGATGACCATGGAACCATTGTTGATGGTTGAAAAAACCCATCTGGTTCATTAATGCCCTTTAGGGAAGGAAATCAGTCGTCCTTACCTGGTCTGGCCTACATGTGACTCCAGACCCACAGCAATGTGGTTGACCCTTAAATGCCCTTGAACAAGGGAAATTAGGGATGGGCAATAAATGCTGGCCTTGCCAGCGATGCCCACATCCCACGAATGAATAAAAAAAGAGCTGCGATTGAACAGTTCTTCTTCATCCCTCAGCTCCAAACATTTTTGTGATGCAAATTGCTGGAAATGCAAATTGGTAACTAATAAATGCGAGGTCAGTAGGCATTTGGGATCTTGGTGACTGACAGGAGCAATATTCTATCTCCTTAGCCAATGAAATGCAATCATAGGGAAAGAAACAATGTGAAAGACGGGGAAGGAAATGTGAAGTGGAGTCAAATTAGACACAGACAAAGAGGGAAATAAAGATCAGATTGAGGGAGGAAAAAGAAAAGAAAGGAAAATGAAGAAAAAAATTAAATGTTAAATTTTATAAAGATTTTAGGTTCCTGCCTGCAGGGGTGAAAGTCCAAAGTTTCAATTATTCCCTTTCTGGGTCTCCAAGTTTGAGCTTCATGTCAGACCCATTAATCACCCCATTGACAGGGTCCTTACGTTGTTAAGTATCAGCCCTAACTTTATGCACCATGTTCATTTCTTATTTAGGGTGCATATCCAGCATTATTGAGGCACTCATGGGGACAATGGCACCCACTGATAGCAAGTTCCTGTTTCAGCCTTGTTCTCAGGATTGCAGTAAAAGCCTCAGCCTTGCTCTCTCACCCAGAAGGACACGGCAGAATCGTTCACCAACTTGTGGTGATCCGCAACTCTCGGGCTATATCTTCCTCACTACAAGTTGCTGGATCTTTCACGCACTAATAACACTGTGCATTGTGAACTCACTGTTATTTCCCCAGCAAATTCTTGGCTAATACCATGAGGCCTGATGGCTCTTTAATTAGTAAACCAGGTTCAAGTCGGAAGCAAAATAATGCTGGAAATCTGAGATAAAACCAGGAGATGCTGGAAAAACTCAGCAGGTCTGGCGGCATCTGTGGAGAGAGAAACAGAGTTAACGGTTCGAGTCCGTATGACTTTCCAATGTTTCCGGTCCATACCGAAATATTGGGCAGAATTTTCAGTTTGATGTGTGAGGGGGCGGGCCCCACACCTCCGTGTGTAAAATGACGGGTGGTCACTGCGTGCCATCGCGATATTTCACTGGGCAGGCGCGCGATGAAGTCCGACGCACGTCCGCCCGCCATTAATTAACGGGCCAGTTGAGGCCCTTTAGTTTTCGATCAACGCCGATTTTTAGGCGCCCGTGCGATCTTCGGGTCTGCGCACGGGTGCAATGGGCAGGCAAGTAAAAGACTTTTCTATGAACCTCATCCACGGGCGGGATAAGAGGACTCAGTGGAGTCGTCAATCTGCTTTGTGGAGTATTTATTGGAGAAAGTATTTTAAACTTGCCTGTGTGATCTGTAATAGCTGAGAACGCATTCCAGCAGCTTCCTGTGTACTTTCTGACCTTCAGGTCAGCTCTCTGCTGTCAGGGATCTTTTGCAGGACTGTAGCATTCAGGAAGCCTCCCCTTAGCCTGGGTATGGGATCTGACATGTCCACTGAAGGGAGCTCCTCTGAGGAGGAAGGGAGGGCTAGAAGGAGGAGGCGGCCAGGAGTGCACATTCAGCTTCCAGGGTAGCCACCTTTGGAAGGCGCAGGCACAAGGGGCGCAGGGCCAAGAGGTAGTTCAAGGTGGTAGGGGCTGCAGAAGACACCACTATCCTGCTGCCAGGGTATACAGGCGGCGAAGTAGCTACCTCAATATGACTGAGGTGCAGTGCCAAAGGAGGCTCCGACTGTCAGGGGGACAATCAACTATATCTGTCAGATGATTGGCCCTGAGATCTCCGCTAACTGTGTGGGTGGACACCCCATGCCAGTGGCTCTGAAGGTCACAGTTGCCCTCAACTTCTATGCCTCTGGCTCCTTCCAGGGCTCGGTGGGTGATCTTTGCGGTGTCTCCCAATCAGCTGTCCACACTTGTGTCAAGCAGGTGACAGACGCTCTGTTCAGGCGTGCATTGACCTTCATCCACTTCCGCTGCGACCAGGCAAGTCAGGCACAGCGAGCCAGAGGCTTCGCGGCCATTGCTGGCTTCCCCGTGTCAAGGGTGCAATAGACTGTACACATGTGGCCATCAATGCGCCAGCAGGTGAGCCCGGTGCCTTCATCAACAGGAAGGGCTTCCACCCCATGAACGTGCAGATAGTGTGTGATCACAGGATGCTGATGCTACAAGTCTGTGCAAGGTACCCAGGCAGCTCCCATGACGCCTACATCCTCAGACACTCCCAGGTGCCGGGGCTCTTCAGTGCTCCAGCCCGGCTGGATGGGTGGCTGCTGGGTGACAAGGGCTATCCCCTCAGAAGGTGGCTCATGACACCTCTCCGCCATCCAAGAACAGAAGCTGAGCAGCGGTACAATAGGAGCCACGCCTCCACAAGGGCTGTGGCAGAGAGAACCATCGGTCTTCTCAAGATACGCTTCCAATGCCTGGACCGCTCAGTGGGTGCACTCCAGTACCCCCCAGATCGTGTGTGGGTAATAGTGGTTGCATGCTGTGCTCTCCACAATCTTGCGCTGGAAAGTGGGGACACAGTGGATGATGAAGATGTCGACGCAGTGGCTGCTCTGCACACGATGAGTCCAGCACTGATTCTGAGGATGAGCACGCACAGGGCAATGATGAGGGGGTAGACGCTGACCCGAGATTACACCAAGGAGGCAGCGACACCCAGGAGGCTTTAATCCAACGAACATTCAGCTAGCACAACACAAATGGATCAGGAGGACCAGCCTTGCCTGGCGCTTCCACACTCAACACCTAAATGAAAAATCAGGTCATCAGCAGGAACTAAGGGCCTTGTACATAAACTTGAATGTCCAAACAAACACTCATGACAGTTTTCTTAAACATACACATGCAGAACAAACAAGCCACCCTCAGCCATGGTCACACATCTGAATTTTAATTTTCAAATCAGATGTTCTCCCAATTGTAAAACAATACTGTAAGCAAGCGAAAAGAAATTCTAAGGACCTAATCTCGGGCCAACACAGACGCACCAGTGAGAAACCCATGGTGTGCCTAATGTGCCTTATGTTTCCATTTGCAGGTGCCACGTCTTGGTGCTGTCCCATCGCTCGGAGTGGCTTCTGAGACAGCCTCCTGACTCTGCTGTCCTGTTGGCCTCCATGACCTTGGTGGTCGCCCTCTTACCCGTGGAGCCTGTGCTGGCCCCGCCTGGGAGGGAGCTGCCAGTTCCACAGCTGCCATCTCCCCAGTCATCGCTGCCTCACTAGAGGATATGGTCACTGGGAGAGCGGCGGAGGAACTGGTGCCCTCATCCGGAGCGCCCTGAGAGGAGCTCGCCGCAATGACAGGCAGCTGCTGCGCCGACGTGAGGTCGCCTTGGACCTCCCTGCTCACCGTCGATAGATGGGCAACGAGCTGGGAAGCTTGAAGCCCACACCATCTCCCACACTGGCACTGACCAGCTGTGGCCAATGCCACTGTGGGGATTTGTAGGTCCGAGCGCAACCCCAGGAGGACCTGATTGTTCTCCTGGAGGTGCCTCTCCATGAGAGTCGCCACTCTTTCCATGGAGGAAGCATGACACTCAGCCATGAGGCTCATCAGTGATGCTCCGCATGAACTCCTCCACCATGGACACCAAGCGAAGCACAGCCTCATGTATCACATCCAGATGCTCCCGCACACCCGGCTGCATTTCCTGCAGCTGCTGCATTGCGGACGACTCCAGAGGCACATCATCACGCCCCGACTCAGCCTGTGCCTGGTCCCCTGCAGTCCTCCGGCTGCTGGCGCCATCGGCACTCTCTGTCTCTGCCAACTCCTCCAGCGAATGTGAAGTGCCCTCTCCACTGTGCCCCGGGACACAGCCGATGTTTCAATGCCCACCGAGGTGCTAGTATCTGCACTGGTGCCTGCCTCGCAGAAATGGTATGACACTGGTGAGATTTGGGGGCCCTCAGGTGTGTGAGAGGGGGCATCTGCAGCTCCTCCTGCTGGCTGTGCTCTGATGATTCTGAAATTAATAACAAGGGTAGTGGATCAGTTAGTGTGCATATAGTGACACACTACATCCCTTTCCCCCTGGCTCATTATGTACTCAACCTTCCAGAACCAATGGACATGAACATTGGTGGGGTGCTAAATAGTGAGGAGGATAGCCTTACATTACAGGAGGATATAGATGGGCCGGTCAGATGGGCTGATGAGTGCCAAATGGAATTTAATATGGATAAATGTGAGGTGATTCACTTGGGCAGGACAAACAAGGCACGGGAATACACGATGAATGGTAGGACCCTGGGAAGTAACAAGGGTCAGAGGGACCTTGATGTGTACGTCTACCGGTCCCTTAAGGTAGCTGGACAGGTAGATAAGGTGTTTAAGAAGGCATATGGCACACTTGCCTTTATTAACCGAGGCATAGAATATAAGCGCGGGGAGGTAATGTTCGAACTGTATAAAAGGCTGTTTAGGCCTCAGCTACAGTGCTGTGTGCAGTTCTGAAATGCGCAATATAGGAGGGATGTGATTGCAGTGGAGGGAGTGCAGAGGACGTTTACCAGGATATTGCCTGTCCTGGAGAGTTTCAGTAATGAGGAGAGATTGCATAGACTGGGGTTATTTCCCCCGGAGCAGAGGAGATTGAGGGGGGACATGATTGAGGTGTATAAAATTATGTCCCCACTCAATCTGCTCTGCTCCAGGGGAAATAACTCCAGTCTGTGCAACCTCTCCTCATAACTGCAACTTATGAGGGGCATAGATAGGGTAGACAGAAAGGAACTTTTCCCCTTGGCGGAGGGATCAACCAGGGGGCATAAATTTAAGGTAAGGGGCAGGAGGTTTACAGGGGATGTGATGAGAAACTTTTGCACACAGTGGGTGGTGGGAATCTGGAACCCACTGCCTGAAAGGGTGGTAGAGGCAGAAACCCTCATAACATGTAATAAGTATTTGGATGTGCACTTGCGATGCCATGGCATACAAGGCTATGGGCCTAGTGCTGGAAAATGGGATTAGAATAGTTAGGTACTTGTTTGACCCATGCGTCCTTGATGGACCAAAGGGCCTTTCTCTGTGCTACACACCTCTGACTCTATCATTCTATGATCGAGCAATGTTGCAACTTGAACTGGCCACTGTGAGCAGCCTACAGGAGGCTGCCAGGCCTTCTTTTAAACAGACTGCCGGGTCGCCACTGGACCCGGCGGCCTGTGCACGCCCGCCGCTGCCCGCACACTCCCGCTATCCTCGGGAGTTGGCAAATACGCTGGGCAGGCCTCAATTGGCCCACCCGCGTAAAATGGCGGCGTGGACCTGATCACGGACGGCGATCAGATCCGCATCCGCCTGTGCCCTCACCCACTCTCCCCCCGCCACCCCCACAATGGAAAATTCTGCCCATTAACTCTGTTTCTCTCTCCACAGTTGCTGCCAGACCTGCTGAGTTTTTCCAGCATTTTCTGTTTTTATAACAGGTCCAAGTGTCTGGCTTTAGTCCGATGCTCTGCATCCTTGCCATGCATCCCAAGCCTTTAAATACATCAGTACGCTTTCTCTTGTCACTTTTAGGCAATTATTGTTTCTGACTTCATCAATTCTTTTGATCAGTTCTAACTGTTGCTATACAGCAAGTCCAAGAACTGGCTGGTCTCGCTGTACCTGAACTTGAAATTGGTTTGGCTTTATTCTCCCGCTCATGCACGGCACTAGAGTTTCCTATCTGGCCTGATATGCATAACCAGCTTTGCATTAAGACTTGCTCAATTTTGTGCTTAGCTCCTTGCCAACTGACAGTGGCACAACATGCCCATCTTAGAATGAATAGTTCCATAATTCACCTTCAGGTTGACAGTTCACTCAACATCGTCTCCCATTTGAATTGCAGCCAAAATGAAAGTTGTCATTCTCGGTCTCAGGTTTCCCTTCCAAATGGACCAACTTTGTTTTTTAAGATCCTTTGCTTCTCCATTGGTTTTTGTTTGCTTTACACAGCAAAAACATTTCCAATTTTTACACCAAGTACCTTTTGGCCATATCCCAGGGGGAATAAATAAATCCAAACAGGGAACTCGGGAGGAACATTATTGCCTAGAATGATGGTTAGAATGTGGAACTCGTTAGAACATACGCACACAAGAAATCGGAGGAGGAGTAGATGGTCCAGCTCCTTGAACTCAGGTTACCGTGCAATATGATGATGACTGATCCTTGGCCTCAATTCCACTTTCCTGCCCACCTCCATATCTCCTGATTCCCTGAGAGACCAAAAATCTATCTCAGCCTGAAATATATTTGATGATGGTGCATCTACAACCATCTAGGGTAGAGAATCCCAAAGACCCACAGCCCCTTGAGTGAAGAAATTTCACCTCATTTCTGTCCTAAGAGATTGGCCCCTTGTCCTAAGACTGTGCCCCCCCATGTTCGAGATTCCCCAGCTCTCAGTATCTACCCTAGCAAGACCCTTCAGAATCCGGTATGATTCAACGAGATCGCCCTTCATTCCTTTAAATTCCAGAGAGTCTAGACTCAATTCAGAACTTTACCTTCCGCGGGCAGGCACGCACCCGATCCAATCGGACGTGAGATGACGTCAGGCAAGGGTCCTGAAGCCATTGCGCGCTCGCGTGATATTACAGTCATGGGGCACGCACGGCAGACGGACAATGTGCCCACCGACAATTAAGCCGACAATTAAGCCCATTAACGGTGCAAATGAACGTGATTGTTCGTGGCCCATCCAGCCTTACGGTTGGCGAACACTTATGCATATCAATTAGTTCCTAGTTAATTAGCTCTTAGCTCTTTATAGATACTTACACATAATACAACAATAGGTGCCAGTTTGATTTTCCCTTCCCTAGCCCAGGATCCCTGAAGCCAATTGTTGGAGGGGAGTGGAATAAAGAAACTTCTTTCATACTAAGGGTAGTGGAAGTGAGGAACTTACTTCCTCAAAAGGGTGTGGTTGCCTGGGGTGATGGCGGTGGTGGTGGTCAGTGGAATTTTATTTTCTTTATTCATGCATGGGGTGTGGGTGTCACTGGCAAGGCCAACATGTGTTGCCCAACCCTAATTGCCCTTAAGAAGGTGATGAGTCACCCTCTTGAACCACTACATGTGGTGTAGGTACGCCCACAGTGTTGTTAGGAAGGATGTTCCAGTGACAGTGAAGGAACGATGATATACTTCCAAGTCAGGATGGTGTGTGATTCGGAGGGTAACTTGCTGTGTGGATTTGTTGCTATGTGCCTGTTTCCCTTGTCCTTCTGGGTGAGAGAACAAAGCTGAGGCTTTTCTAGCAATATTGAGAACAAGGTCTATTAATCCCGAGATTGGTAGATTTTCATTAGGTAAGTTTATCAAGGAATATTAAACGAAGGTGCGTAAATGGATTTGGGGTATAGATCAACCATAATATAACTGAATGCTGGAACAGGCTTGAGGGGCTGAATGGTCTACTCCTGTTCTTGTGTTCTGTTGCTCCTATATATGTGGGCTGGATTTTACGGCCCCCTGCTGGTGGGTGGGGGAGGTGTCAGGCAGTCTGCCTGCTCTTGGGACTATTATGGCCGCTTAAGTGCCTCCATCTGCCTCCGCCAGTATTTTACCCACAGCTGGGGAAGCCCACATTAGGTGTAGGCCAACAGCTTTTACTGCACGGCCTGGTGTCAGGCAAGGCAGGGGTTGGGGGAACCTCCTTTGGGCTCCCTTATGCCCAGCGGAGGCAACACCCACAAGGCCATAACCCCCTTTAACCCTCCCACCACCCGGCTTCTCAAACCGTGCCCCACCGATACCCCGGCACTAACCTTGAAGTCTGGTTCCATGACCTCCTCTTGTTTGGGAACTGCCTGTAGTCCCAGCAGTGGCCACTACTCGAATCTGGCACTGTTGGGACTACAGAGCCTCCAGCCAATCTGATTGGCCGGCAACTATCTAAGACGTGACTTCCCCCCGAGAGGGGGGCAAAAGTCTCGAACCTTGGGCAAATGTTGGTACTTCCAGCGTAAAATGGCTGCTGTGCAGCTGGTGTTTTTCCTCAGTCTCCCTGTCGACATTTTAGTCAGGGTGGGGGTTGGGCAGGAAATTACGCCCCATAAAATCCAGCCTTTTATTTCTGAAGCTCTGAATGACCTCATTCCAGAAAACAATGATATTGTGCATATTATCTACAAATTGGTAACCTTGAGGTTTTTTTCCTCTCCACTTCCTTTTGAATTTTCAGTTATTTTTTCTGACAAGATCAAAACAAATGCAAAGAAATCCTACTGATCCTCTGAACCATTTGTGCTACATTTTCTTCCTCTGTTTCTAAAGGCGCTGAATGATTGCACTGATGTTAGCTGCCTTCCACTCAGTGGCCACTCTTCAAAACACGTCAAAATAACTCCATTTCACTCATTGTCAGGGAGAACAGCTCTCACAAACTAATCACCGAGTGATTGTGCCCAGATATTCCTGATAGGTTCATGTCATTATGAGCAAACTGTTGATAACCGGCATTATATTAGCAATCTTGAGAAATCACAAGAATGCCCTGCTGAGGATCCCACATTACAGCGACCAGTAAGACTTTCTGCGGTCCATTCAGTCAGTCCCCTTTTAACTCAATCCTCAGCAAATCTGCAATAGATTTGAGGGCTGCTGAAGGTTATTGAAAAACTAACATGGAATGTGATTGACAAGAGAGCAAGAGAAGGTGAAAAACACAGCAATTTCCTCTGGGTAGTGAACTTGTACCTATGACCCTTGTGTTGCTCAAACAGTCCATCTCCCAGTGCAGAAAGAACGTACAGTCAGATGTGAGAAAGGTCTTGGCTTGACAGACCACTTGCAAGGACCTTCTTGTTGGTGCTGTTGATGCATGCCGAGGATCGTCACCTGATCGCTTTCACTATTACTGTTATGTTCCTTCTATCGGCTCACTTTGTTCAATGAACAGGGTTGCATGCCTATCTACTGATGAGTGAGTTGGTAATCAAGACGATGTAGACGAAGAGACCATTGTAAAATGAAGCACATGCTGTTTATTCACATAAGTAACGGAGCACTAACACAAGTGCCTTCTCAAACCCAAAACCCATTCTAAAACTACTGATTAACAATGTAGTCCACGCTACACAGCGCGTAATTGGGTAATATAATCACGTGTCACTCTGCCCACATTCTCTTAAAGGTGTATTGCACCTCAGATTACCACAATTACACTGCCACGTTTTCTCCATCCTCCTGCCATATTTTTCCTGCACAATATTGACCTAATCAAAGATGGCAGTCGCACTAAAAATGGCTCCCGCCATCTTATCACATCCAAAACATTGCACATCAAATCCTGTTCACCCACCACCCAGGGCTCGTTGACCTGCATTGGCCGTGAGTCCATTATTGATTTGGTCTTAAAATTCTCATTGTTGTTCCACGGTTTTGTTTCTTAGTCTTTCTATAACCAGCTTCAGCTCTCCTGAGAAATCTGAATTTTTCTAACTCTGGCCTCTTGTGAGTCACCCACTTCCTTTGCCCCACCAGGCGGATGCACCTTCTAGTGTCTGAGCCCTAAACACTGGAATTTCCTCTCTAAACCTCCTTGCCTCTCTTTCCTTCTTTTAAAATGTTCCTTAAAACTTAGGCCTTCGACTGAGCTTTTGGTCCTGTCTCATTCTTTGGTCCAGTATCACTTTCTCAGTCTGATTGCATTGCTATGAAGCACCTTGGTACATGTTATTAAGTTAATTTCATTATCTTAAATCTATCAATCTAATGGCTGGAGATTGAATAAACAGCACATAGTCAGTGAAGGAATTAAGCATTTTAAGTAAAGCTTGAGGCATAAACTAAAACTGAAAGAATGTCCTACCATAATTTCAGGGCAGCCCAAATTGTTTTACAACCAATGGGTTTTGAAGTGTAGCCAGTCACATTTTCAGAAATGCAACAGCTAATTTGGGCACAGCAAAGTCCCACAGTATCACACTGAAGTGTCTGCTTAGCTTTTGTGCTGAAGTATCTGAAATGGGATTTGAATCCTCAGCTTTCAGACTCAGAAAGATGAGATTGCTGCCAACTGCGCCATGATCAACATACTACAGACAGCCTCTTGTTATTGTTCCTTAAATAGACAACAAAATTGTACATGGTGCTGGAACTAGGAAAGGAATGGAAGGTTTACAGATTCTTGATCATGTCAGACGAGGGAAAATTTGGAGAGGCATGGGAAAAAGACCCTGATTTTGTAATAACCTGGAGAGTGCAGGATGAGTTTCTTGTAAAAAAAAGTAAACTTTATTTACAGACTTCAGAGGAGACTACATGCTTGTTCCAAGACCAAAGCTAAAAAGTTCCGCCCCTAAGATTCTCCACGCTTAGGGCTGATTGGTCTACACAGTCACATGATCCCTATAGCGGTAAGAAATGGTTTAACTGACAATCATTACAGATTTGTATACAAAAACAGGATAAATATTTGGCACATGACATAGATAGTAAGCACGCCCGCCGACAGTTAAGCTGGCAATTAAGCTCATTAATGGCGCCATTGAACGTGATTCCTCACGGCCCATCCAACCTTCCGGTTGGCAGATGGGACAATCGACCAGACGGCCTTTACATTTTTGATGAAACCTCATCCGAGGGTGGGATGAAATCTCCGTTAGGTTATTAAAATAAAAAAAAGTAATATCTGGGGATAGCATTTTTATGAGGTATGCTTTCAGGTGCTTGATTGTGCTGCATGGGCATTTTGTTTGCAGGTTTTGTGTGTGTTATTTTATTCTTTTTAGGTCTGCAGCTCCCTGAGGCAGTTAGTTGCCTTCAGGGGGCTCTCTCGAAGTGCTCACCTGCGCCTGCGGTGGCATCGTCGCCTGCCCTCTTCCTGCCCCCATCCCGGCAGTGCTCAGCTTTACAGCACATCTTTCGTGCTGGCTGGCCGTTAATTGGTCAGCCAGAGTGATATTGCGATTGGCGGCCGATCTTGGTCAGTGGCCCGTTTACTGACTGCCCCCCGGGCCCGCCGATCATGCATGCCCGACGAGGGAAAGGTTCAGGCCCCAATTTACTCAGCCTCTCATCGTAGGTCAACCCACTCATCCCAGGGACCAACCTATTGAACATTCACTGTACTGCCTCCAATGCAAATATATCCTTCCTTAGATATTAAGACAAAACTGCATGTGGTACTCCAGTGTGGTCTCACCAATGCCTCGTACAATTGTTGCAAGACTTTGTTATTCCTGTAATAAAAGCAAAATACTGTGGATGGGAAATCTGAAATAAAAACAGGAAATGCTGAAAAAACTCAGCAGGTCTGGCAACATTTGTGGAGAGAGAAAGAGAGTTAACATTTCGAGCCTAATATGACATGACATCAGAACATACTCCCATTTCTTTGCAGTGATGGCCAACATGCCATTTGCCTTCCCACTAATTTGCTGCACCTGCATGCTAACTTTCTGTGTTCCTAGTATGAGTACACCCAAGTCCCTCTGAACGTCAACATTTACTAGTTTAATGCTTTTTAAAAAAATATTCTGATTTTTATTCTTCCTACCAAATATATGAATAACCTCACAGCTCCCCACATTATATTCCATCTGCCACATTGATGCCCATTCACTTAACCTGTCTATATCTCGATTTTTGCAGCCTCTTTGTTTCCTCCTCCCAGCTTACATTTCCACCTAGCCTTGTATGGTTAGCAAACTTAGATATTAGTTGAGGGGAATAGCATAGATGCATTTAAGCAGACGCTAGTGTTATGGCATGGCTGATGGTAAATGCCAAGCTGCCCAGGTCCCAGAAGGAAATGTGAAACAGCTGCTGAAACGATTTTTGCAATTTGTATAGTATGAGGAGCAGTTCTGAAATCAGGAACTGATGTCCCCAACTTCTTGTGATGATTTTATAGTAAAGTAAACATTTATTAAAAGAATAAAGGGGAACAAACACAATTACGCTTAAACACAAGAATGGCTTTACCCAGTAAAGAATGCTTTCAAACAGTTCCACAAGATCTTAACCACCTTCAGAGGTAACCTTCCCCTTTTCTGTTCAGCAACTATCCTCATAGATGTTAAAATCTATA
Organism: Cetorhinus maximus; assembly: GCF_964194155.1. Classification (NCBI taxonomy): domain Eukaryota; kingdom Metazoa; phylum Chordata; class Chondrichthyes; order Lamniformes; family Cetorhinidae; genus Cetorhinus; species Cetorhinus maximus. The sequence goes on from NC_135891.1 coordinate 112,286,933, forward strand.
GAATTCCAGCAATTTTTACCACACAGTGCCTTGTTTCCTTGGGTTTCCTCTAAGGCTGACAACAACTGCGTTCTCAGGTCTGGCCTTGTTCACACTGTCTTCTGGGAATTCTTCCCTACTATCCTGCTGTCTTCTGGGAGATCTGACAAGCTACCTCTACCTAGGCATCAATATTTCTTAAAATGCATTTCTTCCCTTTGATCTCTCTATTGTCTCAACCAGTCTCTTCGGAAATGCTTTCTTTCTGGAATTGATTAAATTAATTTCATCACCCTAGCTCTTGGACTTGTAAAAGCAAACTTTCCCTATCTTTATCTTACTTATACCTTTTACAACCTGCATATATCCCCCTTTGAACGAAAACAACTCCAGTCATAAACAGTCCTGTTATTGCTTTACGTAAAACTCTGATTGAAGTTTTTCTTTGTTCATTAACATACCAAAGCTACTTCTTACTGTTGGTTTTAGACTTGTGCAGTCACTTTGGCTCTTACTCCAATTACCTCAACTGCCTGTCTTCCAGTACATAACCAAAATGACTGATATTAGCAGATGAAAAATGTTACAATTTCTTGTTTTCTTGACACTAGATGAACACTTGAGGGCAAATTGCATAGAAGGGTATGTTGATAGGGTTAGATGAAGAGGGTGGGAGGAGGCTTGTGTGAAGCACAAACACCAGCATGGACCAGTGGGGCTGAATGGTTGGTTTCTGTGCTATAAATACAATGCAATAAAAATAAAAGAAATAGAAAGTTTCCAGCTCAAAGCAGTCCAAGTCGGACAAGTGCAATGTGGCATCATACAACAGAGTTGCTGATTTCACCTAAATATTAACATGGTCAGTTCACCAAGGCTCCTTAGGCAGCACCTTCCAAACCCATGACCACTACCATCTAGAAGGACAAGGGCAGCAGATACATGCGAAGACCACCAGCTGCAAGTTCCCCTTCAAGCCACTCACCATCCTGACGGTCACTGTCCACTGTCACTGACTCAAAATCCTGGAACTCCCTCCCTAACAGCACTGTGGGTGTACCTACACCACATGGGCTGCAGCGGTTCAAAAAAGAGCTCACCACCACCTTCTCGAGGTCAATTAGGGATGGGCAATAAATGCTGGCCCAGCCAGTGACGCCCACATCCCATTAATGAATTTTTAAAAAAGCTGGCCTTTTGCCCATGAAACCACTCAGGAGGAAAGCGAATCCTGGACAATGTTTTCTCTCTTATACTACTCACAGTCAGCCAAGTAGTTGTGAGTTTTTTTGTATTGAGATGAGATCTCTCCTCCACTCATGTTATTTACAGTACTGCAAGGGTTGCATTAGTGCTCAACTTGCATTACATTGTCTTCCATTGTTCTGCAATTGTTCTCTCCTTTTTAGATTTTTATTCCTAGTGAGTTGGCTGTTCGCTTGATAGCATAAATTACCCAATTTTTACAAGCCTGTGTATCACGGACCATCACTTACTGACCTTATTTCTTCTGAGATAGAATATCCCTTAAACTTTATAATACCTTCAGACTCCATTCATCTTGCCCATTATATGTAAATGTATTAGACATTTTATCACTTACTGTCTATGGCATGTGCTAAAATATTTATCCTGTTTCTGTATACAAATCTGTAATGATTGTCAGTTAAACCATTTCTTACCGTTATAGGGATCATGTGACTGTATAGACTAATCAGTCTGAAGCGTGGGGAAGCTTAGGGGCAGAGCTTTTTAAGATTTGGTCTTGGAACAAGCATGTAGTCTCCTCTGAAGTCTGTAAATAAAGTTTACTGTTTTTTACAAGAAACTCATCCTGCACTCTCCAAGTTATTACAAAATCAGGGTCTTTTTCCCATGTCCCTCCAAATTTTCCCTCTTGTCTGACATGATCAAGAATCTGTAAACCTTCCATTCCTTTCCTAGTTCCAGCACCATGTATAATTTTGTTGTCTATTTAAGGAACAATAACAAGAGGCTGTCTGTAGTATGTTGATCATGGCGCAGTTGGCAGCAATCTCATCTTTCTGAGTCTGAAAGTTGAGGATTCAAAACCCATTTCAGATACTTCAGCACAAAAGCTAAGCAGACACTTCAGTGTGATACTGTGGGACTTTGCTGTGCCCAAATTAGCTGTTGCATTTCTGAAAATGTGACTGGCTACACTTCAAAACTCATTGGCTGTAAGACAATTTGGGCTGCCCTGAAATTATGGTAGGACATTCTTTCAGTTTTAGTTTATGCCTCAAGTTTTACTTAAAATGCTTAATTCCTTCACTGACTATGTGCTGTTTATTCAATCTCCAGCCATTAGATTGATAGATTTAACATAATAAAATTAACTTAATAACATGTACCAAGGTGCTTCATAGCAATGCAATCAGACTGAGAAAGTGATACTAGACCAAAGAATGAGACAGGGCCAAAAGCTCAGTCGAAGGCCTAAGTTTTAAGGAACATTTCAAAAGAAGGAAAGAGAGGCCGGGAGGTTTGGAGAGGAAATTCCAGAGTTTAGGGCTCAGACGCTGGAAGATGTGCCGCCAATGGTGGGGCAAAGGAAGTGGGTGACACACAAAAGGCCAGAGTTAGAAAAATTCAGAGTTCTCAGGAGAGCTGAAGGGGGTAACAGAAATACTAAGAAACAAAACTGTGGAGCAACAACAATGAGAATTTTAAGACTTAGGCATTAGTGGACTCACGGCCAATGCAGGTCAGCGAACACAGGGGTGATGGGTGAACAGGATTTGATGTGCAATGTTTTGGATGTGATAAGATGGCAGGAGCCATTGATAGTGCGACTGCCATCTTTGATTAGGTCAATATTATGCAGGAAAAATATGGCAGGAGGATGGAGAAAACATGGCACTGTAATTGTGGTAATCTGAGGTGCAATACACCTTTAAGAGAATGTGGGCATTGTATTACCCAATTATGCACTGTGCAGCGTGGGCTACATTGTTAATCAGTAGTTTTAGAATGAGTTTCGGGTTTGAGAAGGCACTTGTGTTAGTGCTCCGTTACTTATGTGAATAAACAGCATGTGTTTCATTTTACAATGGTCTCTTCGTCTACATCGTCTTGATTACCAACTCACTCATCAGTAGATAGACGTGCAACCGTGTTCGCTGAACAAAGTGAGCCGATAGAAGGAACATAACAGTAATAGTGAAAGCGATCAGGTGACGATCCTCGGCATGCATCAACAGCACCAACAAGAAGGTCCTTGCAAGTGGTCTGTCAAGCCAAGACCTTTCTCACATCTGACTGTACGTTCTTTCTGCACTGGGAGATGGACTGTTTGAGCAACACAAGGGTCACAGGTACAAGTTCACTACCCAGAGGAAATCGCTGTGTTTTTCACCTTCTCTTGCTCTCTTGTCAATCACATGTCATGTGAGTTTTTCAATAACCTTCAGCTCCCTCAAATCTATTGCAGATTTGCTGAGGATTGAGTTAAAAGGGGACTGACTGAATGGACCGCAGAAAGTCTTACTGGTCGCTGTAATGTGGGATCCTCAGCAGGGCATTCTTGTGATTTCTCAAGATTGCTAATATAATGCCGGTTATCAACAGGTTACTCATAATGACATGAACCTATCAGGAATATCTGGGCACAATCACTCAGTGATTAGTTTGTGAGAGCTGTTCTCCCTGACAATGAGTGAAATGGAGTTATTTTGACGTGTTTTGAAGAGTGGCCACTGAGTGGAAGGCAGCTAACATCAGTGCAATCATTCAGCGCCTTTAGAAACAGAGGAAGAAAATGTAGCACAAATGGTTCAGAGGATCAGTAGGATTTCTTTGCATTTGTTTTGATCTTGTCAGAAAAAATAACTGAAAATTCAAAAGGAAGTGGAGAGGAAAAAAACCTCAAGGTTACCAATTTGTAGATAATATGCACAATATCATTGTTTTCTGGAATGAGGTCATTCAGAGCTTCAGAAATAAAAGGCTGGATTTTATGGGGCGTAATTTCCTGCCCAACCCCCACCCTGACTAAAATGTCGACAGGGAGACTGAGGAAAAACACCAGCTGCACAGCAGCCATTTTACGCTGGAAGTACCAACATTTGCCCAAGGTTCGAGACTTTTGCCCCCCTCTCGGGGGGAAGTCACGTCTTAGATAGTTGCCGGCCAATCAGATTGGCTGGAGGCTCTGTAGTCCCAACAGTGCCAGATTCGAATGGTGGCCACTGCTGGGACTACAGGCAGTTCCCAAACAAGAGGAGGTCATGGAACCAGACTTCAAGGTTAGTGCCGGGGTATCGGTGGGGCACGGTTTGAGAAGCCGGGTGGTGGGAGGGTTAAAGGGGGTTATGGCCTTGTGGGTGTTGCCTCCGCTGGGCATAAGGGAGCCCAAAGGAGGTTCCCCCAACCCCTGCCTTGCCTGACACCAGGCCGTGCAGAAAAGCTGTTGGCCTACACCTAATGTGGACATACCCAGCTGTGGGTAAAATAGTGGCGGAGGCAGAAGGAGGAACGTAAGTGGCCATAATAGTCCCAAGAGCAGGCAGACTGCCTGACACCTCCCCCACCCATCAGCAGGGGGCCATAAAATCCAGCCCACACATAAAAAGGAGCAACAGAACACAAGAACAGGAGTAGACCATTCAGCCCCTCAAGCCTGTTCCAGCATTCAGTTAGATTATGGTTGATCTATACCCCAATTTCATTTACCCACCTTCGTTTAATATTCCTTGATAAACTTACCTAATGAAAATCTGCCAATCTCAGGATTGATAGGCCTTGTTCTCAATATTGCTAGAAAAGCCTCAGCTTTGTTCTCTCACCCAGAAGGACAAGGGAAGCAGGCACATTGCAACAAATCCACACAGCACGTTACCCTCCGAATCACACACCATCCTGACTTGGAAGCACATCACCATTCCTTCACTGTCGCTGGAACTTCCTTCCTAACAGCACCGTGGGCATACCTACACCACATGTAATGTTTCAAGAAGGTGGCTCATCACCACCTTCTTAAGGGCAATTAGTGATGGGCAACACATTTTGGCCTTGCCAGTGACACCCACACCCCATGCATGAATAAAGAAAATAAAATTCCACTGACCACCACCACCGCCATTACCTCAGGCAACCACAGCCTTTTGAGGTAGTGAGTTCCATACTTTCACTACCCTTAGTATGAAAGATGTTTCCTTATTCCACTCCCCTCCAACAATTGGCTTCAGTGATCCTGGGCTTGGGAAGGGGAAATAAAACTATTATCTATTGTTCTATTATCTGTAAGTATCTTTAAAGGGCTAGGAACTAATTGATATGTGTAAGTGTTCCGGTGGGCCACATTTCACAGCTACACAAGAGACTGATATCACGTGATCAAGAGAAGGATTAGTTGAACTCGTCCCTCTTTTGTACAAGGTAGCTTGGCCAGTTAAAAATAAAGAGTTATGATCTTTCCAAGCTTAAAGTGGAATTGTTACCAACATCTGGAAACCAAAAGACTAGAAGACATAGCACAACTAACGTTTGAAAACAGTACTGGGCTACGACTGGGTCTGTCATTGAATTGCCTATCGATACTCACCTTCAGTATTCACACATAATTCGTGGATGAGGCATCGGCAAGGATGAAGAGGGGCAAAAAAGAGCTTCTTCTCAAAACTACATAAATTGGTAGCATCAGCTGTATGATATTTCGATATATCACCTGGCTCCTAGAATTGCCAGTGTGTCTGTGGGAATTAACAATTGCACAGTAGTGTGCTATGATGGGTACTGTGACTTGTTATTTATTTACAATATATTGCTACTGCATCTGCAAAGCCTATGATTTGTATACTACATATTTTAAAGGTATGTTCAAGAGCCAATGCATCATGAGAATGAAGTCACAATGACTCATGTTACAACAGTTTGTCAGAACTCAATGTTTTAATCTGTGGGCACTGGCAAATCAGAGCCAAACTTTAATACCAGGATATATGGAGCTCATTTCAGTCTCAGCAACTCTATCGACCAAAGGATCCAGTTATGTTGACAAATAGGATCGCTGTACTCGAGTTATAAACTGTACCAGACTGTTCAGAACTTTTACCCTTTGTTAAAGACATTCCTGATGAATATTTAACTATCAAGTGACTGGTTCTGAATGTCCTAATTGAGATTAGAGGTTGATACGGCTGGGCCACCAAGAGTTTGGACACTCTGAAGGAGACTCGCCACCATCTTCTCAAGGGTAACGAGGAATGGGTGGACATAGGGCTTAATCCTGCACAAAGAGGCCACAATGTGGTTTGTGTGTGAAGTGGGAAAAAGTCATATGGTTCAATATGAATTGCTCTTGAATGCTTATGGAGCTTTATCTTGTATCTAATTCACAGCACATTAGGCTGAAGCGTGTTTGATTTTGTTTGTGGCCCACTTCAGTCATACTGCCAAGCAACACTGAGAAAAAGAAAGGATGAGCTTGACATATATAGATCAGAGATGTTTCCTAAAATTAATCTCTCCCTGTGAATACTATGTAATCAAGCAGCAGAAAGGATGCTGAAGAGCACAGACTGAAGGCTTCCTCTAGAGCGTATGTACCATAAAAGTTATGTTACTAATGATAAGCCATAGGCCTGGATTAATGATTCAGAGACATGAATTCAAATCTCACCACAACTGCTATGGCAGGCGGATGGTAAATGCCGAGCTGCCCAAATCCCAGAGGTAAACTTGAAGCAGCTGCCACAACTATATGCAATTTGTACTTATTTTGAGATGCGGGCTTTGAATTCAGTAAAAAGACGGCCATCAAGTCTTGCAGGTTTCTTATAAAACTAAATTAAACCTTTATTAATAGAAGAAATGATTTTGAGCACATACATAGATCTACAAATTTCTATTATGATAACTTCTAAATCCCATAATTAATCTAAACCACAGTTCCACCTCCGTTAAGGCAACAGTGAGACACATAAATTCTAAAAGACCCAGGCGAAGTAACACAGTATCTTGAACAGTCAAATTCAAAGTGAGTTTTTCTCAGCTTCGGTTCCTTGTAGGCAGCAGCTTGAGGCTTAGATGCTGGAGGCTTTTCGCACTTGTGTTAGATCTTAGAATTCCCACCCTTACACAGTGCCTTCTCTCCTTTATACATATTTTCCCCTTTGAATGCAAATTCCCATTGTTTCACTATGTCTTTGGACTTTACCTCTCCAATAATAAAAATCTATCATAGTACCAATTTTACCAATAATATTTGGGAAAAATAAAGACACAGTTTTTTAACTTCTCCTGGCTAGGTGTAACATTTCACTCCCTCGTTTGAATTCAAGCTAGTCTGGTTTATTCAAAAATGGAAATGTTCTCTTTACACCTTACATTATAAAACTTGCCCTGTGTTTACCTACTTAACATTTCAAACCTAGCTTATCTTCTGATACATCAAAGCCTTCAGACCTGCTGCCTTTAATTCAATTAAGTCCCATATACACACACGCACGTAGACACAGATCCCACTGTTACTCTAGTTTACAATAAATTCCAATAACAGTGTGAAAATTATTATACCTTCTTGACAACAACCCAGAGATATCACAGACAGAGAGGGAGTTGCAGTTTAGTCTTTGTATAGTTTGCAGCTGACTGGGAGCTGGAGAGCAAAAAGATGGATGTTAGCCAGGCCTGCACCTTAAGCAGAGAAATAGTGACTTTACTGTTCACCACACGGGATGCCTGTCGGAGCTCGGGCTCAGTTTGAAGACGAAGTTTGTGAGAAGTTAGAACCAGGCTGGAGAGTTCGCCTAGCTGGAGCTAGAGGAAGAATCTCCAGGAAACCTCTCATGGTGGAAGATAGCATTGGGAAAGGAAAAGAAAAGAACTTGGGAGCCACAAGACACTTTGGATTGGTTCCGGGAGAAGTGAATGTTTACTTAAGAGGCCGAGTAAGGTAACAGAATTGGGTTTTTGGTTGTCATTAAAAGCAGAAAGGGGCAAACTCTGTTTGGTAGATTAAAGTATAAATTGCCAATGAAGAGTTAATAGTGCCTAATTAATAGTGCTTAGTCATTGATACAGTAAAAGTTATTTTAAAAGGTGAAATTTTGTTGTGTTAACCTTTCAGGTAATAACTAGAAGCTCCAACTTCTCATTTAACTGTGATCAGTTTCCATAGAGATCATAACACCCTTTAGTTCTTAGTCTGTACCCCAATGCACACAGCATTTCCTCTCATACTGTACCAATTATTGTATTACACAACTCACAAGAGCACTCTCTCCATTAATGTCAGCCAGCAGAACCAACAGATATGAACAACAAACATTAACTCATCCAAGATTCTGATGGAATATTTAGAGATACAGACAGTTTAAAGAGGGAAAGAGTCTAGAATTCCTGTCCCTAATCAACTAATCTGGCAGCCCAGATGAGATATATAACTCTCTCATTTTATTTGGTCAGACTCTCTTTCAGGATGGCATTTCAAAAAGTTTAAAGCTTAACCTCAACATCCTTTTATTTTTAATTAATTGGTTAGACCATAAATAAATCATATCCTTTAAAAATGCTGAATACATGGGAAGGCTTTCATGTTTCCCACTTGCCTGAGCGTTATTGGCAGGAACACTTGTTGAGACTTTGGAATGGGAAATATTGATGGGGGGAGGAAATCATCCCAGATTTGCCCTAAGTGTGGTCACGGGCGGGAAAGAGGACGTTTAACCCGCCAACCGCCATGGCAGATTTTTGCGCTGTATCGTCCCAATCCCACCTCATTAATCTTGCATTCCTGGGAAACATGCTGTTTCACTGGTGGTCGCCCTCTGATTCGCCTGCCATGCCGCCACCTCACCATTTCCTCATGCCGGGCGCCATATTTAAGGCGCAGCCGCGCACATACCTCTCAGTTCTTCCAGCCCAGGGCTGCTGCACAGAAGACATGGCCCCGAAAGGCAAGGAGACTGCAGCCCCCTGATTCAATGATGCATCCCTGGGATGCCTTCTGGACACCATTGGAGCCCATTGCAATGTCCTCTACCCCCGCTCTGGCCACAGGAGGCCCATCAGTGTCACCACTCTGTCTTGGGAGGCAGTGGCAGTGGTGGTCAGTGCCAATGCTGTAGAGGAGAAGTTCGTCACCCAGTGCAGAAAGAGGATGAATGATCTCATCTGTATCACCAGGGTAAGGCAGCCATCTCATCACTCCAAACCCACAAGCCCATCATACATTCCCTGGCATCTCCCTCACTGCCAGCTCAAAGGACATCACCACTCACTCTCTCACACACACCTGCCCATCTCCATCTGTCCTCATCTCCTCTGGAGACTGCCTCCTCAGCCCTCACCATCTTGAGGCCACTTGAACAGGTCAACTTGTGTCCCCACACACACCCTGGTATACGCCCCCTTCGACAGTACAGCCCTCGCCCTGCAGCCTCTTTCCTTGCCTGAGGCAACTTCTTCCCCTCCCCCAATCAAGCCCTAGCCTTGCAGCTGTTGAAAAGCCTTACGGCTGGTCCGGTAAGTAGAGACTCGCTAGTGAGTCCTCCTAAAAGTGATGTGGTGATGCCTGTGAAGCCTGGCGCTGATGACTGTGAGTGCTGCCCGAAACAAGGTAGGCAAACAAACCTCAAAGTCCCGAGCGAAGTGCAGCTCACCAGGTGCATGTCCCTTATGTATGGTTGTGAAATATATTGGCATGTAATCCTGCCAATGTGCCCGGATGGGGGGGATGATTCCGGCGAGCAGGGCTTATAATGATATGCAGATGTATTAAAATGAAGTTCCTGATGTCCAGTGGTGGGAAAGGCAGCCCGCCATTGATGAGTGGAGCGGATGATTGCAAACTGATTTTTGGCATTCCTGCCATATTGTCCACTCGTGCCCACGTTGACGTCCGTTGCCTACGGGCACCGAAAATTCCGCCCTACGTGTCTGCGGAACAATAGTCACTGCTGGGTATGCAGAAACATATCACTTACTTTGTGGCGTTTGCTTAATGTTCTTATTACAGAGACAGCAGGGGAGTGTTTCAACCTGACCTATCACCCTGACCAGTTCTCTTAATGGAATGTTTAACTTGCATTTATATAGCACCTCTCAAGATTACAGAATGCCCCAAAGCACTTTTCAGCTCATGAAGTAATTTTGAAATATAACCACGTTGTAATGTAGAAAACACAGCAGCCAATTTGCACACAGTAAGCTCCACAAACAATAACGTGACAATAGCCAGATAATCTCTTTTTTTCAGCGATGTTGAATGAGGGATGACTAATGGCAGGACACCATGGATAACTCCTCAACTCTCTTTGGAATATTGCCATGAGATCTTTCATATCCACCTGAGAGGGCCGACGGGGCCTCGGTTTAACGACTCATCCAAAAGACGCCACTTCCAACAGTGCAGCTGTCCTTTACTAGCTACAGCACTGGAGTGCTATCCTCGATTTCATGCTCGAGTGTTTGGAGCCGGGCTTGAACCTGGCCCTTCTGACTGAGAGGCGAGAATAGTAAGATGAAGCTTTATCAATTGGTGTGCTAGAGGAAGCATTGTTACACAGTCAACAAAGTTATGGGAAAAATGTAAGGGGAAGAGTGTTATGGGAAGCCAGTGTGACCCTTCCTGGTAGTGTGGGCTGTACAAAGAATTTTAATACAATATAGATGCAACATGAAAATAACAAAACTGCAGATGAGAGCCCTGCTGAGGTCAATAATGCAGGAGTAGGCCAAAGGGGTTATATTTCTTCATTCAAAACAGATGTACATCAAGTCTACACATACCTAGTCAAAATATAGTTTCATTTAATACATTAAAAACAAACTATAACACATGTTCATAACCACATAAGTCTCTCTTCCTTTCTTTCATTAAGCATTCCTGTTATCTGCTTGTTATCTAATACTGCCCTAAGAATCTGCAATAAACCAAATAATTCTTCCCCAACTTATGATTAAATAATTGTCTGCCTTTTTTTTGCCCTCTGCCAGAGATTGAAGCTTAAGAAAGGCAGGAAAATTGCTTGCTGATTACATAATTATTGTCCTGGAACATTACTGGACACTGAATTCTGCCACAATCAATCAACGTTTATCCTTGAAATCTGCACCAATGTTGCTTATGAATGAAATATTCTGTTCCTGTCTCTCTTCCTTTCCTGGAGGTGTGACTCAAGCTGAGGCAATGCCCCCACAGGTGACATTCAGTCTCCCGTACCTTATTTAAATGGACATTATGGTAATTATGGTTTTATGTAATGTGTAGTATATCTTTAAGGAGGATGTGATAAAGGAAGATCACATGATTTTATGTAACCAATAGAGGGGTAGCGTGGGCTACCTCTGTAGTCAGTCGTCTATAGTTAGTAGTCAGAAGTATGGAGACAGGATTTGAGTTGAAAGCACTCAAATGTAGCTGCTGAGTAAATAAACAGAATGTGTTCCACCTAAGAAGTGTCTGCTGATCAACTTTGTCTATTATTATATAATAATTCTCATTATGTTATTGGAATTTATTATAAAATAGAGTGATAGTGGGATGTGTCTATATGTGTGTGTGATTGAATTGGATTAAAAGCAGCAGCTCGGAAGGCTTTGATGTAAACATGGTAAACATGGGGGATGTTTAGAAGGTAAGGATATTTGCATTTTTAAATAAACCAGATTAGATTGTTTTCAAAGGAGGGGTGGAATGTGTCACCTAGTCGGGCGAAGTTTAGCTGCAGTGTGTTTATTTTTCCCAAAGATTACTGATAAAACTTTGTGCTATGAGAGGTTTTTATTATCATGAAGATAAAGTCCAAAGACATAGTGAAACAATGATAATTTGTATTCAAAGGGGAAAATATGTATAAAGGAGTGAAGGCTGTGTATAAGAGTTGGCATTTTAAGATCTTAAAAGTGTGAAAAGCCTGCAGCATCTATGCCTCAAGCTGTTGTTTTCAAAGAACTGAAGTTAGCAAAACACACTTTGAATTGAACTTGATCAAGGTATCATGTTTCTTTGCCTGGGTCTTTCAAAATCTATGTGTCTTACTGTTGCCTTAACGAAAGTGTAACTGGGAGTCAGATTAAGTAGGGGATATAGAAATTATCATAGTAGTAATTTGTAGATCTATGTATGTATTTAAAAATCATTTCTCTTATTAATAAATGTTTAATCTAGTTTTGTAAAACCTATAAGACTTTGTGGTCTTATTACTACTGAATTCAAGGAACACATCTCAAAATTTATATAAACTGCAAAACAAGCTGTGGTGGTTGTTTCCAGTTTCCCTTTGGGATTTGAACAACTCAGCATTTACCATCGGCTCTGCCATAACATCTACCAATTCGTCCATCCCACAACAAGCATGCAACAAACTGTTGATTACAAACTGGTGACAAGGAAAAACCAAGGAAAAAGTGAGGATAAAGTGAAGATACAATAAACTGGCTTCAAGAATAAAATAAATTAACCGAAGAAATCAAGAGAAACGAAATTGGGCTGTAGCTCACACGATAATTGTGAGTAGAATTTCCATCCTAATCGTTGAAGCAATCCCCTCACAGAATGCCGCAATTTAGAGAATTGATCCTTTCGATCCAGCTGCGGACGATTGGTCTCATTGTATTATACACCTCAAGTTCTTTTTCCAAGCGATTGACATGACGTGGGAAGAGAAGAGGTGAGTGATCATCTTATCTACGTGTGCGAATAAAGCCTATGGTTTGATGGCACCCCAGATTCGAAAAGTTTTGATGAATTGGTGGATCTCCTGAAGGGTCATTACCAGCCAAAGGCCTTGGGAACAATGCAACGGTTCAAATTTAACTCAGGAAATAGAACCACGGGGGAGATAGTTGCTTGTTATGTGGCAAGTTTGAGACAGTTAATGGAACATTGCGAGTTTGGTACGACTTTAAATGACATGCTCAGAGATCGTTTATTGTGCGGTGTGAATGAGGACACAATTCAGAAGCAATTACTGTCCGAAACAAATTTGGATTTTAAGAAGGCACTAGAGATAACACTGGCCATAGAAAGCACAGTAAGGGATTCAAAAGCCATACAGGGAGTGCAAAATGACATCGTCCTTCATGTTGGGCAGGAAGCCGCAGCCTAAAAGGGTGCAAAAATGTAAGACTCTGCTGTGAAGCGGGAAACAGCCAACACTAGCAGAAAAATAAGAAGAAATTACTTAGCAGTGAAAGCAAGGAACGGAGATGGAAACAAGCAACCTTATAACGATTGGCAGTTTTTTAAAAATTGAATGTTTTTATTGTCCTCCAAACAGACACATAATGAGACAGTACAAGGAAAGAATCAGGCAGCCTTTCAAACAAAAGAAAAAACCCTGTGGGATCGACAATGTAGAAGAGCCTGAAGCAACAAATTCAGATGTTTATTCGTTAATTAATTTCAAGTTTGGAAAGACAGAACCAACATATGTAACAGTGAAGGTAAATGACAGACCTATTAGAATGGAAGTGGACACAGGAGCTTCCACTACAGTAATTGGTGAGCACACCTTCAAATGTTTGAATTATGGTGAACAGAAATTAAATTTGGAAGAAACTGGTGCCAAATTAAAAACTTACATGGACGGAGACATCCAAGCCAAAGGCATAAGCAGAGTTACTGGCCATTATGGAAACCAGTTGGTAAAACTACCCTTGATGGTGGTAGCAGGTGAGGGGCCAAACCTCCTTGGACGATACTGGTTAAAGGAGATTAAGTTAAAATGGGCTGAAATTTTTCAGCTGAGAGCAAGAGGTTCTACAAAAATACACCTCAGTCTCCAAGGACGAACTTGGGAAGATCCAGGGGCTACAAACAAAAGTTCATGTGGATCCAGAGGCAACTCCCCCGATTCATGAAGGCAAGACCAGCACTCATGCACTGCGGGAAAATGTCGATACCGAACAGGACAGATTAGAGAACCTGGGCAGTTCTCAGAACGGGCAGCACCAATAGTCCCTGTCCTTAAACCTGACCTAAGCATTCCAATTTGTGGAGATTGCAAATTGACAGTTAATAAACTGGCTGAGCTAGACAGACACCTCATACCAAAAACCGAAGACCTGTCTGCCGAGCTGACAGGTGGAACCGTCTACACGAAGCTTGATATGAGTCATGCTTATCAACAATTAGAGTTAGAGAAGGCCTCCCGGGAACTTGTCACAATTAATACACACAAAGGGTTATACCAATATAGCCATTTGCCATTCAGCATCTCTTCAGCTTGCGCCATATTCCAGAGAACAATGGAAAGTTTACAGCAGGGACTGCCCCACATCGTAGTTTATTTAGATGATGTTCTGGTGACAGGATTCATTGAAAAGGAGCATTTGGCGAACTTAGAAGTCTTAAAACATTTCTCGCAGGCTGGAGTGCGTTTATTAAAAAGCTAAGTGCATGTTCCAAGCGAGGGAGGTAATCTATTTGGGTCACTGGGTAGATTCACAGGGCCTCCACCTGGTTGGGGAAGAAGTAAGGCCCATAAGAGAGGCACCTGCGCCAAAGAACGCCTCGGAGCTCAAATCATCGCGAGGAATGAAAAAATTTTGTGGGCCATTCTTACCCAATTTGTCTACAGAACTGGCCCCCCTGCATTATCTACTCAAGAAGAACCAATGTTGGTCTTGGCAGGTACCACAGAAAGAAACTTTCATAAAGGTGAAACAATTGTTGCACTCGTCCAATCTACTATGGTTGAGACCATTATGACCAGAGGAAAGAATTGGTATTGACATGTGATGCATCTCCCAACGGAGTGGGAGTAGTGCTCTCTCATCGAATGGACAATGGCACGGAATGACAGATAGGATATGTATCAAAAACGCTCACCTCAGCGGAAAAGGGAAACTTGCAGATAGGAAAAGAAGACCTGAAAATTATCTTTGGTGTCAAGAAATTTCACCAGTATGTACACGGCTGTCATTTTACTATCCTTTCAGAGCACAAGCCATTGTTCGGATTGTTCAGCAAGGACAAGGCTATACCACCCATCACCTCAGCAAGAATACAACGATGGGCGTTGATCCCAGCAGCATACGAGTATACTTTCGTCCATAGGGCTGGAAATCAAATTGCAAATGCTGATGTACTGAGTCGTTTGCCCTTACAAGAAAAAGTTGAGGATGTCCCAGTTCCACAAGGACTAGTTTTATTGCTAAATTTCTTAGATTCATCGCTGGTATATGCTAGGCGGATCAGAGACTGGACAAGTCAAGGCCCAGTCTTATCCAAAGTACGAGATCAAGTGCTTCATGGTTGGTCACAAGAGCAGGTATGTGATGAAATGAAACTTTAAGAGAAGACATGAAACAATGAGCCAGGATGGTATCTTATTTTGGGGAGCACGAGTGATTGTTCCTCCATAAGGATAAAAGCCTTTGTTGATTGAACTACATAGTGCACATCCAGGAATATCCCGAATGAAGACCATGACATGCAGCTATTTATGGTGGCCTGGATTGGATGGAGAAATAGAGAGCTTAGTGAAGAGTTGTGTGCAATGTCAGCAATTGCAAAAGTTACCTCCAACAGCTCCGATACACCCTTAGGTGTGGCCAGGAAGGCCATGGGTACGATTACACATTGACTATGTGGAGCCTTAATTGGGAACAATGTTGATGCCCACTCAAAATGGATCGACATATATATGAGGTGAATTCACCAATGTCTTCTGCTACAATTGAGAAGCTACGTCAAAGTTTTACCATTTACAGACTACCAGAAGTGGTCATATCTGATAATGGCACAGCATTTGCGAGTGTGAGTTTCAGCTGCCTATCAGCCTCAACGGTATCACTCATGTAAAAACTTCACCGTACCACCCTTCCTCAAGTGGATTGGCTGAAAGAGCAGTTCAAACGTTCAAGTCAGGCATGCAAAGGTTAACTGGAGATTACGTAGCAACCAAGCTAGCACGCTTTCCTTTCCATTATAGGATGATCCCTCACACGACAACATGTGTCACACCTCTGGAATTATTGTTGAAACACTGCCTCAGGGTGAGATTGAGCTTAATAATGCCGAATTTATGGGGGAAGTTGGAAAGGAATCAGGGAAGTCAGAAAACTAGACCAACTGGCATAGTCATGACAGGAAGTTTAAGTGGGAGAGACAGTATACATGAAGAACTTTGGAGAAGGACCAAAGTGGTTACCGGGTGAAATATGTGCAGTGACTGGACCTCTACCTTACCACATGAAGGTGGAAGGTCAAGTCATACAGAGACATGTGGGTCATCTAAGGAAGAGAGAAACAAATCACCAAGAAATTATTCTACTACTGTTCACGACCAGGCCAACGTTTCCTGTTGAGAGAACTCAACCTAGTACAGATGTGTCTGATGTGTCAGTTGTACCTGCAAGAGTTGAGGAAACAGATTTGCAGGTGCCCACCGAAGAACCTGATGTTCGGACAACTCCAGAAAAGGAGGTTCCTGACAAAGCATCTGAAGTTGTAGAGCTGAGACATTCCACATGCATAAGGAAACCCCCAGAAAGACTGAATTTGTAGATTGCTTATCTGTGTAAATAATTTGCTATTTTGAGAAAATTGTACTTGTAAATGTAAAATCCGCTTCTGAGTAAAAGGGTGAGGGATGTGGTAATTATGGTTTTATGTAATGTGTAGTATACCTTTAAGAAGGATGTGTTAAAGGAAGATCATATGATCTTGTGTAACCAATAGAGGAGTAGTGTAGGCTATCTCTGTAGTCAGTAGTCTGTAGTTAGTAGTCAAAAGTATGGAGCCAGGGTTTGAGTTGAAAGCACACAAGTGTAGCTGCTGATTACCATTGTAAATAAACTGAATGTGTTGCATCTAAGAAGTGTCTGCTGATCAACTCTATGTATTGTACCAACTCGGCCCACAACAAGTGTGCAACCAGGATCCATAAGTCTCAACAAACTGCTGACAAGACATCCATGTGAAATCTTAAACACTCTGTGTAAGCTGGCTGTTGACCTCAGGAGCAGCTATTGTATTTATATAGCACAGGAGTGTAATCAGACAAATGTTGGCACCAAGCCAAAGATGGGTATTTTGGGCTGAATTTTACTGGCCCCCGAATGGTGGGAGTGGAGGTGGGTGGGGCAGGAAGCTATGTCGGGATGGCTGCCTGACGCTGTCTTCCAGCAATGGGCCGCAAGATGTATCAGCTGGCCACTCCACGAACGGGCAACCAATTTGCATAATTAAAGCCCCAATTAGGGGCCACCTTACCGGGCCATTTTGTTGATGGCGGGCCCGACCATCCTCTCCCCCCCACTCTTCCTGGGGAGGATGCCAACTTCATGGAGGTGCCCCCTGTAGTAGCCAGAGGCTCCATGGCCCAAGGAGGGGCCTGCTGGAAGGGAAGGCTGCGCCTGCAGCTGTAACATTCACCCCAGATGGGTTTCTCCTATAATCAGCATGGTTCCTGCCCTCAGCCATCCTAAGTTTTAATTTTTACTTACCTGTCCAATGGCATCTCCATATTGTGGTGGTCCAAAGGTCTCCCATCTGCCTCAGCAGCACCCACCACTCCCAGTGGGACTGCTGAAGCTTCAGGGCTGCCGCCCATCGGACTAAGCCAGCAGCATCAGGAGCGGACCTGCCATACTTTAATTCGAGAACCCAAAGCTCACGGTGAAATTCGGTCCATTTGGACACATGGCCAACAGCGCAATCAAAGAGGTAAGTTTTAAGCAGCATGTTACAGGGGGAGAGAGAGGTAGAGAGGCTGAGAATTTGGGGAAGAAATTCAAGGAATTAGGACCTAGATGACTGTAGACATGACTAATAATGTTAGAGCAAAGAAAGTGGGGTTTGCGCAGGGACCAGAGTCGGAGGAATGCTGCGTTGGGGGAGGGCTGTAGGAGATTACAGAGATGGCAAGGGGTGAGGTCATGGAAGAATTTGAACATGGGCTGAGAAATTTAAAATTGAGGCATTTGGCTGCAGGAGCCACTGTTGATTAGTGAGATCATTAGTGAAGCACAATCCTGTCCTCACCCAGTGTCGACAGATAGGTATTTTCTAATACTGGGCACTACAGAATAACAGAATTGCTATAACGCAGAAGGAGGCCATTCAGCCTATTGTGTCTGCGCCACTCTCTGAACAAACAATTCCCTTAGTGCCATTCTCACACCTTCTACCTGTAACCCTGCTCAATCTTTCTTTTCAGCTAACAGTCTAATTCCCTTTTGAATACTTCTATTGACTCTGCTTTCGCCATACTCTCAGGCAGTTAATTCCAGACCTTAACCACTCGCTGAGTGAATAAGTTTTTTCTCAAATCGCTTTTGCTTCTTTTGCCAATTATTTTAAATCTGTGCCCTCTCGTTCTCGATCCTTTCACAAGTGGTAACAGTTTTTTCCCTATCTACTCTGTCTAGACCCCTCACCATTTTGAATACCTCTATCGAATCTCCTCTCAGCCTTGTTTTCTCCAAGGAGAACAGTCCTAACTGCTCCAGTTTATCTTCATAATTGAAGCTCCTCATCTCTGGAACCATTCTCGTGAATCTTTTCTGCACTCTCTCCAATGCCTTCACATCCTTCCTTAAGTACGGCGCCCAGAACTGGACGCAATACTCCAGCTGAGGCCCAACTAGTGTTTTATAGTTCAACATAACCTCCTTGCTCTTGTACTCTATGCCCCCATTAATAAAGCTTAGGATACTGTGTACTTTATTAACCACACTCTCAAACTGTTCTGCCATCTTCAACGATTTATCCACATGTACACCCAGGCCCCCCTGCTCCTGAGCCCCCTGTAGAATTTTACCCTTTATTTTATATTGTCTCTCCGTGTTCTTCCTTCCAAAATGAATCATTTCACATTTCTCCACATTGAACTTCATCTGCCACCTATCCACCCATTCACCAACTGGTCTCTGTCCTTTTGAAGTACACTATCCTCACAATTCACAATGCTTCCAGGTTTCGTATCATCCGCAAACTCCGAAATCGTGCCCTGTACACAAAGGTCTAGGTCATAAAAGCACTAAATGGCAAACAAGAGCAACAACCATCGCCCTTATTTCCTTTCTCTCTCCCATGCCACCCCCACCTCTCCACCCACCCCTCCAAGCCTGAAGTTACTAAGAACAATTCTGGCATCCCCTGCTGCCTTCACAGCTGAGATCAGCCAACTCAGCACAGGCTGGGGGATAGAACCAGGAGTATTTCACAGTTGTATGGCAGAGTTCAACACAGGGCAACATGCTTGTGAATGGACACAACAGGAGAGCATACAAAGAGCATTGTGTCAACTGTTGTATTGTCCAGTCTAGTTCTGTTGTGAATAGAACTTGTGGCACAGAGTCACCTCACGGGCTGGAGTAGAAAGGCCATGCTGCTTACTCTAGGAGTTGTTTCCCAGAAGGGCACATTGCCAACCACTGAGGAAATAATGAGGAGGAAGCAAAGGATTGTCTTCTGAAATTGGCTGTTGTGCTAAGTTCATGACAGTACAAATCATGGAATTGAGGAGGGGGAAGAAGGGGCTGAGACTTTTTGAATTTAAGTTTTATCAGGCATACTCTGTGAAACCGTTGAGTCATATAATACATCATTGCATAGATCGCTACCAACAAACTTGGCAAAAAGAACACTGTACCAGATAACAATGCTTTCTTAATATATGCTAATAGAATTGCAGCTTAGCATTCCCAAATCCATAAACTTCTTAATTAGGCTTCATGAATATAGCAATGACACAAACGTTTCCCACCATGTTACCAATCAAATATTAACTGTCAAATACTATCATACCTTGGTATCATATTTGATCCCGAGATGTGCTTCTGACCACATACCTGTGCCACCACTAAGACCGCCTATTTCCCCGACTTTGCCCAGTCTCAGCTCATCTGCTGCTGAAAATCTCATCCATTGCTTTGTTACCTCTAGACTTGACAATTCCAATGCTCTCTTGGCTGATTTCCCACATTCTATCCTTTGTAATCTTGAGGATGTCCAAACCTCTGTTGCCCGAATCCCATCTTGCACCAAGTCCCTTTCATCTATCACCACTGAGCTTGCTAACCTAGGTTGGCTCCAGGTTGAGCAACAACTCGATTTTAAAATTCTCATACTTGTTTTTAAATCCCTTCATGGCCTTGCCCCTCTCTATCTCTGTAATCTCCTCCATTCCCACCCTTCAAGATATCTATGCTTTTCAATTCTGGCCTCTTGAGCATCCCCAATCTTAATTTCTCCACCTTCGGATGGCCATGCCTGCAGATGTCCAGGCCCTAAGCTGTGGAATTCTCTTCCTAAACCTCTCTGCCTTTCTACCTCTCTTTCCTCCTTTAAGGCGCTCCTTAAAACTACCTCTTTGACTATAAGCTTTGGGTCATCTGCCTCCTTAGGTGGCTTGGAGTCAAATTTTGTTTCAGAATGATCCTGTGAAGTGCCTTGGGATACTTTATTGTGTTAAAGGCATGAATGGACACACGGTGTTTTTATCATACCAGCAGTATTAGTAATTTGTAATTTGACAAAGCTACGTAATCAAATATTGATTGAGTGATATATCTGTCTTTACCAATATCTCAACTTGTTATAGACGAGAACCAATTTTAAACTGCTGGATGGTGCTGAGTTGCAGCCTAGCATTAACAAGCGCATAAAAATTCCTTGACTGAACATCAGTGAAACTTGAACTCCCTAAACTGTTTAACATCTGGACTTTGTAGAATTAAAGGAATATTTGTTCATCAATCTACCACATTAGTATGCTTAATCAGCATTCATAAATATTCCTTGCTATCATAATTAGTTCACAGTAACTTATATTCCACACCACAATATCATTAAACATTTTTTTCCTTATTAAGGTATGTTAAAAAAATGAGATTTAGTAAGCCACCATGTCCAACTATTTAATGTGTATCAATAATAGATTATTTTCCCTTCAGAATATTACACTGGCCATCATGTTGCATTGCCTGGTTAAGACAGTGTATCACCCAATGTATTGTGAGTGACGCCACTGGAGATCCACTAGAATAGAAAACCTGACATCTAATGTGCAGCTGTTAAACTTCAAAGTGTCAAAAGAAGAAAACCAGTGATTTCCTAGTGGTTTTTCTGACCTTGTTAACCCGGCTTCTCCCCAAGGAGGGGAACGAGGGATGTACAATGGCAGCTAATCTGCAGTAACATCCTTCAACAGTTAACTGTCTGTAGGTTCAGTCTCTTGTCTTTTAAGATGATGACTCGCGGGGAGCCCTCTTGGCAATGGCACATTACAAGGGATAGGCCAGCTAGGATAAAGACAGCTGCATCATCGCAAGCAAATAGCAGTGCCAGGGGAGGTCGCCTCGTTTTTTGTAAAATTCTCACTTCAGGCAGTAATGAAGACGGCACTCAAAAAAAATCTACTGCCTCCTGGCAGTATGGCTCATGCTTTCCCGCTTGTAGTTGGCCCCTCACCATTATCCCTAAACTCAGATTATAAACACAGCCTCCGCCGCATTTACTGGGTGGGCTTGTGGTGAAGTAATTTGCCTATCATGCACACTGAATAGTTTAAACCCATGCAATGAAATAACTCCAGGGGTGCAAGAAGTCTCCCCAACCACTGGGATGACTTAAACTTGAGGTGGAATTTTATGGCCCCATTGCGGCGGGGGCGGGGCTGGTGAATATGGCGAGCCGGTGAAAAGTCCATCGCCTTATGCGGTACGGGAAGATCACGCCTGCGGGAGGAGCCGTAAAATTCAGCCCTTGGTGTATTTTCTAACACGTTTACAGGATGAATGGCTGATGGAGACCTCGGGCAGCTTTATTCAGCTGCTTGCACTGTTAATCACAGCAGGAGGCAGCCTGAAAGTGAAGTCTTCGAACTGATGAATGAAGATCTGACTTTGTTTCAAATCAGCAGAGTCTTTTCAACAGGGCTAAACACTTACTGAAATGCCCGAAAAAGCCTGTGCACTTAAATACATTATAAGTGGTGCCTTCTCCATTGACATTTGTGGTAATGGAAAATATTCAGTGTCATTTTCCTGATATGGACAGTCTGGGATAAGAATGGATGGTGTAAATGTGGGGAACATATTGGCAAATTCTACATACCCATTATAATAATAGTTCTCAGTGAATCACTATCGCTGTATTTTGATGTACTGTTGTTTGGTTTCTGCTCCTAGGAAACAGTGGAAGTAGACTGTGCATCTCTCAATCTCCCTTGAAAATGCACTCAGGGAATGTGGATAGACAAGATCCCTATAAACTATAGTTGTGCAAGTGGTTCCATACCGGAAGTGCTCAGCATGTGGGTGGTGTTTATGCCTTGGTCGCCTCTGGATTTGACTATTCCAACCCACTCCTGGCCAACCTCTCACATTCTACTCTCTATAAACTTGAAGTCATCCAAAACTCTGCTGCTGGTGTCCATACTTGCACCAAGTCCTGTTCACCCTTCACACTGTTGTGCTCACTGACCTATGCTGGCTCCCAGTCGAGCAACACCTCGATTTAAAATTCACATCCTTGTTTTCCAATTCTTCTGTGGTCTCACCCCTCCCTATCTCTATAGCCTGCTCCAGCCCCACAACCCTCCGAGCTACCTGCATTTATCCACTTCTGGCTGCTTGAGCATCCCCGATTTTGATCACTCCATTATTAGTGGCTGTGCCTTCAGTTGCCTGGGCCCCAAGCTCAGGAATTCACTTCTTAAACCTCTCCAACTCTCTACCTCTCTTTCACCCTTTAAGATGCTCCTTCAAACCTAAGTTTTTGTCCATGCTTTTGGCCCTCATCTTCCCTAATATCTCCTTTATGTGGCTTGGAGTCAAATTTTGCTTTATAATGCTCCTGCAAAGTGCCTTGAGATATTTTATTACATGAAAGCATTATATAAACATAACTTGTTGGTGTTGTTGTTGTTCCACTGGGACCCTTCAGAAAGCAGACTCCTGCAAGCTATTGACTGATGAAAATCGATATCACTGTGAAATAATACTGGTCTTCATATTCAGTGGTATTACCCAGTGGTTCAATCAGGAATGGTACATAAGTGGAAATGTTTACAATTTTGCCCAGGATTAGATGCAGAATTTTAAAATGTATTCTTGTAAAGGCCAATCTCCCCCTCCCCTTTCCAAAAACATGTGATTTTAATACAGCCGTTAACTTGGCAGACTATTTGACTGTTTAGCTCATTGTCCCTCTCCTCCCAGTTGCTGCTTTTTATTGCTTTCTTGTACATATGGTATCATAGATTCATACAGAACAAAAGGAGGCCTTTCAGCCCATCATGTCCATGCCGGCTCTTTGAAAGTGGTAACCAATTAGACCCATACCTGTGCTCTTTCCCCTTAGGCTCTGCAATTCTTTTCATTTTCAAGTAATTCAAATGCAAGAGCAAATATTAGCCTGGACTTTGCAATGAAAATTATAGTAAGGCTAACAGTACTCACTGTATTTTGGAGTAAATTGAGTAAGGACTTCTGGAGTCTGTACATGTGCAGTTAAATGTGGAGATGTGGAGATTGCTGTCCAAGTTGCCCTACTCCTCCACTATCTTCACTACGTTGGGCTCTTGCTGATAGACTCAGCATTAAAATCCATGCAAGGACATGAAATTGCTGTTCTTAACTAGTTAACAACAGAACATGCTAGAAAATTTTCAGTTTGATGAATTCAAACGTAAGTGAATTTTTAACTGTGATGTCATAGTTACTGCCAAATAACATCTCTGGCACTGAAATTTTAATTTTACAAGTGTAGAGTCTATTCCTTCAGAATTTAATTATTGTTAGAGATTTTAACAAAGATAGAAATTAACATTTATTTTTATGTTTCTTTCTGTCTCTTGTATCCCTCTATTGATTTGATCTTTCCTTTCCTTACTTTATTTCACTTTCTGTACATGATTTTTTATAGAAAATTAAATGTTCTAATTTATACTTCCTGGTTTAGACTTTGTATGTTTCGGGGAGGATTCTTCAATCTGATTAGTTGAGGAGCTTCACTGTTGCTTTCCCTGCTCACACTTGCTACAGATTCCCTGCAGAGGGCACCACACTGGATCAAATGCCCAATGATATCTTGTTGCTGCTCAAAAGCCCACAAAAAGTCTGTGGGTAGCTTTAACATAGTGAACAATGACTTCGCCACTGACTGCAAAATCTGGGCCATTGTAATTTACAGCATTGACAGATAACACACTATATCTGAACCGACTGTGAAGACTGGTGACCTCATCGCTGTGGGCCTAATAACAGTCCACAGGCTGGGAGGCTCAATTCAATGTTCCCCTAACAACCCAGCTGATTGAAAGGAATGATGTACAACAGGAACGATAATCCCAGAAAACATGGATAGCTAAGAAACCTTTCATTCTGATTACCTGACTTTGCCAGTGCGGTAAACATTTTGCATGTCGCTTATGGCCAATAATGGTTGAGAGAAGAGCTACTGTCTAAGATACTATGACAAGCACTATAGTGTACTTCAGTTTACTAATGGCTTCACCAAAGGCTTTTTGTAGAATATATCTATAGCAGCTGATGCATATAAGATAGTTACAATAAATATAAGATAACCATAATAAATCCAATAAGAAATTCAGGAACTTGCTACCATTTGGTGTTGTTGAGACAAATAGCATAGATGCATTTAAGGGAAAGCTAGGTAAGTACATGAGGGAGAAAGATGGTTGGATGGAGTATATGTAGAGATGTTTCCACTTCTGGTGGGGGAGTGCAAAATAAGAGTCTTAAATATAAGTAGTCACCATTAAAACTAACAAGGAATTCAAGAAAGTGGCGAGAATGTGGAACTTGTTATCACATGGAGTAGTTGAGGTCAATAGAACAGATATCCTTAAAGGGAAGGTAGAGAAAGAAGCACACGAGGGAGAAAGGAATAGATGATATGTTGATAGGGTTAGATCAACACCAGCATCGACCAGTTGGGTTGAATGGTCTGTTTCTGTGCTGTAAAGCTCTACATAATTCTACGTCAGGCTATAAATCAGAGGCAGACATGATCAGTGCTCTGGGCAGACTGTACCTTCATCATTCAGTCTAGTTCCGATTGCCAAAGCACAACAGAGAAACCTAAGAGCAGGAAGCAGTTCCACACGACTGATCCCTAATGTCAAAAGTTCACAGTACTTTTGTGAAGCTTCAGCTTTTCAGCCTGGTTATGAGGGGTCTTGAAAGGTGGCCTTTTAAAGATAACAAGTTAGTTAGAAGAATGGAAGAAGAAAATTGTTACATTAAGCAGCAGGACAAGGAGAGAGTCTTAAACTAGGAAAACCTGAATGGCAGCAAATTTGAAAAATTTCCCCTCCGCCCTTCACGCTCAATCGACATCATAAATTCTCAGTTCCTCCACATGGTGTTTTTCCCTTCCCAAATAACGGACTTTTGATTCATTGGGATGGAAGAAAAATACTGTTCTTCATAATGTATTACAAGTGTTTTAAATCAATACAGATGGTGCTTACTGTCAAAACACAGAACTGCCACACATGAATGATGTCCCTACTTAGAACAAAGGCTGCCAAGGCAGTTTGGTTAGATTCTTCTACTGTGTGCACAGTACTTGTGGAATACTTACAGGCCCCAGAGGTAGCCTGTTTCCCTCATTTACAGGACATCCAAGAAATTTCATCCAGTGCTCCATTTGTAGTCAGATTAATCTGGGTGGTAACTGGTTAGTGAGCAGGCGCTAACTCCCCAACAGGTTCCTAGGATTGTGAGATCAAAGTAAATTTATCACCATCAGGAACCTGAGAAAAAAATTACAAACTTACAAGTTAAGTCGAGCATTAATGTTTTTTTTTTGGAAAATGGTTTAAAGGAGTAAGAGAAAAAAATAAATGATTTTGTTTATACAGCATTCTCAACCTCAGGAAATCCAAAAGTGTTTTACTGCCAATCAAATAATTTGAACTGCAGTCCCTGTTGTAATGTAGGAAACACAGCAGCAAATTCAAGCATAGAAAGCTCCCACAAACAGCAATGTAATATGATCCTGAGTGTGCTAATTACTACACTAACAACCAAGTTAAGATTATCAATTGATATCGCAATGTGGCTCACTTACACTTGCTAGAAGCTACATATATTCATACAAAGAGATCTGTCCTCTTCAGGCAAAAGGAACATGTACAGGTCTTTTTAGAATTAAACAAAAATTTTGGGGGGGCAGGTGGGTGTTGGTGGTGGGCAGGGTACTTAGGCAATAGTTCCCTATTTATATTTTCCATTGCAATGCCTTGACTAATCAGAGTCAACTTGCCAATCAGTCAGCACCCTTTTCTCATGCAATATAAATTATTGCTTCCTTTGGAATTTGGCATTCTTGCATCTGTCCTGATGAGTGCAAGCTTCAGTAAGCATGTCTCTTTTTTCAGCAATATTCAATGTGATAATGACCAGATCAACTGTTTCCTTTTTAAGTGATGTTGTTTTGGATAAAAAATGTTGGCCAAGACACCAGGGAGAGCTTCCGTATTCTTCTTAGAAATAGTGAGGTGTGATATTTTACATCCACCTGAGAAGGCAGGCTGGATCTCAGTCCCACCCAAAAGACACTCCTTTGACAGTGCAGAATCCATCATGGTAATGCCACTTATAGACTGGGAAAATCTCAGGCTCCATCCTTAATCTGTGCTGAGTTAGTTGATCTCAAGTTGGGGTAGGAGTAGAGGCCCTGTAATTGAACACAGCACTCTGTGAGGTAGAGGTAGATGGGGTTTCAGGAGTGAAGAGAAGATAATTTGCCAGGAATTGTTCTTCTGATTACTGTCTAATGACGCAGGGAAAAAAGAAATATTTGTATTTATATAGCACCTTTCACGATCATAAGAACATAAGAACATTAGAACTAGGAGCAGGAGTAGGCAATTCAGCCCCTTGAGCCTGCCCCACCATTCATTACGATCATGGTTGATTTCATTTCAGCCTCAACTCCAATTTCTCGCCCTCTCCCCATAACTTTTCAACCCGTTATTAATGAAAAATCTGTCTCTCTCCTCCTTAACTTCATTCAGCGTCCCAGCATCCACTGCACTCTGAGGTAGTGAATTCCACAGATTCACGACCCTTTGAGAAAAGTAATTCCTCCTCATCTCTGATTTAAATCTACCACCCCTTAGCCTAAAACTATGGCCTCTCGTTCTAGAATACCCCACAAGGGGAAACATCCGCTCCATGTCTACTTTAGCATCTTTATATACCTCAATTAGATCTCCTCTCATCCTTCTAAACTCTAGCAAGTATATGCCTAACCTGCTGAATCGCTCCTCATAAGACAAGCCTCGCATCTCTGGAATCAATCTAGTGAACCTCCTCTGAACCGCCTCCAATGCAACTACATCCTTCCTCAAGTAAGGGGACCAAAACTGTGCACAGTACTCCAGGCACGGTCTCACCAATGCCTTGTACAGTTACAACAACACTTCCCTAATTTTATACTCTATTCCTTTAGCAATAAATGCCAAAATTCTATTTGCCTTCCTTATTACCTGTTGTACCTGCTTACTAGCTTTCAGCAATTCATGCACGAGGACACCCAGCTCCCTCTGCACTGAAGCATTCTGAAGTTTCTCTCCATTTAAATAATAAGTCACCTTTTTATTCTTCCCACCAAAATGGATAACCTCACACTTATCCACGTTAAACTCCATCTGCCAAATTTTGGCCCATTCACCTAACCGTCCACATCCATTTGTAAATTTATTTCTTCATTGCAACTTACTTCCCCACCTATTTTGGTGTCATCTTCAAATTTAGCTATAGTACCTTCTATCCCTGAATCCAAGTCATTAATATAGATTGCAAATAGTTGGGGCCCAAGGACCGAACTCTGTGGCACCCCACTAGTTACAGCTTGCCATCCAGAAAAAGACCCATTTATTCCGACTCTCTGCTTTCTATTGGTTAGCCAATCCTCTATCCAAGCTAATATATTACCCCTAACTCTGTGTGATCTTATCTTGTGTATTAATCTTTTGTGTGGTACCTTATCAAAGGCATTCTGGAAGTCCAGATATACTCCATCTACAGGATCCCCATTATCCACTTTGCTTGTCACATCTTCAAAGAACTCTAGCAAATTAGTCAAACATGATTTACTCTTCATAAAACCATGCTGACTCTGATGGATTGCATTTTGATTTTCCAAATGCCCCATTACTACTTCCTTAATAATGGATTTCAACAATTTCCCAACGACAGACATTAAACTAACTGGTCCATAGTTTCCTACTTTCTGCCTCCCCACCTTTTTGAATAAGGGCATTATATTAGCATTTTTCCAATCCACTGGAACCTTTCCAGAATCCATGGAATTTTGGAATATTATAGCCAATGCATCCGCTATTTCCGCTGTCACTTCCTTTAAGATCATAGGCTGTTCAAAGCGTTTACAGTCAATTAAGTACTTTTTGAACATATTTCATACATTACAACAATGAATATGGCCACAGAAAACTCCCATAACCAGCCATGTGATAATGACCAGATTAACTGTCATTTTTTTATGGTGATAGAATATCAACGTAAATATTGGCCAGGACACTTGACATTGCTCCCCTGGACTTCTTCAAAATATTGCCATGGGATTTCTTACATCCAAGCAAAAGAGCAGAAAAAACCCTGGTTTTTGCGGTTAATGCGGTTTAATGTCTCATTTGAGAGACAGGATCCCCAACAGTGCAGCACTCCCCACCAGAGCATCAACCTAGATTGTTATAGGACTTGAACCCAAAACCTTCTAACTCAGAAGCATAAGTGGTATCATTGAGCCACAGCTATCACATAGTGCTAAAAGCCACATGTGCTTGGGTGGGATCAAAGCAGTCTGGGATGTCTTTCACACACTGCCCTTCCTTCTATCCACATAGGCAATGTCCAGCCTTGGCTCAGTGGTAGCACTCTATCTCTGATTTGGAAGGCTGTAAGTTCAAACCTCACTCCTGAGACTTGAGCACATAATCTAGACTGACACTCCAGTGCAGTATTGAGGAAGTGCTGGGCTGTCAGAGGTGCTGTTCTTTGAATGAGATGTTAAACCAAGTCCCTGTCTTCGCACTCACTTGGACACAAGAGATCTCGTGGCATGACTGTAGAAGAGCCAGGGGATTTCCTGGCACCTTAGCTAATGTCTCCTTGACTAACACCAGGAACATAGAATTGTTTACCAGAGGGAGAGGGAGGCCATTTGGCCTGTTGTGTCTGTGCTGGCCTTCTGCAGGAGCAATTCGCATGGTTCTTAGTATTGTGTGACAACTGTAGCTCAATCATAGCACTTGTGCCTCTGCGTCTGAAGGTTGTGGGTTCAAGACCTGCCCTAGAACCTGTATACAACAATCTAGTTTGAGGGAGTGCCATTTCACTGTACCATTCTGCCAATTTTCCTTTTCAGATAATGATCCAATTCCCTTTTGAATACCATGATTGTTACAAATATGAGGTTTATAAGATTGTTATGTTTGGAGGCTGTGTTTTTAATTTAGGATAAAATGTCAGGTGACCTGTACTGAAGTCTACCTGAAAACAGGCCTGAGTGATGTGGCTGTTAAAGATTAAAGGGAGGCCTGGGTTGTTTTGGAAAGAAGGTGTGAGGTATTCACACTTACAGATAATGGCAGCAGCATCTATGCTTACAGTATTTATACTGCTAGTCTCCAAAGTCCCAGGAAGGTATTGAGAGTCAAAAACAGAAAATGTTGGGAAAACTCAGCAGGTCTAGCAGCATCTGTGGAGAGAGAAACAGAAAAAATCAAACTCTTGAGGATTTGAAACGAAGCTAAAAAATTGACCTAGCTTGTGCTACGGGGTGGGGGGAATCCCCAGGAAGAACATTCACGGTCAAAGATAATTCTGGAGTTAAAAGTTACCAGGCCGGGAAAGGAAAAGAATGGAATTAAACCCTCAGGAGCTAAGAATCGCTTTGGACTGGTTCTGGGAGAATTCAACGTCTACCTAAGGGACAGTTTAAATTATAATCGTAAAGTAGGATTTTCGGTTGTGTTAAAAGTAAAAGGGGAAAGTTCTGGTCTGTAGTTTAAAGTACACGTTGCCAACACAAATAGTGCTCAGTCATGATTGTTTTTCCTAGTTTGCACATTACAGTCTTAAAACATGAAATCTTGTTGTGTCAGCCTTTCAGGGAGTTCAGATTTCTTTTTAAAAGTCGATAGGAATCATAACACTGCCTCCATCACACTTTCAGGCAGTGCGTTCCAAATCCTAACTACTCACTGGGTAAATTGGTTGTCATTTGTCACTTATTTAATTATTGTTTGTTGGACTTTGCCATAAGCAAATTGACAGCAGTATTTCCTACCTTAGGATAGTAACTACACTTCAAATTGTCTGTAAAGCACTTTGGGATGTCCCAAGGCTGTGAACGGGCACTTTATAAATGCAAGTCTTTTTTTTAACAAGGATGGCTGAATAGTGATCTTGGTCGCCTTTTTTCCTTTCTAATCTGTTTTGCAATAGACAAACGTGGACCTTCTTGTGAGCATCAATAGGGAACAAGTTAGAATTTGAGGAGGCATTTGTTGAGAGGGGTGGTTTGTGCACAGAGAACATGTTAAACTGAGCTTACGTAGTTACAATATTCTTTACATCAATTTGGCTTCATGTTATCAAGGTGTTTCTTGGTTTAGGTCTATCAAGTTTTACATGTGAAACTTTCTCTTCCGCTCTCTGTCTCTCAGATCACACTATGGGATAGTTATTCCTCTATCACTATGAGGTCCATTCTCCAGCTCACCTAAAACCCATCCCATAAAACTAATAGAACTCACTTATCACCCCCAGAACACACCAATCTTCACTGGCTCTCCATCTCCTGTTTCATTGACCTCAAATCTTAATTCTCACTTACAAGTCCCTCCAGGGTCTCTCTTTGTGCTACCATTTTTTTCCTTTATTTGTTTTCATGGGATCTAGTGCAAGGCTATTTGTTGCCCATCCCTAACTGCTGTTGAACTGATTGACTTACTTGGCCACTTCAGAGGCAGTTAAGCTGTGGGTCTGGAGTCACATGTAGGCCAGACCAGGTAAAGATGGCAGATGTGAACCAGATGGGTTCATGGGTTTTTACAACAATCAGTAATAGTTGGTTGACTAGCTTTATATTCCAGCTTTATTAATTGAATTCAAATTGCACCAACTGCTATTGTGGGATTTGAACCATGTCCCCAGTGCATAAGTCTGGCCACTGGACTACTAGTCTATGACATTACCACTACACCACCATCTTCTTCCCCCACCCTGGCTCCCTGTCAACATCTTCCAACCTTATGCTCCAGTTCATTCCCTCCAGCTCTTCCTACTCTGGCTGACTGTGCATCTTCCCACTTACCCCATTCAGCTTTGTGACCTTGCACTCTACAGCTCTCTTCCTAAAGCTTCCCCATCTTCAAAAGTCTCCTCTTAATCTCACTCTTCAACCAAATATTCAGTCCCTCCCTCTAAATCGTGCTCAGTGCCCATTTCCCTCCCATGCCTTGGGATGTATTGGGGGCTATATAATAGCAAGTTGCTATTGGGATGGGGAAAGATTATATCATTCTTTTACTATAATTTGTGTAGACTCTGTGGTAAAACCTGGTTCTGATCAGGCCAGTTTTTAACTATTACAATCAGTAATATTAAAAACTAACTCAAAACTGCAAGCCAGCTGCAGAGTGGCGTTATCAATGGAAACCCACTCCATAATTTTGGTTCAGATTGTAATCAGTCTTGTATTTGTCTTTATATCACAGTCCCTCGAGTGGTCATGCTCTCAAATGCTTTTGGCAATTCTCCCACTCAGTTATCAAAATAGAATGAGGTCCTCGATTCTGGAAAACTCTGGTCACTGTGTAAATGCTCCAAAGGGAAATGGGAGTTCAGATTGACTTGTGCGGCAGGGGCTTTTGAACTTTCAGCCAGGAATGTTTCAGTGAAGATCATAAGAGCTAAGAAACAGATGGCTAAAATATGACAGGATTCAACCAGTTTCAGTAATGAATGAATGGTTGTGTTTGAAAGTGAATAATGGCATCTCCCTATTTTTGTACAATGGGCACATTCCCCACGAGGAATACACCAAAGGAACAGGAATTTTTCATTGACCTTTTAAGGCTCAGTAATGAGCATTGTTTTTTCATGGCTGATTGGGGTCCAAATTAAATGAGTGATAAATGAGTGGTGCAGTTAGTTGGAATACTGGTCTCTGATTCTCAAGAATCTGGATTCAAACCTAGTGTAACTTGCTCTGATCTTACTCTCTCTCCAACTGTAATGACCAAAACCCCTCTTACTCCCCCTCCAACTGTAATGGTTTGAGTATGAGAAATTATTGATGTTCCCTTAATATTGCTATCAATGCTTCAATTAAGTAACGGATTAACAGAAGGCAAGTGAAGTCAGTATGCAAGATGAGTTGAGAGTTCCTGAATGCGAAACTAACAACAGAAAATGTTGGGAATGCTCAGGAGATCAGCTGGCATTTGTGGAGAGAAAAATGAATTAATATTTCAGTTCGATTACCTTCCGTCAAGACATCAGAATTCTATTTTTCTTTCAGATTTCCAGCATTTGCAGAGTTTTGCTTTCCCTGAAACTCTTTTCGAGTCAAAACAATAAACTAAATTAACAAAAACAAGGGAGAAATCAAGCACAGCCCCTAAGTCAGGTCAGCTGTAAAATCAAGGAAAAAAACTTTAAAGGAACCTTACAAACATCAAACTAGGATGTGATTAAAGGGGTCAACAAAACACCCCAGTCCCCGCGGTGCCCACCGGGCACGGAAGTTGCTTTCCCTGAATGTGAAGTGATTTTCAACCATTAATAAGTGATCATTCAACACCAGATTTAAAACAATACAATACACCATCAGTCCAATGATCAATACTTGGGCACTAATTAGCATTAAATAGACAATTTCACTTGGTGAGGCCATAAGGATTGCAGATGTTTGGAAATAGAAATGCCCATGCAGTAACAGGTGCCTGACAGATCGAGATTAAGGCAGAGAGAGATGCTGAAGCAGTTTTACTCTTAGCCTGTGAGATGGGATGTTAAATCGAGTTCCCATCCGTTCTCTCAGGAGCAAGATGCTGTCCCAGACCAGGGGAGTCCTCCTGGGGGTTATTGATGTGAAAGAAGTGACTTGTATCATATAAAAGCAAAATACTGCGGATGCTGGAAATCTGAAACAAAGACAGAAAATGCTGGAAAAACTCAGCAGGTCTAACAGCATCTGCGGAGAGAAAAACAGAGTTAATGTTTCGAGTCCGTATGACCCTTCTTCAGACTTGTATTATATAGTGCCTGTCACACACATGAAGGTTCTTAAGCGTTAATGTTTTGGTGGTGTTATTTGAAGAATGAACATTGGCCAGGATGCCTGCCCCACTCTTCTTCCAGTGGTGCTTTGGAATCTTTAACACCTGCCTGGGAGGGCAGAAGAGGCTTTAGTTTAACATCTCTTCTGAGAGCCAGCATTTCCGACAGTACTGCTCTGACAGCCTAGAATACATGCGTCAGTTTTTAAAGGCTTCAACATTCTGCTGTTATCATTTAGCTAACACTGGTATTTGGAAGCAGCAAGTTCTAATGCAGCAATGTCCAGCTCAGACACAAGGTCGCCCTGGCCCTGTAAGAAGTATAAGGTGGTTCCCTCCTTTACATGCCCAGTCAGGAACCCTGGTTCAATGCAGCAACAATTAAATTCAGGACCCACCAGAATCACAAGAAACAGACTTCTCCAGCGCTCCTTTTTCAAAATAAAAACTTAATTCCCTTTGATAATTATTCACATTGCTTCTCTTTGATTGCGCACATTCAATAAAAGATAATGCAGGAAAGTTGGTGCTCAATCCAAACATTCCCTCTCCCAATTATCTAACATTCTTCCCGCTGCTTGTCCTAACCCAGTCTGGAGACCTGCAAATCCCATTGCTAACAGGGAGGGAAAGGATTTCCAGGCATTCGGTTCTGACGGGAGACCTAACAGGCCACAGCCTGCAATGCCATCAGGTATCCAGAAATCACATCATTTATATTCAAGATTGCTGTCAGCAGCACAACTGCAATCAGTGGCTCTTCATTAACATGAAAACTGCCGTCAATCCTTCAGCAGAGTTTTAAAATCGGAGCTGGCCAGGGTAAAAGAAGAGCACTTCTGCCGAATGGGTTTAACTCATTGAGTCGTCTTTTCTAATGGACTTTCTTAAAACCTAGAACTTGCACCATGTTTGATATTTTCTTTGGATGAATTGTCATTGTCCTGTTCGGGATATCTGTGCCAATTGATTCTCTCCTTGCAAACATGGTGCAAAAACAATGGTTGAAAAGGAAAAAAACAAGAATAGAATGTTCTCTAGAATGTTCAATAGAATGTTCAAGAATAAAAAAACAAGAACTGTAGATGATGGAAATCTGAAATAAAAACAGAAAATGCTGGAAACACTCAGCAGGTCAGGCAGCACCCGTGGAGAGAAAAACAGTTAGCATTTCAGGGCTGTGATCTTTTGTCAGAACTGATGAAAGCCAGCTTTCTGAAGAGAAGCCACAGGGCTGAAAGTTTGGCTGGGGTTTGGCTTTTGTTTTGTTGGCTAGCGCCTGTGCCACAGGCCAGGTTTAAAGACGTTCCTTTTGGTGAAACCTCTCCGCGAGGTAAAAATCATTTTCACATTGCTGCATGCGTAACTTAAATTAAATGCTCGTGCACTTTGACTCAAGTGTGCCTAGTGAATGGGTCAATTCATTTAAAGAAAATATTTGCTCGGGATGCTGACTCATTTTTAAACAAAGGAAACTTGTCAAATACAGGAAGGATAACCTTTTTTTTTCATCAGCAAAACGTTTCATCAGTGCTTCAACTGGTCCGACATTAAGTTGTCAAATATAATAGTTTTAGCGAAAGAGAAGTTCTTTTTAAATCTCCGTTCCTAAACATGCTAGCTCATGCTGGTGCATGTATGCATGGTTATTGGCACAACAACAATTTGTGTTTATATATTGCCTTTAACACAGTAAAGTGCCCCATGGTGCTTCACAGGGTAGTGGGTGGGGGGGGGGGGTGGTAACAAACAAAAACTTTACACCAAGTCAGGTAAAGTGATATTAGGACACGTGACCAAAATGCTTAGTTAAAGATATAATTGTCAGGGAGTGAATTAAAGGGCGCGAGGGAAGTAGAGAGAGTGCAGCTGTTTTGGGAGGACCGCAAAGAGGTTGCAAAGGGACACCAAGGTTAACTGAGTTGGCAGGAATATGGCAGATGGAATATCGGGCTAGATATAACATTCCTGATGCAGGTGCTGCTCACCAGTTGGAGAAGTGGTCGGAAACCCACGCCGTTTCTGTGGGGGAGGCCCCGACTAAATTAATGCCTCTCAGGGGCTTAACTGGTCAGGGTCGGGCCTCCTCTGAGATTTAGGGCCCCACCCACCGGGAACAGCTGGCCAATCCGATTGAGGTCGGCAATGCCATCGGGGCTTCACCAGGGATTGCCACTGGATCCCTGGACTCAGGTGAGTGAGGGCGGGATGTAGGGAGGGGGGCCAAAGGAGAGGAGGGGCAGGAGGGTCAGAGGCAAAGGCAGGGGGCATGGCTTTGAGCTCCCCCTCCTCTTCCCAATGCTGGGGCCCTCAATCAGGCACAGAATGCCTGACAACGAGGGGCCTCACCAGTAGTCTGCTGGTAAACCCTGAGCTACCACGAAACTCTAGTGGGCTCAGGGGTAATTGGTGTCGATTGGCTCATTAATGAGCCTAATTGACATCTATTGGCAAGTGGGTGTGTTTCCCACCTGTGCCCCTTCCTGTCTCTTTCTTAATTTTGGGAGCTTTTCCAGCCACCAGGAGACTGAAGCACAGCCTATCCTGCGATTAAGTGGGTCTAGCCACCATGTTTTCTGCTGCGATGGACTGGATTAATCCCACCACCGACCGTGTGGAGAAACGTAAAGTTATCCAATTTGGTAGGAAAAATAGAAAAGCACAATATTTTTTTTTAAAAAGGTGAGAGACTGGGAATTGTTGGGATTTAGGGGAACCTGGGTGTCCAAAACACAGGGGGCCATACCTACCTTGGAGTGGCAATCTGCGCCGGATTGCCACTCCGTGCTCACTTACCTACACCAAAATTCTTCCCTGCCTGTCTCGCCCGACCTTCCGACTCAGGCCAGGGGAGATCCAGGCAGCGCAGCCGTCTCCGAAGCACAGAGTCGCAGTCCAGCACCATCGAATTGACTGTAAAGCAGGTCAGTTTAAAGGTCCGATGGAAATTGACAGGCCAGGGAGAAGGTAAGTGGATAGGGTTTGGGGGGGTGGGGGTGTTCGGAGGTAGGGCGGGGGTGGGGAAAGGGTTTCGGACATCGGGACGGGGTGCGGGGTCAGACATTCGGGAGGGGGTTGGTGGGGGCCGACATTTGTGGGGCTGGGGGCGTCAGATGTTCAGGAGGGGGTGGGGGGTTGGGAAATTTGGGGGGGTGGTGGGGCCGGACATTCGGGAGGGGGTGAGGGGGTGAGGGGGTGGGGTCGGACATTTGTGGGGTTAGGGGGGATTGGACGTTCGGGAGGGGGTGGGGAGTCGGAAATTCGGGGGGTGGGGGGATCGGGCATTCGGGAGGGATGGGGGGAGCGGCCGGGTATTCGGGGTGGTGGAGGGGGTTGGAATTTTGGAATTTCATGGGATGGGGGTTCAGACATAAGGTGGGCCTGGGGGGCTCTGGGGTTTGGGCATCGGGAGTGGGTGGGGGAGTGCGTGGGTCTGGTTAGACCTCTGGGGTGGGGGTCCCGTCGGGTCGGAGGGGTCAGGGTGAGAGTCGGGAATATGGCGGTGGATGGGGGGTGGGGGGAAGAGGGTGAGCAGCCCCAAGCAGATGGGGAGAATCCCATGGGGGGTTGGGGGATGGGGAATCTGTTGGGGGTGGTTAGTCTGGAGTGTGGGAGTCTCTGTGGGGTCTGGGGTGTTGAGGGAGTCCCGTGGGGTCAGTCCGAGTTTTTATAATAGTTACCCAGAAGTTAGAAGAGGTTTTAATTCTTCTAACTTTTTCTGGGAAACTATTGGTGTAACCCTGTCGGAACTATCCGAAGTTTGCATTTTCAGATGGTTCCCAGTGCAACGCAATTGTCCAGAGGAAGTGTGAACTCCTGGGCAATTGCCGTGCAAGCCCTTACCTGGGAACTTCCCAGAGGGATTCCCCAGCGCATCTTTGGGGTACGCCCCCAATCCGATGCTGGGGAGCTCGGAAGTTACGGCCCAGGAAGTCAACATGCAGATGCAGCAAGCAAATAGGAAGGCAAAAGGTATGGGAGCCTTTAGTACAAAGGGATTCGATTTTAAGAGGAAAGAAGTCTGGTTGCAATTGTATAGGGCATTGGTGTAGCCAAACTTTTTTATTCTTTCACATGATGTGGGTGTCGCTGGCTAGGCCAGCAATTATTTCCCATGCCTAATTGCCCTCGAGAAGGTGGTGGTGAGCCTCCTTCTTGAACTGCTGCAGTCCCTGTGTTGTAGATACACCCACAGGGTTATTAAGGAGGGAGTTTCAGGGTTTTAACCCAGTGACAATAAAGGAACAGTGATATACTTCCAAGTCAGGATGGTGTGTGGCTGGGAGGGCAACTTGCAGGTGGTGGTGTTCCTATGTGTCTGCTGCCCTTGTCCTTCTAGATGGTTGAGATCACAGGTTTGGAAGGTGCGGTCTAAGGAGCCTTGGTGATTTGCTGCAGTGCATCTTGTAGACGGTACACACTGCTGCCACCGTGCGTTAGTCATGGAGGGAGTGAATGTTGAAGGTGATGGACGAGGAGCCAATCAAGCAGGCTGCTTTGTTCTGGATCCATGGTTACTGGCACAACAGCAATTTGTGTTTATATAGTGCCTTTAACAAAGTAAAGCATCCCACGGTGCTTCACAGTGGTACAGTGGGGGCGGGGTGGGGGGAGTGGCTGGTAACAAACAAACATTTTACTTCAAGCTTCTTGAGTGTTGTGGGAGCTGCACTCATCCAGGCAAGTGGGGAGTATTCCATCACACCCCTGACTTGTGCCTTGCAGAGCATGGGCAGGCTTTGGGGAGTCAGGAGTTGAGTCACTCACTGCTGGATACCTAGCCTCTGACTGCTCTTATGGCCACAGTATTTATCTGGCTGATCCAGTTCAGTTTATGGTCAATGGAAACCCCAGGATGTTATAAGGGGGATTCAGCGATGATAATGCCATTGAATGTCAAGGGGCGATGGTTTGATTCTCTGATTCTCTCTTGTTGGAGATGGTCATTGCCTGGCATTTATGTGGTGTGAATGTTACTTTCCGCTTATCAGCCCAAGCCTGAATGTTGTTCAGGTCTTGCTGCATATGGACAATATCTGAGGAGTCATAAATAATGCTGAACATTGTGCAATCATCAGCAAACATCCCCACTTCTGACCTTATGATGGAGGGAAGGTCACTGATGAAGCAACTGAAGATGTTTGGGCCTAGGACACTACCCTGAGGAACTCCTGCAGTGATGTCCTGGGACTGGGATGATCGACCTTCAATAGCCACACCCACACATGGAGTACTCTGTACAGTTTTGGTCTCCTTACTTAAGGAAGGGCATGCTTGCCCTAGAGGGAGTGCAATGACGGTTCCCTAGATTGATTCCTGAGCTGAGGGGGATGTCCTATGAAGAGAAATTGAGAAGACTAGGCCTATATTCCCAAAGTTAAGGAGGGTGAGAGGTGATCTCACTGAAACGTATAAAATTCTTAAGGGGCTTGACAGGATAGATGCTGCAGGTATGTTTCCCCTGGCTAGAGACTCTCGAACTAGGGGTTATAATCTCAGAATAAAGGGACTAAAGGGCATTTAGGACTGAGATGAGGAAACATTCTTTCACTCAAAAGGTTCTGAATCTTTGGAATTCTCTACGCCAGAGGGTTGCAGATCCTCAGTCATTGAATACATTGTTACAACCAATCCCAGACCAGATCCCCAATTTGTGCTGTTGTTGTCTGGCGCACTGACCTTTACCTCGCAGAGGCTGAGCGTCAACTCGCAGACACTTCCTCCTACCTCTCCCTGGACCATGACCCCACCACTGAACATCAAGCCATTGTTTCCAGGACTGTTACTGACCTCATCTCCTCTGGAGATCTTCCTTCCACAGCTTCCAACCTGATAGTCTCCCAACTTCGGACGGCCCGCTTCTACCTCCTACCCAAAATCCACAAACAGGACTGTCCCGGCAGACCGATCGTGTCAGCCTGTTCCTGCCCCACGGAACTCATTTCTTGCTATCTTGACTCCATTCTCTCTCCTCTTGTCCAGTCCCTTCCCACTTACATCCGTGATTCCTCTGACACCCTACATCATATCAACAATTTCCAGTTCCCTGGCCCCAACTGCCTCCTCTTCACCATGGACGTCCAATCCCTCTACACCGCCATCCCCCACTGGGATGGTCTGATGGCTCTCCGCTTCTTCCTCGAACAGAGGCCCGAACAATCCCCATCCACCACTACTCTCCTCCGTCTGGCTGAACTTGTTCTCACACTGAACAATTTCTCCTTAAACTCCTCTCACTTCCTCCAAATAAAAGGTGTGGCTAAGGGTACCCGCAAGGGCCCCAGCTATGCCTGTCTCTTTATAGGGTATGTGGAACATTCCTTGTTCCAGTCCTACTCCAGCCCCCTCCCACAACTCTTTCTCTGGTACATCGATGATTACTTCGGTGCTGCTTCATGCTCTCGTCTGGACCTGGAAAAATTTATTAATTTTGCTTCCAATTTCCACCCCTCCATCATTTTCACATGGTCCATCTCTGACACTTCCCTTCCCTTCCTTGACCTCTCTGTCTCAATTTCTGGTGATAGACTGTCCACCAATATCCATTACAAGCCTACTGACTCCCACAGCTACCTCGACTACAGCTCCTCACACCCCGCTTCCTGTAAGGACTCCATCCCATTCTCTCAGTTCCTTCGCCTCCGTTGCATCTGTTCTGATGATGCCACTTTCAAAAACAGTTCCTCTGACATGTCCTCCTTCTTCCTTAACTGAAGTTTTCCACCCACAGTAGTTGACAGGGCCCTCAACCGTGTCCGGCCCATCTCCCACGCATCCGCCCTCACACCTTTTCTCCCTCCCATAAACATGATAGGGTCCCCCTTGTCCTCACTTATCACCCCACCAGCCTCCGCATTCAAAGGATCATCCTCCGCCATTTCCGCCAACTCCAGCATGATGCCACCACCAAACACATCTTCCCTTCACCCCCCTGGTGGCATTCCGCAGGGATCGTTCCCTCAGGGACATCCTGGTCCACTCCTCCATCACCCCCTACACCACAACCCCCTCCCACAGCACACCTTCCCATGCAATCGCAGAAGGTGCAACACCTGCCCCTTTATTTCCCTTCTCCTCACCGTCCAAGGGCCCAAACACTCCTTTCAAGTGAAGCAGCATTTCACTTGCACTTCCCCCAACTTAGTCTACTGCATTTGTTGCTCCCAGTGCGGTTTCCTCTACATTGTAGAGACCAAACGCAGACTGGGTGACCGCATTGCAGAACACCTTCGGTCTGTCCGCAAGCATGACCCAGACCTCCCTGTCGCTTGCCATTTCAACACTCCACCCTGCTCTCATGCCCACATGTCCGTCCTTGGCTTGCTGCATTGTTCCAGTGAAGCTCAACGCAAACTGGAGGAACAGCACCTCATCTTCCGCCTAGGCACTTTACAGCCTTCCGGACTTAATATTGAGTTCAACAATTTTAGATCATGAACTCTCTCCTCCATCCCCACCCCCTTTCCGATTTTCCCCCTCTTTTCCTTTTTTTTCCCAATTATTTATATAGATTTTTCTTTTCCCACCTATTTCCATTATTTTTAAATGTATTTCCATCCATTGTTTTATCTCTACCTTTTAGCCTTTCTCGATTCCTTCACCCCACCCCACCCCCACTAGGGCTATCTGTACCTTGCTCGTCCTGCTTTCTACCCTTAATTACCACATTCCTTTAGATAATATCACCACCTTCAACACCTCTTTGTCCTTTTTGTCTGTGACATCTTTTGGTTATCTCCAAATATCACTGGCCCTCTATCCAGCTCTACTTGTCCCAGCCCCCCTCTTAAACCAGCTTATATTTCACCTCTTTCCTATTTTTACTTAGTTCTGTTGAAGGGTCATGAGGACTCGAAACGTCAACTGTGTTCTTCTCCGCAGATGCTGCCGGACCTGCTGAGTTTTTCCAGGTATTTTTGTTTTTGTTTTGGATTTCCAGCATCCGCAGTTTTTTGCTTTTACCCCAATTTGTTCTGACTGGGATGAGACCCCAAGTTTGTTATGATCCTGGGTGAGGAGGAATGAGCTGGACCCTCTCTTCATTCAATCCCCTCGGCTGGTCACAACAAGGTTTGTTTAAAAATCCTTTCCCCGTGGATACCTTTTCCCAGTCTCAGATGTATTTCCTTTTTTATAAGGAGGCAATTTAACCAGGCTTTCTTGAGTTAAAGAAAGAGTAAGTTTATTCGTTACCAAAACCCGAGGAAAAATAATAAAATGATGTGATACACACATACACACACAGATCAGAAATGAGAGGTTAAGCGTCCAAATAAAAATGAAGAAATAATACAAATCAGTCCTTGGCTTGTCCGTGAGGTGTAGACGGTGGCACATTGTGGCTGTTAAGTTGGGTGATTTCGGTAGAGCTGACTTTGGCAGATTCGCAGTCTGTTGGAGACACTTGTTGGCTTGTCCTAGGGGGAGGAATCCTGGTTCTCTCTGCAAGGTAACTAAAGGGGCTATCTTGTTTTTTTTTACTTGTGGTCTCTGCTAGAACACACTTGCCCTCCCAGCAAAAGGGAGAGAGAGAGAGAGAGAAAGCGCCTGCTTGTGTTTGCAGGAGTGACTCACTGGTGTTTCTTCTTGTTTCTGTCACTCACAAACACTTGGCTGCAGCCAGCTTTTTAACCCAAAACAAAAACAAAAATACCTGGAAAAACTCAGCAGGTCTGGCAGCATCTGCGGAGAGGAATACAGTTAACGTTTCGAGTCCGAATGACCCTTCAGCAGAACTAAGTAAAAATAGAATAGAGGTGAAATGTAAGCTAGTTTAAGGGGGGGGTGGGAGAAGTAGAGCTGGATAGAGGGCCAGTGATAGGCGGAGATAACCAAAAGATGTCACAGACAAAAAGACAAAGAGGTGTTGAAGGTGGTGATATTATCTAAGGAATGTGCTAATTAAGGGTAGAAAGCAGGATGAGCAAGGTACAGGTAGCCCTAGT
Organism: Cetorhinus maximus; assembly: GCF_964194155.1. Classification (NCBI taxonomy): domain Eukaryota; kingdom Metazoa; phylum Chordata; class Chondrichthyes; order Lamniformes; family Cetorhinidae; genus Cetorhinus; species Cetorhinus maximus. The sequence continues at coordinate 112,329,123 of NC_135891.1, forward strand.
GGGGGTGGGGTGGGGTGAAGGAATCGAAAAAGGCTAAAAGGTAGAGATAAAACAATGGATGGAAATACATTTAAAAATAATGGAAATAGGTGGGAAAAGAAAAATCTATATAAATTATTGGAATAAAAAGGGGGGAGTCGGAAAGGGGTTGGGGATGGAGGAGAGCGTTCATGATCTAAAATTGTTGAACTCAATATTTAGTCCGGAAGGCTGTAAAGTGCCTAGTCGGAAGATGAGGTGCTGTTCCTCCAGTTTGCGTTGAGCTTCACTGGAACGGTGCAGCAGGCCAAGGACAGACATGTGGGCATGAGAGCAGGGTTGGGTGTTGAAATGGCAAGTGACAGGGAGGTCATGCTTGTGGACAGACCAAAGGTGTTCTGCAAAGCGGTCACCCAGTCTGCGTTTTTTAACCCATCTTTCTTGTGTATTCCCAAGAGGGGAAATAGTCCTGTCATGCACCCAGAGTCCGTTTTTCTTTCATCTCTAACCAATTTACACATTCTGAGACATAAGTCAACAAGAGATGGATTTTTGGTTGGCTGCTAAGATGTGGGAATCAGTCTCCATTGTCTCCGCAAACACAGGAGATTAAAAGTCCAGCCTCTTGCATTCTCCATATCTCCCTTTCAAGTGTCTCTGTTTGAAGTAGGCCTTGACACCTCCTAAGGTGCGACATTCCACGTTCTCTCAGGACTAGTCTGTCAGTATAATCCGCACGGGAATTTTCCAGAAAGTGGTCACTTTGCATTATCAGCCATCTTTTGATCCGTCTTGACTTGTATTTTTTTTAAAAAAACGCAGGTCTTCCTTAAAAAAAAAATCAATATGCCCGTAGCTAGTTGGTGGCTGTCGTCCGCTGTCGTGACAACATTCACGACTGAGATTGATAGATTTTTGCATAGTAAGGGATCATTTGATAAAGCAGCAGAGTGGAGTTCAGGAGGAAACCCAGCCATATTATTATTAAACGGCCACTAAGTCTCAAAAGCCCTGCATCTGCTCTTCCTTCTTATGTTCTTACGTTCCAGGGCTTAAGGCTTTGGCAACAAACAGCACATCCGCTAATAAAAATTGCGGCTGTGCAAGAAACCAGAATGTGAGGAGCGGGGAGACCTCAGAGGGTTGTAGGAGCTTCCAAAAAGTCTATGGAAGAATTTGAACGGCAGGATGAGAATATTAAATTTGAGGCGTTGCTGGCCAGGGATCCAGAGACCAACCGGACTTGGTGTGAGTTAGGATATGAATAGCAGAGCTGTGAGTGAGCTGAAGTTTAGGAAGGGGCGAGGAGCGAGGTGGGCCAAGAGAGCATTGGAACAGTCGAGTCTGGAGGTAATAAAATTCTTCATGTGCGATTGAGCTTCAACAGGCTTTTCAACCTCAGAGGCCAAGGCACCGGATCCTAATCCTATACATACAACCCACCTAATTTCCAGCAGCAAACTAATGTTTCCACGGACTCAAAACGTTAACTCTGTCTTCCTCTCCACAGATGCTGTCAGACCTACTGAGTTTCTCCAGCTATTTTTGTTTTTGTTTCAGATTTCCAGCATCCACAGTATTTTGCTTCTATCTTAATGTTTCCCCTTCCTTATCCCCCAATTATAGAGAACATGGTACACCCTGACCGAGATCATCTGGCTCAATGTTCGGAGGTTGAACGCATGACCTTCCTCGTGGCTCAATCCCATGGTGGACAGTGCATTTATCAAGTGTGTCCAGCAGTGGGTGTTATTCTTCAGTAAAACTTTAATACTGAGTTATATCGAGCCTCAAATCATCCTCTATAAAAACGCCAAAGTCTGATTTGTTTTTCCATCTGTTTCCACACATTTGCCTTTTCATTACTATTTTTTTTAACCAGCAGTCCTGATACCATCCATAGGGAATTTGTTTATGGGGAAGTTCTCACGTCTGGAAAAGAAGAATTAAAAACGGGCAACTGAGAAACACACTTCGTGAGGTACCCTGTGTTAAATGTGAATCTCTGCCAATATTATTTCAGCTCCCTCACATCAGGCTCAATAGCTTTTGTCATTCTCTTCTCTTTCCTCTGGTGCTCTATAAAAAAGGTCCAGGCAGATGTCAAAATCAGTCAGAACTCTAACTGATCTTAGAAGAAGGACCCATGACAAGGCTTTGGCTTTAATCGGAGATTATCACAGTTTTAGGGAGCGAGCTGTCTGTGTATTCTGTTTATTCAATCTTAACACGACAATGTTGCACTCAAGAAACTCAATGAGGTCTTTGCAACGCAAATTACATATTTAGAAATGGTGAAGAAAGATTTTTTTTAAATCATCTTAAATAATCTTTTTTAAACTCCACAAGTGGTTATTTAAGCACCAGCCTGAGTCAGTGATAGCACTTATGCGCCTGAATCAAAAGGTTATAGATTCAATCCCCACTGCAGGATTTGAGCATGTAATCTAAACCGATGTCTCATATTCAGTACTGAAGGACTGCTGTATTGTCAGGGATGCCATCCTTCAAATGAGATTAGAGTGTTGGATTTAAATGGGTGTAAATAAATTCCATCGCATGACTTGAAGTTTGTGAGAGTTGTTCTGGCTGATAATTAGCCCACAATCAACACCACTAAAAAAATTGATTAATTGGCCATTTATATCATTGCCATGTGTGACTGCTGCATTTGGCTACAGTCAGTACACTTTGACAAGGAAACCCATTGGTCAAGGATCACTTTTCGGACATCCCAAGGATGCGAAAGGTATGATATAAATGCAAGTTCTTTCTTTTCGTTGTAATTAATTAAGGTAAGGGATATTAGCACTGGGAATGGAACAGTTTCTCATTCTGGGCAGCTCATCTTATGCACTTCCATGTCAGATGTAGCACAGTAAAGTTTTTTGTATTGTGCTCCAACAGTGTACGTTAGCTCACCTCAGAGAAGCACCATTTCACAAGCATCTTCTTCAGAGTACAATGCAACAAGACTTCTACTTAGCATCCATGCCAGCCAAACACCAGGTCAAGTCTGCCAAAACACATTTCGTGTGGAAACCTTCAAGTAAGAAAAGGGAAGAACTGAGGCCCTAACTGCTGGTTCCAGTTTAGGTAGATGGAGGAGATCTCATGACGCTAAGAGAAGAGAGTTCGCCCTGTGTCCTGGCCAACATTTCTCCCTCAACCAATACTGTGAGAATAATTGGACACTCAGCACATTTGCCATTTGAAGACAAAACTGAAGCCAAACATATAAGATTTTGAGGGGTCTTGACAGGGTGGATGTTGAAAGGATGTTTCCCCTTGTGGGAGAATCTAGAACTAGGGGTCACTATTTAACAATAAGGGGTTGCCCACTTAAGACTGAGATTAGGAGAATTTTTTTTTCTCTCAGGGGGTCGTGAGTCCTTGGAAAGCTCTTCCTCAAAATGCGGTGGAAGCAGAGTCTTTAAATATTTTTAAGGCAGAGCTAGATAGAGAAGCAAGGGATTGAAGGTTATATGGGGTAGGCGGGAATGTGGAGTTGAGGTTACAATCAGATGTATGATCTTATTGAGGGCGGAGCAGGCTTGAGGAGCTAAGTGGTCTACTCCTGCTCTTAGTTCATATGTTCGTATGTGCAGGAAAAAAAGAGCGTGCCCAAGCCCATCCACTCTTCCACCTGTTCAAACGCATCTTACGGTCTGTGTTAAGTGCTCATTAGGTTTCTCAGTATAAATTAGCATGACTGAATGAATATTGTGTGCTTACATTATTGTAAAGAATAGGCCTAGCCCCAAGGTATTCTATGACCCAAGCTCACATGCAATAATAGGTTTAATTGGTGAGCTGTGATGAAGCATTGCTGACAGAAATCAGTCCATTACTACCTCATACCAATCATGTTTCTCACTCTACAGTGGTATTTAATATTATCTGTATTTATGTGCCACTTATTTATATCAAAATACTTGCCATGGTGAATTGGCTTTGAAGTTCAGTGGCTGCTGTTATGTAAACCCACACAATAACCATTCTGCACGCATAACATCCCATTCACAACAATGACTAGTTTAATCTGCTGGAATGAGGAATATCAACCTGGACACAGGGGAGAATTCTCTGCTGCTCTATGAAAAGTCCCAAGGGATCTTTGTCATCTATCTGAATGTACCAAAACGGACCTAAGGAGCCTAGGTTGTAACATCTCATCTGAAGGACAGCATTTGATAGCCTAGAAGTCCCTCAATACTACACTAAAATATCAGCCTCAAATCTGAGTTAAAATTCTGGTACATAGTTGAAACCCAGGACCACCTGGTCCCAGAGTGGAAGAGCTATTAACCTAACTAATTCAACACGTTCTGACATTTGACTCTTTAGATCCATAACATGCCAGCCAGGACCTCTTGTGGTTCCGCTTCTAGTCTGCATCAACACACTAAAGGAAGCTGCCATTAGGCAGCCAATAGATCCATCATTTTCTTTCTCATTAGTCAGGAACACTTCCTTTTTAATTGTTATTCTATAGTGAAACAGTAACTTGGCTGTTTTTCAATTTGTATTAAAAAAAAAGTGGCTCATTAACAACAGGGAGGAAGTCACATCTCACTGTTACACAATGTCTAAATATCTTAATGCATTGAGCACTCTTGGTACCTGGAGGAGACCCACCTGCTACCCTGGTCACGCTGTCTACTTCGCTGTCGCCACACAGATGGGATCCGACAGATCTTGAGTTCAAAACTCTTACTTATTGTCTCGGCCAAATCTAGATTCCAAGTGTAGACGCGCAACAGCTGCCAAAGGTTATTTTACTGTCACATTTGATGAATTTTCTGCAAATTCCTTGAGCTAATATGGACTGAACATATCAGCTGCCTTCGATTAGAGCATTTTACATTGCACAAAGGATGGTCTTTTCTCTACTCTTTACTTCACTTCCTTACATTCACTCAGGGAATTGAAAGCTGTTGAGTGATGCCATACCACTGTCACTGCTAAGGAAGGAAAAGAAATATCTGTGAAACGACCAGTATTTAACAAGATTTAGGCTCGCCAGCTAGTGATGTGGACATAGTTCTGTTTGGGTTTGAGAAGCAGTTGCCCAGGCAGTGCTGACAGACATTAGAATATTCCCAACCTAAGGTATATTGAATTGGTGAGGAAGAAAGGTCTTGGATTCGTATAAGGTCTTGTGGCATCCTCAAGATGTCCTAAAGCACCAATGAATTACTTTCTGAAGAGGGGTCATTACTCCCCCGTGGGCAAATGTAGCAGATAGCGATGTCCATTAAACAGAAAATGAGATGAGTGACCTGCTAATCTTGTAGTAGGAATGTTGGCCAAGGCACCAGGACCACTCCCTACTCTTAGTTGCTATGCAACCTTCTACATCTACATAAACTGGAACCAGCAGTCAAAGCCTCAGGTTTAATGTCTCATCTAAAAAACAAAACCTCGGACAGTGCAGCACTCTTTCCATATTGCATTGAAATGACAGCCTTAATTAAGTTCCCAAACCCCGAAGCTGGGCTTGAACTCACAATATTCTAATTTAGAGGTTATGGTACTACCAGCTGAGTTGAGCTGGTAGGGAAGATGTGATGACTGTATCATTGCTTCCCAATTATCTTTAGGCTCAATAGTTTGACTTTTACAACACACTATGTGGAAATTTCTTAGCTCTCAACACGATGCTCAAAATTTATGCTTTAAAACAGTACATTTTCCTGGTCTAAATGTGTGAGAAATCAATGGTGCAAAGATTGGCAAATGCTGAGAGGTGAAAATTACCGTCCTTAGTGTTTATTATTACCATCAGTCAAAATTGACAGCTGGTATTTGTAGGGGTAATTTCCAGGAAAGATCCTGTGCTTGTGGCAGAGTTACTCTGGCTCACATCTGAGTAGTGGCATGGGTATTGAAGAGGTTCTTCAGCTCCTGGAAAATACTTCATTAAGTGAGTCGTTATCTTCACTATCTCTTCCATTGAGGGGCATTGTGCAGGATCTTTCGACCAACAGCAAGTCATTCTTTCATGGTGGTTTACTTTCCCCTGTTCTAGCTTAAAAGTTATTATGCCATCAGTGGTTTCAAAGTTTGCTTGTTTTGAGGCAGATTATAACTGATAACAGAAACTGAAAAGGGAAACCGGCAAAGGGAACAGTTAAAGAAAACTGGCCCTCCCAGTTTCTAAGGAAACAAAAACTGAAATGGAGATTGAAAACCAAAACTTCTAGGTAGACTGAAACTAGTTAAGGTGATATAAAGGGACGCAGAGCCTTCCCAGCTCAGTAGTAGCAGTTGATGAGTCCAGTGGTGCAGTACAGGCACGCTGAAGAAGACTGAGGCCAGATCGAGAAGCTGAGAATAAGTTGCTGTAGCTGTTTCCATAACTTGAAGATAACATTGCGGGATCCAAACCATATAGATTAAGTTGAGGAGGTTCTGCATACACGTGCCATTTTTGGTGAAGGCTGTGCTGTGGAGCTCAATTGGTCCAGTGCTGCTGTCAGCTGGGGATCAGGCTACATCCTAGAAGGAGAGAAGCGGTAATTCTTCATAAGGAAGACGGAGTTTTGAAGGACTTTGCAACTGAGTTTGATGACCAATATACTGTGAGGACTCTTGAGTCAATTTGTAAGATCCAACTTAGTTGTATCTGCTATTGAATTTATAGTTTATAATCTACTAGAATTTGCTTGTTAGTTATTGTTTAACTTATGGTGATTCTGGGTTTTATGATATCGGTAGCTAGCTATGATAATATCTAGTGTTTGCCTTATCTTACTCTTGCATAATAAAAATTCTTCATTTTTAAACTGTGGAATCTTGTGGCTTCATTCTTTTATTGAACACCTTGGATTTTAGATTTCTTTTTTAGAAATAAAAGTTACAGGTCTTCACCAAAATCGTAACCGCATTTGTTGTTGACCAATTATTTTATACAAAAACTTTCTTCCCAATTGATATTCCATCATAAGACAAAAGTCTAACCAATCACGTCCTGGCAAAAGAGATTCATGGATCATTGGAATTCTATACTCCAGGGAGCCAATGGCTGCTCAGTTGTTGAATATATTCAAGACTGAGATCGATAGAATTTTGGACTCGAAGAGAGTCAAGGGATAGGGGGATCGGGCGGGAAAGTGGAATTGGAGGCAGAAGATCAGCCTTGACTCTAATGAAAGGAGGAGCAGGGCCATATGGTCTATTCCTGCTCCTATTTCGTATGTTGTTAGGTTCTTATGTTCTTAATCAGTCTCACCTCATTATTAAAGTTTTGCATCCTTCATGACACCTTCGTGGTTCTGTTGAATGAACAAGGCTTCTCCATCTGGAAAGATCCTACAGTTTCCTCACTGCAGCTTCTAATGCACTGCTGAGAAGTCTATTGCAAAAGTCGATTGTGCCTTTAAAAGAGAAAGAGTTAATGAAGGTAAAAGCAAATTCTAGACGTTTCCCCCCTCTTAGAAAATGCCTTTTCTATTCTTGTAAAAAAAAATGGAATTTCACATTTGTTCTTGGGTTTGTTTGGAAATATGTAGAATTGACATTGATTAATTTTGAGCCACAAGCAATTTTTTTTGTATTATCATCAAAATGTGCTGCGGTGCTGTCCTTACATTCCCCCCAGGTATTGGTCATTTTGTGACAAGAATGATATAATAACCATAAATCAATATGTGTGCGATTTGTAAATGGAAGAATCTAAATCTCTCATCAATGGTTTTACCCTAAAGGTCGGTGAGACCATTAATCATCCACAAATATCATTGACTAAAAGTATAATCAATTAAACAATCTGAACGGCTGGCACTGGCATCACACTGGTGACATTATAATTATATCGAACAGAGTATAACGCTTCCTCAGTACTGCACTGGGAGTGTCAGTGTGGATTATTTCCTATCTGGAAAGTGCTTGTTGTGGATGTTAACTAAGAATGACATTGGGATTATTTACGATATCTCGCCATTGAACATCTGGTGACAGTCACTTGGCTGAATACAACTCAGGACGACTGGTATCCACAGAATCATACTCCAGTGAGGAATTTTCAACATTGAGAGGCATGGGGAGAATATAATTGGGAATAAGAAAAGGATAAAATGGTAATTATTACAAGTCTGCAATGCCAATAGAATTCGACTGCTGACAACACAGGTTGGAAGCTCAGACAAACAATGCCCATCAGTTCCCAAACATTATAGTTGGGAAATCATTTGGAACAAACAACCAAGTTTGCATTATGTTCCACCAGGAGGAATGGAGCCTTTGATCACAGGCAACCATATATATTAAAGCAAAATACTGCGGATGCAGGAAATCTGAAATAAAAACAGAAAATGCTGGAAAATCTTAGCAGGTCTCACAGTATCGATGGAGAGAGAAATAGTTAATGTTTCGAGTCTGTATGACTCTCCTTCAGAGCTAAACAGAAGTAGAAAGTGGTGGAATTTCTTCTGCTTAAGCGAGGTCGAGCAAGTAGAGCAGGATAGAAAGTCTGCGATAGGTGGGGTCTAAGGAGAGATTGACAAAAATGTCATGGACACAAGACAAAGGGAGTGTTAATGGTAGCGGTAACGGCTGAAGAAGGTGCCAATAGTGGCATAAAGGTAAGAAAGCAGAATGTATTAATAGCAGAACAAGGGTCAGCACTCTGTGAAAGGTCAACATAGGACAAGTGACCGATGGCCCTTTTGATGGTGTGGGGGAGGGTGCGGTGTTTGTGGATAAAGGATAGAAAAGGGGATAAAAATGGATTAAAAAAGGGGGATAAAACAATGAATAAGAATAAAAACAAGTAAATAAAAAATACATTTTAAAAAAGGGGTGAAGGTGGAGGGCAGAGTTCATGGTCTGAAGTTGTTGAACTCAATGTTAAGTCCGGAAGGCTGTAAAGTGCCTAATCAGAAGATGAGGTGCTGTTCCTCCAGTTTGCGTTGAGCTTCACTGGAACAATGCAGCAGACCACGGACATGTGGGCATGAGAGCAGGGTGGAGTGTTGAAATGGCAAGCGACAGGGAGGTCTGGGTCATGCTTGCAGACAGACCGAAGATGTTCCGCAAAGCGGTCACCCAGTCTGTGTTTAGTTTCCCCAGTGTAGAGGAGAACACATTGGGAGCAGCGAATGCTCTAGACCAATTTGAAGGAGGTACAAGTGAAATGCTGCTTCACCTGAAAGGAGTGTTTGGGCCCTTGGACGGTGAGGAGGGAGGAGGTAAAGGGGCAGGTGTTTCACCTTCTGCGATTGCATGGGAAGATGCCTTGGGAAGGAGATGAGGTGTTGTGGGTGATGGAGGAGTGGACCAGGATGGCCCGGAGGGAACGGTCCCTATGGAATGCTGACAGGGGAGTGAGGGGAAGATGTGTTTGGTGGTGGCATTATGCTGGAGTTGGCGGAAATGGCGGAGGTTGGTCCTTTGAATGCAGGGCCTGGTGGGGTGATAAGTGAGGACAAGGGGGGCCCTATCATGGTTCTGGGAGGGAGGGAAAGGTGTGAGGGCGCGAGAGATGGGCCGGACACTGTCAACCACAGTGAGGGGGGAATCCTCGGTTAAGGAAGAAGAAAGACATGTCAGGAGTGCCGCTTTGGAAAGTAGTATCATCAGAGCGGAGGCAACAGAGGCGGAGGAACTGAGAGAATGGGATGGAGTCCTTACAGGAAGCGGGGTGTGAGGAGCTGTAGTCGAGGTAGCTGTGGGAGTTGGTGGGCTTGTGATGAGTATTGGTGGACAGCACATCAGCAGAAATGGATACAGAGAGGTCAAAGAAGGAAAGGGAAGTGTCGGAGATGGACCATGTGAAGGTGATAGAGAGACAGAAATTGGAAGCAAAATTGATAAAATTTTTCCAGGTCCAGACAAGAGCATGAAGCGGCACTGAAGCAGTCATTGATTTACCGAAAAAGGAGTTGTGGGAGGGGGCCTGAGTAGGACTGGAACAAGGAATGCTCCACATACCCCATAAAGAGACAGCCATAACTCGGGCCCATGCAGGTACCCATAGCCACACCTTTTATTTGGAGGAAGTGAGACAAGTTAAAGGGGAAATTGTTCAGTGAGAGAACTAGTTCAGCCAGACGGAGGAGAGTGGTGGTGGATGGGGATTGTTCGGGCCTCCGTTCGAGGAAGAAGCGGAGAGCCCTCAGACCATCCTGGTGGGGGATGGAGGTAGAAACATAGAAACATAGAAGCTAGGAGCAGGAGTAGGCCATTCGGCCCTTCGAGCCCACTCCGCCATTCATTATGATCATGGCTGATCATCCAACTCAATAGCCTGCGGTTAGGGCCATGGAACTGGGAATTGTTGATATGACATAGGGCATCAGAGGAATTGTGGATGGAGGTGGGAAGAGACTGGACAAGGGGAGAGAGAATGGAGTCAAGATAGGAAGAAATGAGTTCCATGGGGCAGGAACAGGCTGACACGATCGGTCTACCAGGACAGTCCTGTTTGTGGATTTTGGGGAGGAGGTAGAAGCAGGCTGTCTGAGCATGGGAGACTATGAGGTTGGAATCTGTGGAGGGAAGATCTTTGGAGGGGATGAGGTCAGTAACAGTCCTGGAAACAATGACTTGATGTTTGGTGGTGGGGTCATGGTCCAAGGGGAGGTAGGAAGAAGTGCCTGAGGCTGGGGTTTTCTGGCCCTGTCACGGGCGGGACCTGCTGCAGGCGAGGTGGCTCCCCAGCCAGAAGCCCATGGACTTTCGGCAGGACTGGAAGATCACGGCTTCGGGCAGGTGCGGAAAATCCCGCCGTGAGAGTTGGCACTCAGCCCCTGCGAGGTAGAGGTTAGTATGCCAGGCAACAACAGCACCACCCCTGTCGGCAGGTTTGATAACAAAGTCAGGGTTGGACCTGAGAGAACAGATTGCGGCAAGTTCAGAAGGAGACAGATTGGAGTGGGCGAGAGGAGGGTAGGTGTTCAACCATCCTTATTAATCCCAAATAGTAGAAACCCATGGAATGTCATCTGTAATTCAGTGGGTAATTCAGTGGGTAGAAATCTCATCCCTCAGTCAGAATGTTATAGGTTTAGTTTCCAATCCAGGAACTTGAATACAAAGATCTAGGTTGACATTTCAGTGCAGTACTGAGGGTGTGAAACACTGCCAGAGGTGCTCTCTTTCAGATTAGATGTAATGCTGGGACCATGCTTGCAATCTCAAGTGGATGTAAAGGATGCCATGGCACTATTTTGAAGAGGAGCACAGGGAGTTATCTTCGGTACCCGAGCCAATATTTATTCCTCAAGCAAGATCACCTTGCTGTTGTGGGAGCTTGCTGTGTGCAAATTGGCTGCTGCATTTCCTACATTACAACCATAACTACACTTCAAAACAAGTACTTCATTGGCTGCGAAGCACTTTGGGATGACCTGAGGTTATGCAAGGTGCGATACAAATGCAAGTTTTTCAAATTTTATTTTTAATTCAATTGATGCAGTGACCCATTTGCTAGGCTAGTAAATTCATCTGCAGCTTAACCCTTGTGTGCTACCATGTGACTCCAAATCCAAAGCACGCTTTAAATTCCAGTCCTGTCTTCTGTTGTATCTGTCATATGTAACTTTAACTAATTGATGCACACAAAGTAAGTGATGTAAGGTCACAGGGCTTTACTGAAATTATTTCAGAAAGTGGCAGGAAACAGCAAGCAAAGAGAACTCAATTAATAATGGTTATTCAGCTATAAAATTTATAGTCCATTACTTTGGAAATGATTGAAGTGAATGCTTGAGTAATTGCTAAATAATCACTACATTATTCATTGCACGTCACATTTACACAGAACAGGGTCTAGAGGACTTGGGAAGTCATTAGCAAATGACCACTTAGAGCAAAGTCATTGAGGGCTGCAGTAGTTGTTCAAAAGAACAATTGTTAAAAGGTGACGCTGTTTGAAATGAATAAATGCTGCATGAATAATCACACAATACTTATTACTTTCCACAGAAGTAGTGATGTCCTGCTGCTTGAAAATCTGTGGCTCTGAGGAAAAACCCTTAAAGTCACCTCTAGGATGCCACGCTCATTGGTACACTGGGAGGTCATGTCAGGGCCATTAACAAACTGCTCAAAAATTCCAACCAAATTTATCAAGTGTCTCAGTAATACAGGTAGCAGGTCAGCACAGGTCAGTTGCCTTGTGTGTACTCCTTATTAAATACGCCATTAGGTATTGTAAATGGTAAAAAAAAAAGGTTCTCATTGATTTGTATACAAATCTGCAGCTCGAACATCTTTCTCCTTGATCTCATTCAATGCTTGCCTGCATATGTATTATATCAGTTCATCAGTATAAATATTGTCTGTATCGCATAGGCTACATAGAGTTTATGGTACAGAAACAGACCATTTGACACAACTGGTCTCAATGCCAGTCTTTATGCTCCACAATCCTGCAACACTACTTCATCTAACCCTATCAGAATAACTTTCTATTCCATTCTCTCTCAGGTAATTGTCCAGCTTGCCTTTAGATCATCATCTCTGCTACCCCATGTGGCAGTGAGCTCTACATTCTTACCATTTTTGGAAAAGGAGTTTATCCTGAATTCCCTACTGGATTTATTAGTGACTATCTTATATTTATGGCCTCTGGTTTTGGTGTCCTCCCAGCAAGTCAAAACATCATCTCTGTGTTTGACCTGCCAAACCCCTTCATAATCTTAAAGGTCACCCCCTCAGCATTCCCTTTTCAGGAGAGATGAGCTTCAGGCTGTTCAATCTTTCCTGATAGATATAACCTCTCAGTTCTGATATCATCCATGTAAATCTTTTATGCACCTTCTCCTTCTTGAAACAGTCAAAAGCCAGCTTTCGTAAATATTAATGCTTCACCTTTGAGTAATTAGGTTTCTGTCACATTGTAAGAAGGGGAAATTCATATACCTTGGCAATAGAGAGAACATCATATCAAAATTTACAGCACAGATACAGGACTTTCAGCCCAAATGGTCAATGCTGGCCTTGATGCTCCACATAAGTCTCTTACCATCCTATTTCATCTAACCTTATCAGAATAACATTTTATTTTGTTCTCTGTCATACGCCTGTCTAGCTTCTCCTTAAATGCATCTATAGTTGCCTCAACTATTCCATGCAGTGGAGACATTCCAACCACTCCCAGAACAAAGAAGTGGGTAAAGAAGTTTCACCAGAATTCTCTACTGGATTTATTAGTGACTATCTTATTTATATGATCCCTAGGTCTAGCCATTGTTATTATTAAAGAATAATTTAATTTCATTATACATTTGAATACCAGCTCCTGCTTTGGCAGCCTGGCTCTTGTGGTGGACTAGGGGTGAGAAGTCAAATAACAGCAACTGTACAGTTTAGTTGTCCAAAAGGCTTGAGAGCATAAACACTGTGGGAGCGCTGCATTGTCGGAGGTGCCATCTTTCAGATGAAATGTTAAACTGAAGCCCCATTTTCTCTCACAGGTGGACATAGACAATCTCGTAACGCTATTCTGAAGAAGCCCCGTGGCATCCTTCACAGTGCCCTGGTGAATATTCATCCCTCAGCCAACATCACTCCAAAAAAAGATTATCTGATCATTTTCTCATTGCTATTCGTGGGGTCTGGCTGTGAGCAGCTTGACTGCTGTGCTTCCTACATTATAACAGTGACTACACTTAGAAAAATACTTAGCATTTATGCTCTGGGACATCCTGAGGCTGTGAAAGGCGCTACACAAATGCAAGTTCTTTCTCCTGACAGAGGATGGAAAGGGAAAATAATCCCGTGATAAATTGGTTTGCTTTCATGGGCATTGAAGTCAAGTCAAACTATGTAAAAAGTAACAGGGAAGTATGATTCGTGAAACATCCCCCGTTCCTGTGGTTTTCCATATAGAAATCAACTTAGAGATAAATGTTACGCTTTCATCTGAGTCAGGAATAAGAACAAACTGAGTGACCTACTGCTCTCACCATTAATTTCAGTGGTAAAGTTTGTCTCATGTGTAACAGCACAAGTGATGCACTGAAGGGAATCTCTCTCATTCAGAACGCTTTCAACAGCAAAGCCTGTAAGCTGTGTTATATTTTAGAATATGTAATGAACCAACCTTTTTGCACCGTCATTGATTTCAAAGGAAGAGCTTATTCTGGTTCAGAATGCTGGGCAGCTACTTAACGGAACTCTTACACTGCATGTCTTTCATGGTACCTCTCGCCACCGCATTACACTTCGAAATATTTAATGGGGAAATCTCTTGTGCTACTGTTGATCAGAAGGGAAAGGCAGTCTTGTTTGGAATAACATTAAATTTAGATCAAAATGACCTTTGCACTGCCCTATGTAATTTTAATGGGGAACCCAGTCTAGTATGTAATGTAAAATACATGAACTAAGCTAGCTTCTTGCACTCCTGTTGAATTTCTTGGGAAGGCCAGTCTACTGAGTAATACTATAAATTGAAGAGATCTCACACAATCCAATATAATGTTTATATATTCCACATGCTTTTCTATTCACATCACATCAATTTGCAAAGGAAATCCAGCCTAGAGCAAAATGCTTATGAATGTCTGGTGCATAATACATTTCCATTACTCCTTTTCCATGTAGCATATTGATTTTCTTTTTTTTTATCAGAAATGAGGGATGTGGTACACAGAGCCCTTTGTATTTACTGAACATAGAAATTGGGCTATTTATACTGAGGGCTTCCACACTCCGATCTCTTGCTAGGAAACCTTGACAGCTTCAACAATTTATCAAAACAAGATAAATGACATTAGAAATAATTTAGGAAAATTTCATCTAAGCAACACAATTACTAAAATATCATTTTAGCAGTGAAATGTTAGTGCTTGAGTTGTTCGGAGTCTACTGGTAGCTGAAGCTCCTCACAAACAACACAGTTCACTCTGAAACCTGTGAGTGTATTACCACCACCCCCGCTGACTGTAGAATGACTTTAACCATTGAATGGTGGTCAGAGGTGCAGTGTTCCAGCAGCTTAACTCTTTCCAACCCCACCCTGGTGGATACCAAGCTGTGAATATATGAGCGCGTTCTCATATCCAACATGCAGTTAATATCTCCCAGTGCCTTATCATCCTGCGTCTTAGAGTTACCTCATCAGCTGCATGATTGACATCTGTCTTTAAAGTACTACACAGGGCACCTTCTCTTGCGCCAGTCACCTTGTTGATCTAGATGCCCAAACACAAAGCCATCCACCAGCTTCAACCAGGGCAAACCTCTCAGCCCTGTTCCTTGTGTGAAGAACTTTGGTAATGATTTGTGGCTACTTTGAGGCACTATGTATTGCATTGGGGTGGGCTAGAGCCCACCCACTCCATAGTGCCATCCTCTTTTTGCCAGATATCCACCTCATAGCTTGGTCCTGGAGATTACACATGAGGTAGAGAAAGCCCTTCTGTTGCATGCTGAGGAATACGGTATTAGCACAAGTGCAAATTTTGAAAGCCATCCTTGAACCCTTTCCCAAGTTACTTGCCCTCAATTAATCATTAAGAGGCAACATATTGAGGAAGGATGAGGAAAGTCCTGCAGGAGCAGTCTCTCCCCGTCTGAAGCATGCTATGATCAGCTGGTACAGGATGAGCGTGAATCAATGATAGCAGGAGTGTGGTATGTGGTCCAAACCATTCCATTCCCCTTGAAGAAAGAGGCCAGCGTGCCAACACCGGTGGACGGGAAATAGATATTGGTACAGCAGAACTTTTGAGTAACCTTTCCAAAAGACAAGAGGAGATGGAAAGGAGATGCCAACCATGGTGTAACTCAGTGATTTCGTCTCATTTTCATGCCAAAAGCGAAATAATCAATCGTGAAGGAATGAAGCACTGCCAATAAAATTTGGCAACTCTTATCATTTCTTATTGACCTAAACAATTGCAATCTGGCCGGAGAGAGGGGGTAGGAAGTAAAGAGGGGGGAGAGAGGGAGACAGACACTCTGTGCCACTTTTTTATACCCCTTGCCACTTAGAGAGATGCTGTAACATGAGGCCAGGTGTTAAACTTCTGACGGCCAGTTGGTGAAGGAGACTCAGTTCAAGATTTATTCACAAAGTGAAATACTACAATTGTATCGCCCCTAACTCTACAACCCACCACCATGGCCAGTAAGTGTCATTTTATACTCTTTTGAGCAAATTAAAACAAATGAACAAATTAACTAATTGAGAACCCCTTAAAGGGGCATTGTAACGAAAACAAAAACTATAAAGGAACCTTATCGAATTAAAATAACATTCTCGGGGCTGATGAGGCACTTCACCCCATGGCACCTACTGGCCGCAGAAGGCTTCAAGCCAACTGGTGGACACCGCATGCTCCCTTTCCAGGGACACTCGGGTGTGACCGTAGCTGCAGAAGAGCGATATGGAGTCAGGTTGAATGACCCCCTCAACCGGCTGCTGCCCATTCCTGCTAATGGCCACTTTGGCCAAACCCAGGTTCAGGCTAACGAGCAGGTCCTCTGACCTGCCTACCCCTACCACCCCCTCTCCAAAAAAAGTGTCGCTTTACACGCTTTTGAGTAGAGCAGTGGAACAAGTAAAGCAATTAACTAATGAGCCAATGAACTAATTAACAGCCCCTTAAAAGGGCATTGGAACAAAAATCAAAACTTGAAAGGAACCTTATCAAATTTTAAATTAAAGTAACATTTCAGGGACTGATGATGCACTGCAGCCCTGAAATGTTTCTTTATGCTCCTTTGAGTGAAAATCAAATAAACAAATTAACTAATTGAAAGCCCCTTAAAGGGGTAAGTGTCTTTTTATACTCTTTTATGTACTTGTTAACAGATGAACTAATTATGCAAATGATCCATCCCTTTTTAATGGGTATTTCTAGGTTATTGTAACAAAAATAGTTAAAGGAAACATCAAATTAAAGTAATATTTTGGGAAGAGTGTCTTTACACTATTCTAAGTAAAAATCCAATAAACAAATTAACTAATTAACTAATTAACAGCCCCTTAAAGGGACACTGTAACAAAAAAAACAAAAACTCTAACAGGAACTTATTAAATTAAAATAACATTCCCTGGGCTGATAATGCATTCTAACCCCTATGGTGCACACCGATCATGAAAGGCCTTAAGTGTACTAGTGGAAACCGCATGCTCCCTCTCCAGGGACACCGGGGTGTGAACATAACCATGGAAGAGAGGCAGACTGTCCTGTGACCCCCTCAATTGCCTGCTGCCTGGACCTGTTAATGGCCACAAGCAGGCAAACTAAGAGGCCTTCCAACCTGCCTGCCCTGAAAGGCAAGAAGAATGCAGCCCTCGAGCACCTTTTGGACACTGTGGAGGCCTGCTGTGATGTCCTCTACCCCCCGCTCTGGCCGCAGGAAGGGCAGAAACATTACCACTCTGCCTTGGTAGGTGATGGCAGTGGGGGTCAGTGCCAATGCTGCACAGAAGAGGTTGGCCCTCCAAGAGGATGAATGATCTCATCCGTGCCGCCAGGATATGGCAAACAAGCTATTTGCTCTAAACTCACACACTAAAGCCCATCACACATTTACTGACATCTCACTCACTGCCAGCTCAAGGGACATCACCACCCATTCTCACACACATACCCTCAACCCTTCTAGAGGCTGGCTCCTCAGCCCTCACCATCTTGTGGCCACTTGCACATGTGCCCCTCCCCACACACCCTAGGATACCCTCTTTTCCCAGTGCAGCCCTCATCCTGCAGCCTCTTCCCTTGCCTGAGGCCACTTCTTCCCTAAGCAAGCCCTAGCCCTGCAGCCATTGAAAAGCCATCCCCACTGTACGGCTGCTCTGGTAGGTACAGACCTGCCCGTGAGCCCCCTTAAAAGTGATATGGTGCTGCCTGTGAAGCCTGGCGCTGATGACTGCGAGTGCTGCCCGAAGCGAGGTAGGCAAACAAACCTCGAAGTCCCGAGCGAAGTGCAGCTCGCCAACTGCACGCCTTCTAAATGCTGTTGTGAAACACGTCAGCGTGTTTTCCCACCAACGCGGGCAGACAATCCAGTGGCGGGGGGATGAGTCCGGCATGAAGAATCCCAGATAATATTTGACTGGCACCTCATACAGCAAAAATATAGCCTCTTCTTGCTTGTACTCTATCACAACATCAATATAACTCAGTGTGTTATTTGTCATTCTTTAATGTACGAAAGAACAGTCTGCTGCTTTCATAGACATAGCATACCTCTCTCTTTCTTTAGTTTCATTAGGTTATCATGCTGTCTCTGATATGCTGATGTATTACAATGATGTTCCCGACGTCCAATGATGGGGAAAGCGGCCCTCCATCGATGGGCTGAGCAGACGATCGCAAACTGGTTTCACAACGTCGTGAAACCGATTTTTGGCCTTCTCGCCATATTGTTCGCTTACGCCAACAAACATGCCCGATGCCAGCGGGCACGGAAAATCCCAGCCTAGGTCTTTGAATATGTTCAAGGCTGAGTTAGACAAAGATTTGATTGTTAAGGGTTATGGGGGGCAGGCAGGTAAGTGGAGTTAAGGCCATAATCAGGTCAGCCTTATTGAATGGCAGAGCAGGTTCAAGGGGTCGAGTCATCTACTCCTACTTCTATTTCTTATGATCTTGCTCTGTTAGTTAGACATGTTCTTGCATGTTTAGGTTTTAAAAGTCTTTTGCCAACAAAATTGTTGGAAGTGTGAGCTTATAATGGTGCAGCTAGAGCAACTGGGCATCTGGAACCTTGGTGAACATCAAGACTAAAGTGCATCACTTTAAACAATGTGATTTAAGGATTGTGAAATGAGCAGTGCATAAACTGAGTGGTAGGTAGGTGAATTAGAATGCGTGAATTTAATGCAAAATAAGGTACAGAAAAGAAATAAAGAAAAGGAAAGAAAGATTGGAATGAGAGAGGTAGAAAGTAATGAGAGTTAGAAAGGAAAAGTAAGGAAAAATATAAAAATAAACTTAAGTTTGACATGTATAAAATTTCCTAAAACGATTCAAAACCTGAAGGCATGAGACCCCACATTAATAATTATTCACTTGCTGGGCAAGGGATTTTAATTGGCAGCCATTAACGTTAACAGGGCACTTATACACTCGACTTAACTGTCCGTGGTGAGTTTAATGGGCAATTAATGAGCAAATGCAGCAACTTCATTAAAGCAATAGGACGGCTAAGTATGAGATGCATGTTCATAAAGCTAATAGCAGAGCAATGCAAATTGCCCAGCTACTTACGCTGATTCACAATTCATGGGATTGCTCTTCTTTGTCACAAGTTATTGGGTGATTTGTGCATTAATAACCAAATGCGTCATTCCGCCACTATTATTCCTTTCAGCAAATTCGGAGTCTTGTGCCAGCGTGTATTAATATTTTATAGGGGTGTGTGAGTAAATAAAGTAGAGGCCAGAATTTGTGCAGACTGGATGTTGGACTTTATGGATGTGTATTTAATAAAGTTTCTAAATTCCCACTTTAGCAGATAGGATGCCGTGATCCTGGAACATTTTTAAAGCAAATTTCCCAGCACATTAGACATTGCTAGGGAAAGTCATGCATGATATACAGAGATAGCATGGTAGCCTAACGAAGCTATAGAAAAAGGTATGCTATGTCCAAGAAAGCAACAGACTGTTCTTGCATACATTAAAGAATGACAAGTAACACATTGAGTTGTATTGATGTTCTGATAGAGTACAAGGAAGAAGAGGCTATATTTTTGCTGTGTGAGGTGCCAGTCAAATACTATCTGGGATTCTTCATGCTGGGCTGATCACTTAAACACTGACCTTGAGGTACCAGGGATCTATGTGAAGAAGCTGAGTATATTCTCCTTAGAGCACAGAAGGGTAAGAGGAGATTTGACAGAAGTGTTTAAAAGGGTTTAAATAGAATAAATAACAAGAAACTGTTTCCAAGGGTTGATAACCCGAGGGCACAGATTTAAGGTGATTGGCAAAAATAAGAGGTGACATGAAGAAAAACTTATTTTACTCAATGAGTGGTTAAGATTTGGAATGCACTGCCTGGAAGGGTGGTGGAAACAAATTCAACAGTAGCCTTCAAAAGAAAATTGGTTAAACACTTGAAGGAGAAAAAAATTGCAGCAATATGGGGGGAGGGCTGGGGAGTAGGATTAACTAGGTTGCACTTTGGAAGAGCTAATAAGGACTTAATGGGCCAGATGGCCTCCTTCTGTGCCCTACTATTCTATGATTTTATGAGGCTATACAGAGGAGGGCAACATGATGACTCCAGGTATCAGGGAATTTATTCTGAGGAAAGATTGTGAACTTTGCACTCATTCGTCTAGGAAAAGAGGTGTTATGGGATTCTGCTTGAAGTTTTCAAGATTGTACAAGGAATTGAGAACGCTGATCCAGGCACATGTTCACAATGACAAAGGTTGAAACATTAGCAGACACAAGTTAAAGACAAGGTAGAACACAGGGAAATCACAACAGGTTTTTCAAAGAAAGAATTCTCAACTTATTGAAAGAGCCTTGAGGAAATGTCATTGAACCAAACAGGACAAATGCATTAAAGAAATAGCTAACTAAGTTTGCCAAGAGAGGAGCAATGGAAGAATATGGCGATAAGGCGGCAGGTAAAGTTAGTGGGCCAAATAGCCTCACCCTGATTGCTCATCATCAATATATTAATGGAAAACAGAAAGGGACTTACAAAGGAATTCCATAGGATATACTGCACAGAAACAGGCCATTTGGTCCAACCACTCCATGTTGGCATTAAGCTCCACTCGACCTTCCTCCTTTCTTTTCTCTTCTAAATCTTCCATTGTAACGCTCTATTCATTTCTCCTGCCAGATGCTTGTCTGGTTTCCCCTTAAATGTGTCTATAATATTCGCTTCAACCGCTCCCTGAGGGCCAGTATGTAAAACATGCATTTGTAGGGTTAAAAACTGAGGCTAAGTAGTAATGCAAGTACACTATCTCGTGGCTGAAAAGTGGGGGTTTGAATTATACACCAAATATATGCATAAAAATGATTTTGGGGGCTGAAAAAATGGGGCCACCTTATACGCTGGGTTGACTTATATGCCGCGATTGACAGTACATTCTTATATAAACGTTCATAATCAAAAGTCTTACATCTAGAGCACTTCTGTGTCTGTCACACATCATCGCCTCTAGTAAACAGAAAGGAAAGAAAAGATCCTAACCTCTGCCTACAGTTTACACGAACGCTGAATGCGTCTCCAGATGTATTAGATGTCCCATGACACAACTCATGGTAGACTGCAGGATACTCAGTTTTAAGAAGCAAGGTACATTATACCATGTAACGTGCAATGTAATATCCAGCAAGTGTCTGTAACTTAAAGGATACAGGGTGTAATTTTGCTGGCAACTTTGAGATCAATTGTATGCTGATTGTTTGTAATAAGTGATCAGCACGCTTAGCGGTCGGAGTGACTTTCTCTCCTTGTGTGACTTTGAAGTCAGATGGAAGATCCTTTGAGTGCCTTTCTCAAGTCAATTAGAGACTGAGCAGTCAGTAGATTCTTGAATCAATAGTAGGTCTGACTGGTTTTCTTTTGTATAAATCTGAGGTTGTGACCATAAAGTGTGACATTTAAAATGTGACGGCTACTGGCTGTGGGCTATTAGTTTTAACTCTGAACATTTGAGGGTATTCAGAATTGAGATCAACTAGGGCTTCAAACTTATTCAAATAATGGGTTTATTAACATCAAAACACAACAAGTTTACAGGTAGAGATGATTACAACCTTTAAGTCAATAGTATCACCCGAAACTTGAAATGTAAAACTCTCATCTTTGTTTTCAAATCCCTCCATGGTCTTGCTCCTCCCTATCTCTGTAATCTCCTCCAACTCCACAATCCTCCAAGATATATGTGCTCCTAAAATTCTGCCTTCTTGTGCAGTTCCAATCATAATTGCCTCATCATTAGTGGCTGTGCCTTCAGTTGTCTAGGCCCAAGCTCTGGAATTCTCTCCCTACACCCCTCCACCTCTCGCTTTCCTCCCTTAAGACACTTCTTAAAACCTACCTCTTTGATCAAGCTTTTGGTTGTCTGACCTAATATCTACATATGTCGCTCAGTGTCATACTTTGCTTTATAATCTTCCTGTGAAGCACCTTGGGATGCTTCATTACGTTAAAGGCGCTATATAAATATAAGTTGTTGTTGTTGAAGCTCAGAACGGCCAATTCTTCTACTTTGTATACACTGAAAAGTTAATAATTCATCGACATTCTGCAACGTGTTCCTCCAATCTGTCTCGTGCACCATGCCTTCTTTTCACTTAGGGATGGCTGCTCTTCTATCATTCTTGCTGATAAAACATTCCATGTTCAGTAACTTCTCATCCTCTTTCTCCCATGGGTGTTGTTACAAAAGCAACACCTGAGGGGAGAACTTCATCCACGTAGAGCTGCTAGAAGCAGCGCTATGCAGATTTACCTCGCATTCACGGGAGGCAAACAACATCACAGGCTGCTAACTGCGTGACGTTCTTCAATGACACGTGAACAGGTTTCTCCCTCCTGCTGTTTAAATAATTCTCACAGTCTCTAAAGGCCTCCGCATTTGTAGCCTTCCAAATGGTCCCCACCATAATTTTACAAAACTGGCTAATCTTTGTAGCATGCCTTCTTGAACAGTCAATTTATTTAGCTAAACTCAGCTTGTCTTGCAGGTAAATAATCCAGGGCGTTGTATGTTGGCTGTGACTGGCAAAGGAATGATTGCTGAGAAATTGGTATGTCTAAACAATAACTGGTTTATTGGGTATAACAGAACTATGTACAGATATACATAACTAGGTGTGTTACTCTGTCTAAGCTAGAAGCATTTTCCCTCTCGACTCTTGGTCATGTGTCTCTTACATCATCACTTGGGTGTTTCCACAGTCCCACATATTAATCCTTTAAACCGTAATAGTACATCTCCCCTACCAACTATTTGTCCATAGATAGTTTACATTTGTATTTACATCTCCCCCCAAGGATCTGGCTTCATAGATTCAATCTGTCAGGAGGCTTCACGATTCTCTCTGTTATTGTTTTTGTCAGACTTGGAAGATCAGTAGTCTCTCTTTGAACTTCTTTTTCTTGACATGGTTGATCTTCAGTAAGAGTTACAGTATCTGGGTCTTTGTTAGTTTGTGACTCAACATCTGGTTCTTCCAAATGTGTGATTGCTGGTTGTCTTTGGGGAATGAAGATAAGATTTCTCCTGTTCCTTCTTGTAGTACCATCTGAAGTATGTACTAAACAGGATCTCTGTTGATTGAACTTCTCTCTGAACAATTACAACTTCTCTGCCTTGGTCTCTTATCCAGACCTGGATTAATCCTTTTTTCTCATCTCTTTGAAGTTATACTTTTCTCGATCACTTGTCTCTCTCCCTTTCTTGATTAGATTTTGTAGGATTATTGCTCTCTTGCGTTTCGCATGTCTCCTCTCCTGTTGCATTTTCCCTGGTTCCTTCAGATGATGTTGTCTGTCTTTCTTTACTTCTGGAGTGATGACTCCTTGTCACCTCTCATTCATGAACTCTTTGAGAACCCTGGACTGCTATCTCTGGACTGCAGTGGCTCAAGAAGTCAGCTCACCACCACCTTTTCAAGGGCAATTAGGGATGGGCAATAAATGCTGGCCCAGCCAGCAATGCCCACATCCCATGAATGAATTTTTAAAAAATTGTTTAGGTGGAATGTGAAGCTGTGAAGAATGCACTTGATCAATATTTTGTTCTCCCTCAAAATCCCGCAGGCCTGGTGTAGCAATAAGCTCAGTGGTGTGGAAGAGGCGAATGTTGCGTGGTTTGGTTCTGTGTCTAGTTCTGGACTTGTTTGACTGCTAGCATCCTTGACCAGCACTTTTGGTGGATGGATAGGTGCAAGTGCACTTTCTAAAACATCACCACTGTTGGATGAATTGTAACAGTGTATTCTGTCACTTGAATTTCATCTTCCATCTTTTCAGCAGAACCACAAAATGACGAAAGATTGTTGCCATTCTCAAGTACTCTCTGGTCTAATTGGTTCACTATGCCTTCGGTGAGAACGAGTTCACTCACCCCCCACCCTGGACATCTTCCTGGGAAAGGGCTGGATTATCAATCTCTGTGAAGAATGTCAAAAGAAATTGGCGCTGAAGTTCCAATTGCAACTTCAGTGCAGTTGGATAGTTTCATTCTTGGATGTCTGTTGACTGATGTCATCCACTGTCTTGAAGAGGTTGAGGTCCACACAGGAGAGAATTCCTGATTGCATAGAACATACATTTCCAGTATCTGTTTTCCCTTGTACTGGAGCATTGCTTGCAATGTTCCCTTGATTTGTAGTTTGATCCCTCCTGGACCATGCAACTGGGTTCCTGTGGGCTTCAGGCATTGTGTTACTAGCCACAGTTCTTTGTCTGATGCTGTCACACTCACTCTGGTACCCAGTTTAAAGTTAGTGATATATCCATTGACGCAGATATCTGCATTCCAGAACATGTACTTGGGGGTCATGGATCTCCTCAATTGGAATTCCTCAATTTCATTGATGGCCATGTGTGCGAAGGTTTTCTCCTTATCACCAGTAAAGTTAGAGGCTTTACTTTGGCGCAACTTCCCAAAGTGTCCAATCCTTTTACAATGAAGGCATTCTGCAGTGCTAGCAGGACACTGTTCCCACCTGTGGAGCTTTTTGGTGCCACAGCGCTGGTATAGTTTGATGGCCTCTTGTACTTCCTCCATATGATATCTCATTTCCTGGAATTTCTTTGACATATCTATATTTAATAAATTGTACAGTCACTGGAGGTGTCCTGAACCAAGGGGTTTTTTTCACCTCTAAGTATTACCCTTTTCTGTTTACGGACCTCTGCTTGTCTCACCAGCTGTATTGCTTTCTCCAAGGTTAGTTCTTCCTTAGATTGCAATATGTCTGAAAGGGTGTCATCACTAACACTGATTACAATGAGGTCTTGCATTAATTCCATTTTTAGGTCATCATATTCGCAACCTTCAGACAGTCTGTAAAGGCCATTAATAAAAGCAGCCACTGGTTCACCTGGTTTGTGGGCCCTTTTGTTGAATTTGGCTCTTTTGCAGAATCTTGTTGCTCCTTAAGTTAAAATAATTATCAAAAGTTTTTAAGACTTCTTCGAATTTGTCTGAGGTCTCATTAATGCCTTGTCTTACAATAACATCATCTGCTATTGTTCCAATCGAGTACGGTAATGTATTGATTTGTTCATCTTCAGAGTTAATTGTCCAATCCTGAAGCAATTTGGAACCCAGAATGTTTTTTACCCAAAGTGACCAATTCTGAGCTTGATTTAATCCTTCCAGATGACCAAATCTGTCAGGTAATGTAAATTTGGAATCCATAGCTGCTCTAAGCCTCTAGATGGTGTGCTTTAATTTTTAAACTTCTCTTGCAGTTATGCAATATTCCCCTGCTGATCAAGTTTTCACTGATACCCACTGCAGTCATTGACCCTTTTAGATATTTGCTTCTTAAACTCTGCAAAGCCTTTAAACTCTTTGCTTAAAGTTATTACCATACTCTCTTCACTCCTTTCCCCCAGAACATCAAATATTGCGGCTGTTTTTTTTCCTTGCCTTGCAGTCACCTCTTGTAATGGCGCCAACTTCGGACCAAACTGCAGGATGTATAGAAACATGCGCCCGCTAAGAATGTTACTTGCCCACCGCTGTCTGCTTACTGTGCTGTTAAATTGAAATTTTTACCCTTTTTTAAGGGTTGCTCACCATTCGTCGATTATCACCGGGTTCTCCGACTCTATCACTAGATCAGGGTTTCTTGATGGACGACCATGTGCTGTGGTGAAGCCCTTAATGGGTTGAGCTGTTGATTTTCTGAATCTCCCAGCCTCTACCTCTTCAATGGAGCAGCTTTTGGAGTCCTTCAACTGTCTTACTGAGTTCTGCAATTTTGGTGCTACCTTTCCAGGTCAGACCTGCAATCTTCTTAAAAACTGATTTTTCTGAAGATTTCAGGATCCTTCAGAGCTGCCACCGTGTTGTATGTTGGCTGCGGCTGGCTAAGGAGTGATTGCTGTGACATTGGCATGTCTAAACATTAACTGAATTATTGGATATAGCAGAATTATATACAGATATACACGACGAGGTGTTACTCTGTCCAAGCTAAAAGCATTCTCCCTCATGACTCTTGCTCATATGTATCTTACATCATCATGTGGGTGGCTGCACATTCCCACACATTAACCATTTCAACCCTAATACTATATAGGGTTCCAGTCAACTCTTTGGTTTCCTTAGAACTGGTGTTGAAAAGTCTACAAAACCTTTCAAGTGAATGGGCAAAGCTCTGCCAGAGGCCACAATGCAGGCAAATGTGAGGTCATCCACTTTGGACCTAAGAAGGTTAGAACAGGATACGTTCTAAATGGTGGAATACTAGAAGCAAAAAGACTTGGCGGGGGTGTGGGGGGTGGGCAGTACATAGATCATTAAAATGTCATGGACAGCTACAGAAACTAATCAAAAGGGCTAAAGGGAATGTTTTATATCTAGTGGATGAGAATACACGAGGATGTAGAAGTCAACCTACAACCAAACAAAGCCCTGGGCAGACCATACCTGGAATACTGTGAGCAGTTCTGGGCGCCATCCTTGAGAAGGATATATTGACGTTAGAGGAAGTGCAGCATAGATTTACCAGAATGACACCGGAACTCTTAAGGGTTAAATTATAAGGTTGCCATTCAATGCAATTTCGAAGGTTAAAGAGCGATTTGAGTGAAACTTTCAAAGATATTAAGGGTAAAAAACAAATTAGGTGGAGAGAAACTATTACTGCTCGATGGGAGTCTGGGATTACGGTGCACAGTCTATAAATAAGGCCAGGCCTTACAGAATTGAACACACAAAGGCTGGTAGAAGTTTGGAACTCTCTTCTGCAAATGGAATGCTAGATTAATTATTAATTTTAAATCTGAGATTGCCAGATTTTTGTTCACCAAATAGGGCAAAGGAGGGTATATGGAGCTAGGCTGCAGATCAGCCATGATCTCATTGAATGACAGAACAAGCTTGAGGGGATAAATGGCCTCCTCCTGTTTCTACGTTGCTACAAGTAGAACAATAAATGTAGGGATCTGGAAGATGTGTGGAGCAGTGTATCTGGCTATGAGTGCAGAGAAAGGGCTGCTTCAAAATTCTACACCTGGCTATGCTGAAGAACCTGCAACATCAGTGGGCTGGACAGGTGCATCTGGGAAGGAGTTCTGTCAGGTAAGTTGGAAAGTCCAGCGGAAGTGCATGATGCCAGGGGGAAGGGGAGTGCAAACCAATCAGCCCCATGAAAGGGACAAGGTGTGACAATTAAGCAGCTTTATGATTCGTGAGCTGCTGAAACTATATTGTCTGTTTGGCCAAGACTCCTGCTCTCTAAATGAGTGGAAGTCTTTGTAACGTGAGAGGTGTAGGTATCTCTGGAGGGGTCGGACAATCTCAAAGTGATCTGACATATGAAGAACAGAGCTCTGAGTTGGCTGGTATGCCAGCTAACTTTCCCAATGCAACATCCCAGATTGTGTGTGCACTTTTGGAGTTTTAAAAAAAAATTTCAAAGTGACAGCTACCAGATGAGCCAAAACCAACAAATTTAGAACATCTGTTTTGTTCGAGATGATATCAAGAGTTCACTACTTCTGGAAAGCAGAAAGTAAAGATGCCTATTTGACAACCCACTGACCTTAAAGCCTAAAAAGTAAACAGTTAGAAACATGTGAGCGTTGACAGTCTGACTGTACATACCTCAAGGGATTAACAACACTCATAAACAACCCAGGCAACCCAAGACATTTACAGAAAGTGGGGCAGGGTGAGGAATGGTGGTGGCAATGTGCAAAAAAAAACAGTGAGAGACACAAATGTTATCCCAGCTGTCCTCAGTTGGTAACACTTTTTCCTCTGTCACAAGATGTGAATTCAATTCCCAGCCCAGAAGCTTTAACATAAAAATCTAGGCTGACACTCCAGTGCCAGTAGTGAGGGAGTGCTGCACTGTCAGTGTTACTGTCTTTTTAGATGAGATGTTCAACTGAGGCCCTCTCTGCTTTCTAAGGTGGATGTAAAAGAGCCCATCGCACTATTTTGAAGATGAAGCAGGGAAGTTATCCCCAGTGTCTTTGCCAATATTTATCCCTCATGAAAGAAAAAACAGATTATCTGGTCTTCATCACATTGTTGTTTATGGGAGCTTGCTGCACATAAGTGAGCTACCACATTTCCCACACTCCAATGGTGACTATGCTTCAAAAGTAATGCTTTTGGCTGTAAAGCATTTTGTGATGTCCTGAGGTCATGGAATGTGCTATATAAATGCAAGTCTGTTTCTTTCTTTTAAGACTGGAAGACCTACAAAAAGAGATGGGAAAACAAAAAAAAAAAAACATGAAAGAGGGTGAGACAAGCAGATACAGTTATAGGAAGAAAAATACCATTTTCAAATGATTGTGAGCAATGCCAAAGGAAATCAACTAGTAGATTTGAAATTGCCCTGAGGAGGAAGTTGCTCTTAATCGACTTGCTTTTAAGTGAGGGGACCGGTAATGGATACTCTATCAGTTGAGATACATTATGCAGAGTGCTGGGTTGCAAAATACTGCTGCAGTCACGAGCTTTAAATACCATGACCCATTTGGGACAATTTCTGCTGATCAACCTGTCCGCAACAAAGCCAGGCAAACACAAGTGGGATCTGGCTCCTACCTACTGCTCAATCACCAGACCATTAGTCTGAGGGGTTCAGCTGTTACTGAAGTGCCAGGAAAAGTCCTGTCAGTATTATAAGCACGCAATGGTTATAATAAATGCAGATCCCCTGTCAGAAATTATTTTAATAAATACTTGCAGGCCACAATGGTAAAAGTAAACTTTACTTTGCCACTGAATTACATGAGCTGTACAGAAAGATCCATTCCCTAAAAGCCCCAAGGGAATTCACTGAAGGAAAAGACCAGAAGAGTTAGAAGAGATAACTGAAACCACAGAATAAACCAACAGATTTTGAAACCAACAGTTTTTGTAACAGATTTTGAAGATAGTTTTAAAAGTGAGGTAAGACCTAGCAAGGAGTTGGGGTTTAGGGAGCGAATTTAAGTTCAGAGGGTAGGGACAAGGTGACGATTTTTCTCCTCTTGTTGGTTCAGACCTATGTTATTGTGGTGTGATTCTCCCCCAAATTAAACACATATCCATGATTTATGGAACAGTACAGCACAAAAGGAGACCATTCGGCCCATTGAGACCTCATCCGGCCCTTTTGAAAAGCAATCCAGTTAGTCCCATTTCTTTCTCCATATCCCTGCATTCTTTTCTTCTCTTTCAAATATTTAGATAATTACCTTTCAAAGACTACTTTGAATCTATTTCCATACCAACCAATGCATCCCAGATCCAAACCATTCGTTGCAGAAATAAGCTTTTCCTCATGACTTAATGAAGTAAAATGTGGTTTTAAAAATAATGGACATAGGGCTCCAAATGATTATAGAACAATGCAAACTTCTACAAAAACAGACGAGCCCAACCCATACAGAAGAATTGCAAGTTAACCGTTCTCCTGCGTTGCTTCATTCTCCTTCCCTGTACCAGACCCTCCTACCTCACACCCTCCAATTGCCCCACCTCCTTCCCAGCTACCCTCCCTGTGCCTTTTGTTCTGGCCTGTCGACCAATTCTTCTCCAACTCGCCTCTAGTAATAAAGACGCGATGAAAAATGCACCACAGAACTGTTAGGATACATTACTCAATCAACCTGTTTTAACTGGTTTCTACTGCTTAGATGTACTCCCGCTGTCTTTGGACTGTGTGAGAGGTACATGCAAAACATTAGGTGGATCACCAGGCCAACCATTGTTACAACCTGGACTCAGGGACATAGCAATTGTTGAGGCAAGAAACCAAGGTCCACCTCACTCATCTTCTACCAAGCAGATGGTCGCATGATTCAATGATAGTGGAGCTGTTGAATAATCAAAGCCTATCAATTAGTCTACAAAAGACCTAGACCAATGTGACGAAAATCACCAATGGTGGAAGGATTTGGGAACCATAGGTCAAAATTCACCTGTTTGTCTTTTCCTTAGCATGTGACAAACAAAATTTGACAAAAATTGAGCTGGGTGTAAAATGGGTGGCCGACTTGATTCCATCAATTACCCAATGGACGGTTTATGTTAAATTTAGACTCCAATTCCAGACTGGAAGTTTGGGGCGGAGTTTTTAGGTCAGCATGCGGGAGCAATTGGCGGGCCTGGGAGCGGCCGGGGAATGGACCGCTGCCCGCAATTGGCCCCTGACCATGATTTCACTCTGGCTGGCCAATGCCAGCGCTGCCGGGGTTGGGGGTGGGAAGAGGGCGAGCGCTGGCATAAGCACGGGTGAGCGCTGAATGAAAGCTCCCTGAAGGCAGAGAGCTGAAGACTTCAAAACAATTAAATAAAGATTTTCAAGTTTGGAAAAAAAGTCCACACATCACAATCAGTTACCTGAACATGTACATGATGAAAATTCTGTCCATACATTTTCATTTTTAAAAATTTAATAACGGAAACCTCATCCCGCCCTTGAATGAGGTTTCATCAAAAATGCAAAGCCCGCCTGGCAAATTCGCCTGTCCGCTAACTGTAAGGTTGGGCGGACCACGAAAAATCGGGGACAATTGGAACTTTAACAACTTTAATTGTCTTCTTCGTTGTCGATGGCCACGCCCACCGAAATATCGCGCGAGCGCGGCTTGACGTCGGAACGCTCGCCTGACGTCATCTCGCGTGATTTCCTATCTGATCGGGTCGAGCGCGTGCTCCCGCAGGCTGACCTAAAAATTCCACCCTAGGTCCTGTTTGCAAGTGAGCTGTTCAAAGTTACAAAGAGGGAAACTGAGAATGCTCCAATCTGCTGCCTATGAGGCTGGTGGAGGTGGAGACGATGATGAATCATTTCCAAAGGAAATTGGATGGGCACTTGAGGGAAATAAACTGCAGGGCTACAGGGATAGAGCGGAGGTATGGGATGGAGTGGATTGCTTTACAGAGAGCCAGCATGGACTTGATGGGCCAAGTGGCCCCCATCTATGCTGTAACGACTAAGACTCTGATTTTATCTGTTCCTATTTAAAACAGAGGGGTAATTTTAACTTAATGGTTTGCCGTTGCTGTCCAATAGATTCAATGGAGAGTAAAATCAGGAAGGGTATAAAACCAGCAATATTTTTGATCCCATGGGTTCCCTGATGGATGGGATAGGTTACGATTTTGGGCCCTGATCAGACTTCTGTACAGTCCCACCATTTGCTGTTTTCGTCATGATTCATTATCCAAATTCCATTTTAATAACCAATGGATAACAATGTTTAATCAATTCCGTGCTCAGATTTCCTGACAGCACTTTCAACTGCACTCAACTCATTTTCCTGCATGAAGACCAGTGCCGAGAGGGACCATTAATTGTGCTGAATATAGAGCAGATTTAATTATATCAAATGCACTTTTCTGAATCTGTTAAACCCATTCTAAATTACCTAAATGATCCAATCTTAATTGTGTTCATCTGCCTTTCAGAATCATCTTGGGAAAGTTTGAATTTGGTCCCCCAACTTAATTAAATTGTTCAATCCCATTTGTAGCAGCAATCACCAATCATTTCTTTTCATCTGCTCAGGCCTACTGTAACACACTTTTCTATAAATTATTTTCCTTTGACTGGGTAGAATTTAATGACTGGTTAATCTGTACTTAGCTGATTTCTATTCAGCAAGGGATCTTTCACAGGACACCTGGAAACCTCCCCTGCTTTTTTTTTCACATAAGGCATCGATATTGTTTGCAAGAATCTGAGCCATTGGAATGAGTAATTGCATCCCGTGGTAAAGGGATGACCTCTGACAACGCAGTACTCCCTCAGTAATACACCGGAGAATCAGTGGAGATTACTTTCAGTCCTGGGATGGAACTTGATCCTACAGCATCTTTCTAGTGAAGAGGTGAAGTTTCCACATACATGCTGTCCACACCCAGCTCAACCCCATCACTACCTCTCTCGACAACTCCACCATCTCTAAACTGTCAGACTGTTTTGTGGCCATGGTGAAAAGAAAACTGGCCATGTGGGGGCGACGCTCCCTCTCCATTGCGGGTAAGAGCCTAATCATCGTGTGTGAGGCACTCTCGCTGTTGCTGTACCTGGCGCAGGCCTGGCCCAATCCTGACTCCTGCGCTGTGGCGATCGCCTGAGCCATCTTTCACTTTATCTGGAGGTCGAAAATGGATCATGTTCGCAGGGACACGATGTACAAACCTCTAGATAAAGGGGGAAAAAACATGCCCAATATCATCCTCATCCTGATGGCCACCTTTGTGTGCGGCTGTATCAAGCTATGCGTAGACCCTCGGTATGCAAACACCAAGTGTCACTATGTGCTGAGGTTCTACCTGCCCCCGGTGTTGCGAAGGATGAGTCTGGCCATGCTGCCAACAAATAGTTGGACCGTGCTGCACCACCTGTCCCTCGTGGAAAAATTTATATGGAGAAACTCCTTTGACCACAAGTCCCTCAGGCAGTGGTCAGCACGTAACATTCTAGATGCCCTGTGGGAAAAGGAAATGGTGGATCCTGTCAGATGGTTCCCCGAGCAGACTGTCAAAGTCAGAACTTTCCAACAAGCACCAAGACATAGCTTGGCTGTTGGTGAGAAAGGCCCTCCCTGTCAGATCCTTCCAACACGCCAGGGTTCTCACCCTCTCTGCACATTGCCCTCGAGGTGGCTGTGGTGGGGAAGAGACCATTGTTCACCTCCTTGTGGAATGTGCCTTTGCAAAGAAGGTCTGGAGAGAGATGCAGGGGTTTTTGTTGAGGTTCATCCTGAGCAGTTCTGTGACAGAGGACTCTGTGCTCTACGGGCTGTTCCCAGGGACACACACCGAGACAAACA
This sequence comes from Cetorhinus maximus, assembly GCF_964194155.1. Classification (NCBI taxonomy): domain Eukaryota; kingdom Metazoa; phylum Chordata; class Chondrichthyes; order Lamniformes; family Cetorhinidae; genus Cetorhinus; species Cetorhinus maximus. The sequence continues at coordinate 112,362,014 of NC_135891.1, forward strand.
TCAACTGCAGCTGGAGGATCATCAACTCCGTGAAAGACGCTCTTTGGTCTGCCCGAAACTTGTTGGTCTTCCAGTGCAAAGAGTTGTCCCCGACCGAGTGTTGCAGACTGGCACATTCCGAGGTCCAGGACTATGTGCTGAGGGACGCACTAAAGCTTGGGGCAGCCGCTGCAAAGGGGCAGTGGGGAAAGGTCGCTGTCTAAGACCTTTCTGTCATAGTGCACCGAGGGGCTGGGAATTGTATAGACCCCTCGGGCTGTATGACCCACATTGAATGTATGCAGTGAATACTATATGTATCATAATTGTATTGGAGCACCTCAGAGTGCAACATGATCTATGTCGATATCTTGAATACCATTGCATGGTCTGACTGTCTGTAATGACCATGTTGAAATGTCTATAATGTTCATTGATTGTATTGAAGCACCTCATGATCTATGTGGAAAAGTTGAATATGATTGGACTTTTTGTGATGGCCATTTTGAAATGTTTTGTAATGTCCTTTCAGATATTTTATGAATAAAATATATTTTTCCAAAAGAAAAAGTCAGACTGCTTGTCCAACATATTGGGAGGACTGAAGCCATTGGGCAGAATCTTGTGCCCTCCCCATTGGTGAGTTTGGTGGCAGAGAGACAATTAATCGGGTGGGAGGGTGGCAGGTGGGGAAACTGCCACCTTCTCGCCTCCACCCTAATTAAGTCCATGGTGGGAAGACCCGTGGATGGTCTACCCCTCCCGTTGCCAACTGAGGCCCTTAAGTGGGCATTTAATGCCCACTTAAGGGTCTCATTCTGCCACCACTGGTATTAATCCTGGTTGCAGGTTCCCATGAGGGTGGTGAGGAGTGGGGCTGTGTTCCCTCGTTCGAAGGCACTCAGTGCCTGATGTGGTCTCCAGCATCAGGAAGCAAGGGTCCCACTGAGAGCTCCCCCAGCCCTGCTGCTGACCACCCTTCCCTCCCCAGGCCGCATATCCCCCACTCAGTATATCCCCTCTCACCATCACTCACCTCTGGCCTGGGATCCAGTGACAATCCAATGCCTCAGCTGGGTGTCACCAGCCATCTCCTCCATGGTGGCGCTGCCTCTGATTGGCTGGCAGTTCTGGACAGCTGGGACTTCCACCCCTGGGGTCCTTCATCCTGGAGGATAGTCCACCACTGGCCTGCCATGTGCTTGAGTGGCACAAAATGGGGTGGAAAAATGATGTGACGCAAAGGGTCTCCTGAGACCCCCATTGCCTCCACAAGGTTCTGCTCATTGTCTTTGGTCCCCACTACAAACTCTGTTCCCTGGTCATTGACTCTATCCCTTTCCCTGGCAACTTTCTGAGGCTGAGGAGACTGTTCACAACCTTCATTGTATTTGACATCGAGATGAGCTCTCGACAACATATCCACATCATCACCAAGACAACCTACTTCCATCTCCTGACTGCACCCTTGCCTTAACTGATCTGCTGCTGAAACCCTCATCTATGTCTTTGTTACCTCTAGGCTTCCTGGCTGGTCTCCCACGTTCCACCCATTATAAACTTGAGCTCATCCAACCTCTGCTGCCCATGTTTTAAGTTGCACCAAGTACTGTTCACCCATCACCTCCGTGCTCGCTGACCTACATTGGCTTCCAGTCTAGAAAAATTCCCATCCTTGTTAAATTCATGGCCTCACACCCTCCCCATCTCCATAACCTCTTCCAACTCTATAACTCTCTGAGATATCTGTACTCCTTCAATTCTGGTCTCTTGAGTATTTCCAATTTTAATTGCTCCACCATTGCCCGATATTCCTTCAGTTGCCTTGGCTCCAAACTCTGGGATTCCCTCCCTAATCCTTTCTAGCTCTCTTTTCTCCTTCAAAATATTCCTTTAATCCTACCTCTTTAACCAAGCTTTTGGTCATCTGCCATAATATGTCCTAACATGAATTGGTACCACATTTTGCTCCATAAAGCACCTTGAGATATTTTACTACATTTATGTGCCATATAAATGCAAGTTACATACGAACATACAAACATACGAATTAGGAGCAGGAGTAGGCCACTCGGCCCCTCGAACCTGCTCCACCGTTCAATAAGATCATGGCTGATCTGATTTCAACCTCAACTTCACATTCCTGCCTATCTCCTTTCAACCCCTTGCTTCTCAAGAATTTATCTACCTCTGTCTTAAAGATATTCAAGGACTCTGCCTCAACCACCTTTTGAGGAAGAGAATTCCAAAGTCTCACAACCCTCTGAGAGAAAATGTTTTTCCTCATCTCGATCCTAAATGGCCGGCCCCTTATTTTGAAACAGCCACTCTGAGTGCTAGAAGTTGTTTTTGTTGTTGTTGTTGAAAGTGCGTCGGACTGAGCCAGGGTGTCACACTTACCTATAGGAGGTGATGGTGAGCCATTAGACCAGAGCAATGATACTGGACCTGCCTTGCGCTTTACCGGATAGTGATCCGCTTAGTGCTTCTGTATTGTGGTTAGACTTTAGTGTAAGCAGAGTACAGTGGCAATAATGGACCTTTGCTGACATTACAAAGATCCAAGCCTCTGAAATTCCATGTGCTGTTCCACTGCTTTCCCACCATAATTCTGGTCAAAGGCCCAAGAAATGGTTGCAAACGACTGTGTTCCTGGTGTCTCCCACTGGTCTCCCATCGTGAGTTACAGGAGGAGACTGGATGTATCTCTGTGGAATTTCAGGGGCCCAAGCTTCATCAAGGCTTTAAGGGTGGCTGCGCACCAGGCTGCAGTTATACTGCAGCCACTGTAAATCCCAAGCAGTGTTCCTCCCTATAGGAATGCTATTTCATTCACATTTAATGCAATCAGATTGTCAATATTACTGTTGAGTTACATCCTAGTTTGTATCATGGTGGATCCAATATTGTATTGCATTAACACGAGATCAGTAGTCTAACTAGTTCATTAGCTGCTCACTCCCTGGTGGGTCTATGGTTGTCATCTTTGGTTAAGTTATGTAAGAATATTATGATTAGATTAGTATTTATAAATCAGACAACAGTATGAAAATCACCAACCCAGTTTTAAGGCTTAATGAAGAGTAGTTATGTGAAGGAGGTGCTGTGGCACAGTGGTAGCATCCTAATTCCTAATTTGGTGGCCACGGAAAGTGAGTTCACAACATGGTCAAACAGGCTGACTATCAGCCTGTAAATCCTTCCAATATGCCTGTTGACAGGTGGTAAGAGCGGGAGAGTTTCTTGGTCAGCCATACTGTAGAAGGCAACGGCAAACCACTGCAGCACTTTGCCGAGCATAATCATGGACCAATCCAATGGAAGTCCATGGTTGCCAACACCCTCTTAGGGCATGGTACCTGGAGGAGGAGTTACATAGAAACATAGAAACTAGGAGCAGGAGTGGGCCATTCGGCCCTTCGAGCCTGCTCCGCCATTCATTATGATCATGGCTGATCATCCAACTCAATAGCCTGCTCCCACTTTCTCCCCATACCCTTTGATCCCTTTCGCCCCAAGAGCTATATCTAACTCCTTCTTGAAAACAGACAATGTTTTGGTCTCAGCTACTTTCTGTGGTAACGAATTCCACAGGCTCACCACTCCCTGGGTGAAGAAATTTCTCCTCATCTCAGTCTTAAATGGTCTACCCCATATCCTCAGACTGTGACCTCTGGTTCTGGACTCCCCCACCATCGGGAACATCCTGCCTGCATCTACCCTGTCTAGTCCTGTTAGAATTTTATAGGTTTCTATGAGATCCCCCCTCATTCTTATGAACTCCTGCGAATATAATCCTAATCAACTCAATCACTCCTCATGTGTCAGTCCCGCCATCCCAGGAATCAGTCGGGTAAACCTTCGCTGCACTCCCTCTATAGCAAGTACATCCTTCCTCAGATAAGGAGACCAAAACTGCACACAATATTCCAGGTGTGGTCTCACCAAGGCCCTGTACAATTGCAGCAAGACATCCCTGTTCCTGTACTCGAATCCTCTGGCTATGAAGGCCACAGAGTTATGTAGGATAAGCGTGAATAATTCATATTTATTTTAATTAGGCAGCTCAAGTATTACATGCATGTGCATACAGGTTGACCCGATGGGGTCAAAGCTCCATTGTTCTTCCAGGGTTGCTGTCAGGAATTGCCATTGGATATTGGAGTTGGTTGATATACTAGTTGCTATTGCCTCTCAATAAATACTCTTCGTACTTTATTTTGCCCCTTTGAATTTAATCCGAAAGATGCAGAATTTTCCGTTCTGGAGATTAAGTCCGGTGGAGGGAGCGAAAGTTGGAGTGACTTCCACTGGAAAGTGGGGCGGCTGAATACATGTGATCATGCACTGTTCAGCTCATTAGTTATGCATCCATGAAGAGCATGTTGAATCTCGTGGCAGGGTGGGCAGGAAGTGGCCCACTCCATCTTTACCTCATAGGCTCCAACATCCGGGTGCCATATTTAAATGCCACTCAGACAGCCATTCACTCTTATGGGCAATAAATTCCGAGAATGAATTTGGATTAAAAATATACACAGGAAATAGGCAGCTCTGTGCAAGAAGCAGTCAAAATGAGTAGCTAACAGGCTGAAAATGAATACAGATCCATGAAAGGCCATTAAAAGAAAAGGAATGAAAAACTGGGCAATTGAAGCTGTGGTCGGGAAATGGGATGCAGGGAAATGAAGAAACGATTGGAATGAGAGACAAAACTGGCTTCAATTTATTGGAACCTTTGGCCCTCAGCTTACCACAATTGAACGTGAATCATGAGGGCTGGGGTTTTGTTTTATTAAACGTAATTAAAATCAAATTCGAAATATATAAGTTTTTAAAGATGTGCTTTTATGTTTTCGTCTTGCGTTTACAGATAGCTGGCTGGATGTGGAGAACTCTTGGAAATACTTTGAACAGGCATAAGCCAGTGGTCCAAGGGCATGCTGTACCCAGATTGGATAACCATGCCAGCTCAATCTTTTTAAGCTCATTCGTTCCTGTTTGCTGCTGAGGGTTCTTTGGTGCTCACAACAGGAAGTTGGATTTACATCGAGAGAGGGCTACAACGCTAGGCCTAATTCTTCAATCTGTGATTCTTGCACATGCTGTTCCCACCCCTGGGGACATAATACCTGTTTTAATTACCTTTCTTATCACTTAAAGCACCTGACTTCCTAAATACATACAGTATCCCTCTTCTCTTCAAACAAAAGAATAAAAAGAAAGATTTGCATTGTTTCTTATAGCAATACGTTGCAGAACCTACCCGGGAACAGGCTATTTTAGATCTAGTAATGTATAATGAGGTAGGATTAATAAGAGATATCATGGTTAAGGATCCTCTAGGGGGTGGCGATCACAACATGGTAGAATTTCAAATTCAGTTTGAGGGCGAGCAACTCGGGTCTCAAACCGGTGTCTTCAACTTAAGTAAGGGCAATTACAGAGGTATGGAGAAAGAATTGTCTAAAGCGGGCTGGGAAAATAGATTAAGGGGAAGGTCAGTGGATGAGCAGTGGCAGATATTCAAGCAGATACTTCATAACACTCAGCAAGAACTTGTCCCGGTCAAAAAGAAAGACTCGATGAGAAGGATGAACCACCCATGGTTAACAAAGGTGGTCAAGGAGAGTATCCAGTCAAAAACTAAGGCATACAAAGCGGCGAAAGCTAGTGGTAGGCCAGAGGGTTGGGAATTTTTTAGGAATCAGCAACAGCTGACTGGGAAGCTAATAAAGAGGGAGAAAATTGATTATGAAAGTAAATTGGCAAGAAGTATAAAAACAAACAGCAAGAGCTTCAACGAGTATATAAAAAGAAAGAGAGTAGCTAAAAAGTAAGCTTGGGACCCTTGGAGGATGTGAGTAGGGAATTGGTAACAGGGAACAGGGAAATGGCAGATAATTTAACCGATATTTTGCATCGGTCTTCACTGTTGAGGACACTATAAACATCTCAAAGATATCAGATCAGCAAGGAGCTAACGGGAGGAAAGATCTTGTAACAGTCTCTATCCTGAGGGACAAAGTATTTGACAAATTAATGGGACTAAAGGCAGACAAGTTGCCAGGGCCTGATGGCCTGTATCCAAGGGTTTTAAAGATGCTGCAGAGATAGTGGGGGCATTGGTCGAAATATTCCAGAACTCATGGATTCTGAGATTGGAAATCAACAGATTGGAAAATCGCTAATGTGACACCCTTGTTCAAGAAGGGAGGGAGACGCAAAGCAGGAACCTATAGGCCTGTCAACCTAACATCTGTCATTGGGAAAATGTTGGAGTCCATTATTAAGGAAGTAATAGCAGGACGTTTAGAAAAGCTTAAACCAATTAAACAGAGTCAACATGGTTTTGTGAAAGGGAAATAACGTTTGACAAATTTGCTAGAGTTTTTTGAGGATATAACAAGCCGATTTGATAAAGGGGAACCAGTAAATGTAGTGCATTTGGATTTCCAGAAGGCATTCGATAAGGTGCCACATAAAAGCTTATTGCACAAGATAGGAGCCCCTGGTATTGGGGATAATATTTTAGCATGGACTGAGGATTGGTTAACACACAGAAAGCAGAGAGTCGTGATTAATGGGTCTTTTTCAGGTTGGAAAGACATAACTAGTGGAGTGCCACAAGGATCAGTCCTAGGCCCTCAATTATTTACTATCTATATTAATGACTTGGAGGAGGGAGCAGAGTGTAATGTACCCAAATTTGCTGACAGTACAAACATAGGTGGGAGGTCATGTTGTGATGAGGACATAAGAAACCTGCAAGGGGATGTAGACAGGTTGGGTGAGTGGGTGAAAACTTGGCAGATAGAGTTCAATGTAGGAAAGTGTGAGGTCATGCCTTTGGTAGGAAGAATCAAAAGGCAGACTATTATTTAAACGGAGAGAAACTCCAAAAAAGTGCAGAACAGAGGGGTCTGGGTGTCCTTGTGCATGAAACACAAAAAGTTAGCATGCAGGTGCAGCAAGTAATTAAGAAGGCAAATGGAATTTTGGTCTGTATTGTTAGGGGGTTGGAGTTTAAAAACAGGGAAGCCTTGTTACAACTGTACAGGGTTTTGGTGAGGCCGCACCTGGAGTACCGTGTAAAATTTTGTATTTAAGAAAGGATATACTGGCATTGGAGGCAGTTCAAAAGAGATTCACTAGGCTGATTTCTGGGATTAAGGTTGACTTATCAAAAACAGCTAAACAGGTTAGGCCTTTATTCATTAGAGTTTAGAAGAATGAGGGGTGATCTTATTGAAACGTACAAGATTCTGAGGGTGCTTGACAGGGTAGATGTTGAGAAGATGTTTCCACTAGTGGGGGAATCTCGAACTAGAGGACATAGTTACAGAATAAGGGGACACTCATTTAAAACTGAGATGCGAAGGAATTTCTTCTCTCAGAGGGTAGTGAATGTCTGAAATTCTCTACCCCAGAGAGTTGTGGAGGATAGGTCACTGAAAGTATTTAAAGAGGAGGTAGATAGATTTTTGAAATATGAGGGCTATGAGGAGCTGGCATGAAAGAGGAGTTGAGGCCTGGGGCAGATCAGCCATGATCTTATTTAATGGCAGGGCAGGCTTGAGGGGTCCAATGGCCTACTCCTGCTCCTATTTCTTATGTTCTTATAGCACCTTCATGACCACATTCATCCAAAAGTACTTTACAGCCAATTAAATACTTTATAAATGTCGTCACAGTTGTAATGTCAGAAGCTCATCAGCCAATTTGCTCACAGCAAGATTCCACATACAGCAATATAATAATGACAATAACCTGTTTTGTGATGTTGATTGAGGGATAAAGTTGGCCAGGACAGCAGAGATAACTCCCCTGCTCTTCTTCACAGCAGTGCCACGGGGTCCTTTACACCCATCTGAGAGGCCAAATGGGGCCTCGGTTTAATGTCTCGCCCAGAAGCCAACACTTTGACAATGCAACCCCCTCAGTACTACACTGGAGTGTCAGCCTAAATTGTTGCGCTCAAGTCCTTGAGTGGAATTTGAACCCATAACCTTCTGACTCAGAGACATCCTGACTAACATTACACCCACAACCCTGAGGAAGATTGCTTGCCACATTATGTTAATTGTCATGTTGAAGTATAGCATTGATTTATCACACTTCAAATACGAGTTTTTAGATGTTTGACTCCTGTGGATGGAAGTCTCCATTTGTGAGGCAGGAATGGACATGCTTGTATTACCACCCTTCTTCACGAGTGGAATTGTCAGGAACTTGTATAGTGAAGATACTCTCAGAGTTATGTAGGGAACTCTTAGGATTTTGACTCAGTGCCAACGAAGGAATGATAATGTATGCCCAAGTCAGGATCATGTGTGACTTGGTGGGGAACTTGGAGGTGGCGGTGTTCCCAAGCACCTGATGCCCTTGTCTTTAGGGGTGGTAGAGGTTGGGGGTTTGGGAGATGCTGTCGAAGGAGCCTTGATGAGTTGCTGCAGATCCTCCTGTAGAAGGTACACACTGCAGTCAGAGTGGGCCATTGGTGGAGGAATGAACGTTTAAGGTGATGAGTGGGATGCTAATCAGGTAAACACCTTCAAAAGAGAAGGGGAAGAAAAGTGTTTTTTTGGAGCATCATAGGGTCACTGGAGTTAAATTTTCCAAGGCCCTGTTTGGTACTCACACACAGCTGACAGCTTATTGTGGTGGGGGGGAGGGGGAGGGGGGGAGGATACACTGCCCGCAATTTTCCGATTACACACCCATTGTGCACAAAAGCAGCAGAGCAGGCCTGGGGTATTTCCCCCTTTTAGATCCATTGAGCATTTGAGGAAATAATTAGTTCAGATGTTATAAAAAAGGCTGAAAAGGAACTTGCCCCCAATTCTCCAACCCATCCCCTCCTTTTCCGCCTAGGGGAAAATTATGACCATTGCAACTTCCATAGATGACACCCTTGCTGGCACAAAAATTCCACATTCCACTAGCTTTCCTGAATTTCATGATTCTCTCAAATTCTCCCACTTTCCCAGGGTCAGAGTGATCTCCTGGGACTTGCCTGTCGGAGAGGGATTTCCCATATTCCACACTGTTATGGCACAACAGATGGTAAATGCTGAGCTGCTCAAATCCCAGAGGGAAACTTGAAACAGCTGGCACAACTGTTTTGCAATTTGTGTTTTTATTTCGTGATGCGTGCCTTGAATTCATTAGTAATAAGGCCACCAAGACTTAGAGGTTTATTTCACAAAACTAAATTAAGCATTTATCAATCGAAGAAAAAATTTTAAGCACATACATGGCTCTACAAGTTACTACTATAATAACTCCTTAATCTCCTAATTAATCTAGCTCCTAGTTACACCTCCTTTAAGGCAACAGTAAAGCAACATACATTTCAACAGACCCAGGCAAATCACGCAGTACCCTGGGCAGTGATATTCAAAGTAAATTCTCATAGCTTCGGTTCCTGTAGACAGCAGGTTGATTAATCGAGGCTAGAGGCTTTTCACACTTGTTAGATCTTAGAATTCCTCCTTTCCTTCCACATTACCTCATCTCCTTTATAGATGATTTCTCCCTTTTTAATGTAAATCCCATCATTCTAATATGCCTTTGCAACTTTACTTTTTCCATAATATAGGGCTGAATTTTCCCTTTGGCATGTGGGGGCGGGCCCCTCATGTCTGCGCGTAAAATGACGCGCGGTGATGTCGGGCGAGCGTCCCAACATCGCTGTATGCCATCGCGATATTTTGCTGGGCGGGCATCATCATGCCCCCGCCATTAATTAACGGCCAGTTAAGGCCCCTGAGGTGCCAATTGATGCCAATTTTTTGGCGCCTGTGCGATCTTCGGCTCGGCGCACGGGCGCAATGGGCAGGCAGGTAGGGCACATTTGTATTAACCTCATCCACGGGCGGGATTTTGAAACTTGCCCATGTGATCTGCAGTACTTCAAAACGCGTACCAGCTGCTTTTTCTGGACTCTTAACCTTCAGGTCAGCACTCTGCAGTGAGGAATCTTTTCTGGGCCTGCAGGTTTCGGGAAGCCTTCCCTTAGCCTGGGAATGGGAGCTGAACTGTCCACTGGAGGCAGCTCCTCTGAGGAAGAAGGGAGGGCTAGAAGGGGAAGGAGGCCAGGAGTGCACATTCAGCTTCCAGTGGAGCCACCATTGGGAGGACAGGCGCAGGCTCAAGGAGCGTACAGCCAAGAGGTAGTTCAAGGTGGAAGGAGCCACAGAAGATGCCACTATCCTGCTGCCAGTGTGTACAGGCGGTGAAGCAGCTACCTCAATATGACTGAGGTGCAGTGCCGAAGGAGGCTCCGACTGTCAAGAGAGAAAGTCAACTATATCTGTCAGATGATTGGCCCTGAGATCTCCCCTAACTGTGTGGGTGGACACCCCATGCCAGTGGCTCTAAAGGTCACAGCTGCCTTCTTCGCCTCTGGCTCCTTCCAGGGCTCGGTGGGTGATCTTTGCGGTGTCTCCCAATCAGCTGTACACACTTGTGTCAAGCAGGTTACAGACGCTCTGTTCAGGCATGCATTGCCCTTCATCCTCTACTATTGGGACCAGGCACAGTGAGCCAGAGGCTTCGCGGCCATTGCTGGCTTCCCCCGTGTCCAGGGTGCAATAGACTGTACACATGTGGGTGAGCCCGGTGCCTTCGTCAACAGGAAGTGCTTCCACTCCATGAACGTGCAGATAGTGTGTGATCACAGGATGCTGATTCTACAAGTCTGTGCAAGGTACCCAGGCAGCTCCCACGACGCCTACATCCTCAGACACTCCCAGGTGCCGGGACTCTTCTGATGGAGGGCTGCTGGGTGACAAGGGCTATCCCCTCAGAAGGTGGCTCATGACGCCTCTCCGCCATCCAAGAACAGAAGCTGAGCAGCGGTACAATAGGAGCCACGCCTCCACAAGGGCTGTGGCAGAGAGAACCATTGGTCTTCTCAAGAAGCACTTCCAATGCCTGGACCACTCAGGGGGCGCACTCCAGTACCCCCCAGATCGTGTCTCGGTGATAGTGGTTGCATGCTGTGCTCTCCACAATCTTGCGCTGGAAAGGGGGGACACAGTGGATGATGAAGGCGTTGACGAATTGGCTGTGGCTGCACACGGTGAGTCCAGCAGTGAGTCTGAGGATGAGCAGGCACAGGGAAATGCTGAGGGGGTAGACGCTGACCCGGGCATACTCCAGGGAGGCAGGGACACCCGGGAGGCTTTAATCCAACGAATCTTCAGCTAGCACACCACAGATGTACCTCCAGGACAAGCCTGGGCTGTATGCTCAATACTCGACACCTTAGTGCAAAATCTGCCAGGTTAGGAACAGTAACTAAGGGCCTTGTTAATAAAGCTGAATGTCAACCAAGCACTCATTACAGTTTTGGAAACCATACACACGCAGAAGGAAAGAGGCACCCTCAGCCATGGTGAAATATCTGAATTTATTCTGTCAAGCAAACCAATTTATCCCAAAAAAAAGAGAATAGTGTTACCAAACAAAACAAATCATAAGGATCTCGGGCCAACACAAAAGCACCAGTGATAAACCCGTCGTGTGCCTAAGGTGCCTTATGTTTACATTTCCGGGTGCTACGTCTTGGTGCTGCCCCATCACTCGGAGTGGCACCTGAGCCAGCCTGCTGACTCTGCTGTCCTGTTGGCCTCAATGACCTTGGCGGTCGTCCTCTGGCCCGTGGAGCTAGTGCTGGCCCTGCCTGGCAGGGAGCTGCCAATTCCACAGCTGGCATCTCCCCAGTCGTCACAGCCTCACCGGATGCTATGGACACTGGGAGAGGGACAGAGGAGCTGCCGCCCTCATCCGGAGCGCCCTGAGAGGAGGCCGCAGAGATGACAGGCAGCTGCTGCGCCAACGTGAAGTCACTTCGGACCTCCCGTCTCACCGTGGATGGATGGGCACTGAGCTGGGGAAGTTGATGCCCAGACCATCTCCCACACTGGCACTGACCAGCTGAGGTCAATGCCGATGTGAGGGCTTGCTGGTCAGAGCACATCCCCAGGAAGCCCTGACGGGTCTCCTGGAGGAGCCTCTCCACAAGAGTCGCCACTCTCTCCATGGAGGACGCATGGCGCTCGGACATGTAGCTCATTGCTTCGGCGATCGTCCACGTAGACTCCTCCACCAAGGAGACCAAGCGAAGCATAGCCTCATGTATCACTCCCAGATGCTCCCGCACACCCGGCCGCATTTCCTGCAGCTGCTGCATCACGGACGACTCCAGAGGCTCATCATCAGGCACCGACTGAGCATGTGCCTGGTCCCCTGCAGTCCTCCGACTGCTGGCACCATGGGCACTCTCTGTCTCTGCCAGCTCCTCCAGATACTGTGAAGTGCCCTCACTGCTGTTCCCCGGGACACTAGCTGATGTTTGAATTCCCACCGAGGGGCTAGTATCTGCACTGGTGCCTGCCTCACAGAAATGGGGTGACACTGGTGAGACTTCAGGCCCCTCAGGTGTGAGAAGGGGCCTCTGCTGCTCCTCCTCCTGGTCCTGCTCCAATGATGCTGAAAGGAAGAACAAGGACAGTGGATCAGTTAACGTGGAGACAATGTCAATGTGCATCCCTGTCCCCCGGATCATTATGCGCTCATCCTTCCATAATTAATGGTCAAGCCAAATTGCAAAATTAAATCAATTAACATTCAGCAGTGCTATGGCTGTTGGGAGGACAATGCTGACCTCACTGTTGGGCATAAATACCTGGCCGTCACCCCAGCCTCACCGACACCAGTGGACCTTGGCGGATGGCGCCTCTCCAGATCCAGGGCCTCCTGCTTGAAGCGGCTAAGAATGGCGATCTGCACATGGTCACCACCAATCCCCACACACTCTGCTGCGTTCTGAGCATTCTTCTCCAGAAAATGAGAGAAGAGCATTGATTAGTGTAAGTTGCACATGGACTCTTTTCATGCACGGCCCACCCCAACCAGAGTGGGACATATCAAGACTCCAGAGCCTCCTCACCCCGCTGCTGCCGAACACTCACACAAAGATGCTAGTCCTGCTCGACACACCCCAGCTCCCCATCACCCTCCTTGGACACATGCTGCCTACATCACATTAGGCACCACACGGTATATCCTTCCATAGCAAGGAGGCGCAAGCACATGGAGCACAAAAGACAGCAGACTGATCATTGCCACACCACCTTGAAGCTCCCCTCTCAGCATCTCATCACCCTGACTTGGACATGTCCTGGAGCTCCAGCCCTGCACCTAGGTACAGCTCCTCCAGGCTGCCCCCAAACCAGTCATGTGGGACTCAGTGTAACACATGCTGCAGGGGGTAATACACATCTCTTCATCTCCCTCTGAGGCTGACCTCAGCATGGGCAGTATCTGCTGGCCCACCCAGCGAACAACACATGCCGTCAATGGTTCAATGCGGTCACTACACTCAGACTTGGTTGGGGGAGGGGGGGACGGGGGCAGCAGGGGGAAAGCCGACTTGCTGGGTTAAAAGACCATTGCTGACATGGTGCTCACCCTGCCAGAGCGCAACAAGTCATCGAAGAGCTTGCGACACTGGATCCAGGTGCGCCGCACCATGTCGCGGGAGCTCACCACTTCCCAGGCACGTTTCGTCATGTTCGGGGGGCCTCCTCCTCCCATCCTGGGAAACCAGCACCTCTCACTGTGCTGCCACCTCCTCCAGGAGGGCAGCAAGGCAGTCATCTGAGAAACGAGGGGCACACTGGCCCCCCCGCCCTACCCTCCAGCCTCGCCTGCTCTGCTGGCCTACCCTCTGGACTGGCCTGTCCCACTGCCCTACCCTCCAGCCTGGCCTGTCCCACTGCCCTACCCTCCAGCCAGGCCTGTCCCACCGCCCTACCCTCCAGCCTTGCCTTCTCTGCTGGCCTACACTCCAGACTGGCCTGCTCACCAGGAGTCCGCTGGTGAGCCTTTCCAGCTTGACATTGTGAGCAGCTTTGCAGAGGCTCCCAGCACTTCTGATTAACAGGCCGCCTGGTCGCCATTGGACCCGGTGGACAGTGCACACCCGCCGCTACCTGCCCACTCCCAGTATCCTCGGGAGTCGGGCATTATGCTGGGCGGGCCTTAATTGGCCCACCCACATAACATGGCGGCGCGGACCCGATCACGGGTGGCGATCAGGTCCACAGCCGCTCCCATTCCGTTTCCCCCCCCCCGCCAAACAGAAAATTCAACCCATAAATATTTCATAGTACTCATATGATCAGTAATCTTTGGAAAAAATAAACACACTATTTGGCTTAGCCTCTGTTGGCTAGGTGTAACACCTCACCGTCTCATTGAAACTCACTACTTCAGGTTTACCTAAAAATGCAAATGTTCCTCACCTCTCATATTCTAAAACTTCAGTCATGTTTACGTATTTAGCATTTCAAACCTAGCTTCTATTTTGATAGCTCAATAGCTCCAGACCAGTTGTCTGCAGTTCAATTAAAACCCCCACACACACAACCTCACACACATAGAAACTAATCCACACCCCACTATTAACCCACCTCTATAATAAAGCACAATAATATTATGAGAGTTATTATATTTTCATGACAACATCCACCCCCTTTCCCCTTCACCTGTATGGGTCAGTATCTGTTCTTTTTTTTACCTCTTCCAAGAGGTCACATGGTTTGGATGGGGTGCAGAGTATATACATTGTGAGGTACAAGGTTCCTCCATTGAGTGGGACAAGCTAGATGGGCTGACAAGACTTTTCGTGTCTGTGATTGTTCTTATGCTCCTGAAGACTTGAGTTTGCTCAGCTTTTGATGAAATGGCAAAGGACCAAATCAAACTGAGGTACCAGGTTTTGCAATTATCTGAATGCAGAGAAGGACTTAATTTACCTAATTGTAAAGTAATATGTCGCAGCTCAGGCTGCACAAAACCCAATTTGTGGTTAAACTGCGAAAGAAAGCTGTCTGATGTTGAAGCTTCACTTGAGGCTGCACGTGTTCTTATTGTAAACACACTCATCCTTCCACTGGCTTTGAACAGGCCTCCATTGAAACCCGCACCTCGACTCAAGGTACAATGTGGGGGTAAAAAAAAGTTGGAGCGATCCTTATCATCTGTGAGTTCAATCGGGAATATGTAGTTTCAGAAAATTCCAATTAATGTTTGCGAAAGGCAAATTAAAAGCAAGTCTTGCATTTATGTACCACCTGTCAGGTCTCTCAAGTGGCTCAGAGCTTTTCACATACTCTGAGTTATTCCAAAGTGCAGTGACTGCTGTTATGTGGGAAAACATGTCATCTTGCAACACAGCAAGATCCCGCAAGCTTCTGATAGGGTAAAACTTTCTCTGGTGGGGCTGGTGGGGTCCAGAACAAAGGGGTATAACCTTAAAATTAGAACTAGGCTGTTCAGGGGTGATTTCAGGAACCAGCTATGTACACAATGTGTATTGGGAATCCGTATCTCTCACTCTCTCTCACTCCCTGAGGCTGAGGCTCAATTGAAAAATTCAAAACTGAGATTGATAGATTTTCCTTACATGAGGATATAAAGGGATATGGTACCAAGACAACTAAATGGAGTTAAGATATAGATCATCTATAACCTAATTGAAAGGGGGACCAAACTCAAAGGGTTGAATGGTCTCCTCCTGTTTCTGAGCCAAGAATTAGATTGGTTGAGGAAGAAATATTGGGCAGGATATCACCAGTGAGGGCTCTTTCTCATCTTTGAATAGCTCTGTGGAATCTTGAATATCTATCTAAGCAACGAGAAGAAGCAGACCGGACCTTAACAATAAATTGAGAAAGAATTCCAGGCGGATTTTAGTTCAGGCTTGCTGCTATCTTGAAAATGAAGTTGTCTGAACAAATGAAATGTAATATCACTGGGTGAAAATAAAAGCCAACCCAAACATCAAAGGGGAAAAGTAAATAGGATATTTTAAATCTGAAATCCTAGAATATGCTAAACAAAATATAATACACAACAGAAAATTACAACATGATTAGTTCAGGTAATTCAGTTAAACGTCACCATCTAACAATGTAAAATTACTCTAACATATATAGGCACTTGAGGGAAATAAACTTGCTGGGATATGGAATAGAACAGGGGAATGAGACAGACTGGATGGATCTGCAGAGAGTTTTCATGGACTTAATGGGCCGAGTGGCTTCCTTCTGTGCTGTGATGACTCCATGGGTGGAATTTAATGCTTTCCCCCGATGTAAGATTGGTGGCAGGGGCATTTAATTGGGTGGCAGTGGTGGGTGGGGACACTGCCGGCTTCCTGCCACTGCCCCAATTAGGTCAGGCGTGGACGGCCTTCCTGCCCTATTGTCAATTGAGGCTCTTAAGTAAGCAAAAAATCCCCACCTAAGGGCCTCATCCCGCCAGCGCTGTATTCACCCAGTAGCGGGAGGCGGGTACCCACTGAATGCCACTCCTTGCCCTTGCTGCCAACCTCCCTCCCCTGCAACCCCCCTTCCCTCCTCCATGATCCCCATCCTGTCATCACTCACCTGTGGTCTGGGTCCCTTGGCGATCCTGGGCCTCAGCTGGGGATGCATCGCTGGCAGCAACCACTGTTCCCACTGGCCCAGTCGAGCAATGCACAGCTCCCAGCCTCTGATTGGTGGCAGTGCTTGGGGGAAGGGCGTAATTTTCTCCTTCATGGTCCTTGATCCCGGGTGTGATAAATTTGGTGTACCGGACAGGTTTCTTGTTGGAAATAGTAAACTTTATTTACAGAGCTCCCGATGAAGCTATATGCTTGAAACAAGACCAAGGCTGGAAAGCTCCTCCTTTAAGATTACGCGCGCTTAGGGCTGATTCGTCTGCACAGTCACATGATCCCCAAAACAGTATGAAAGGTTTTACTTACAATCACTACACCAGGGGAATCCCATCGCTGTCTAGTTAAGTGCCTGACTGGCACTTAATTTGGCAGGTCTTCCTGAAAGAAGGCAACGTGGGGCTCTTGCCAGCTCACCAGCCCCTGGTGAGACTCCCATCACCTCCATTAAAGGTGGCTCTATAAGTTGGTGAGGCCCAGGTTGACAAAACTGCTCCAACATCCTTCCACAACCTGCTGGAATTTCTGGCCCATGGCATGTCTTCCTTGGCATGTGTTGCTTCGACCTCTCACAACCTGACTGTCCAACGCTCTGGCTGGCCCCAAGCGCCGACTCCCTGTCATTCGACAAACATCCAATCCCCCACCCGTGTTAAGGGGGAGGACAGTCATGCAAAACACTCTTCATATTGAAAAATGCTAAATGTTAAGTATGAATGGTCCCCACTCGCGGGATGGAATTTTACAGCCCGATCGCGGTGGGGGTGGGGTAAAATGCACCAAGCCAATCAAAAGTCCATTGACTTTGGCGAGACCATAAAATTCCGTCAGCATAAATATCCGCCCTTGCAATTATAAAAGGGGTACATGTTGATCAGCAAATAATATGCCACATTTTACTCAATTCAATATCAGCTTATTTCCTGAACGGTGTTGAAAGATTTAAGTAGCTGTAGACGAACCTCCAAATCATTTGAGCACAAACCGAGGACCCCCACCTCACCTAGACCCCATTTAGTTTAAATGATGCCAACTGTCAAAGGTGAATTCTGAAAGGATTGAGTGGCATCAATAAAGCAAATGGTCTTCCGTGATTTGTGCTTGACTGTAGATTTATTGGATCACCTCTTTGTGGAACTTATCACCATGAAATGCATCGCTATTTAAACATGAAAGCAAGATTCTAATTATGGATCAATGGAAAGTTAAGACTCTTCGGAGGCCATATCAACTAGGTGCAAGGTCAAAATTATACAGCACAGTAACCCCAATACCCTATTCACCAAGTTACAAAGAGTAGTTAGTATGTGGAACTCACTAACACTGGAAGTGGTTGAGGTAAATAGCTTGGCCACTTTCAAAAGGAAACTAGATGAGTACATGAGGGAAAAGGGAATAGAAAGATAAGCTGAAAGGCTGAGATCAGACAGATAAAGTAGGAAGAGACTCGGAGTGAGTATAAACACCAGCACAGACTAGTTGGACTGAAGGGCCTGTTTCTGTGCTGTATAGTCCATGTAATTTTATATAAAATGAAGTATATCTGCATGTCCTAGTCTAATTACCCTTTCTCTCCAACACTACTACATCTAAAGACTCCAAGGCTAAAATCAATGGGTTAAAAATGTGCTGGATGCTATAATAGGCAAGTGGTCTGCTTCACAAAGCTACAGCCATGGCAACAAAAGGTCTCAACTCCCTTCTAATCAACAAGTCTCACTTATACTCAGCAATTTATTGGCAACATATATTCATCGCTTATTCAAAGGTGAATCAATAATCTGTCACTTTCCCAACCATCTTCCCAATCTCAATGCAAGCAACAACAATTTGCATTTAGGTAGCATCTTTAAATGAGTAAAACATCCCAAGGTATTTCACAGAAGTGGTTATGAAACAAAATTTGACCAAAAACTTGGTGAGTGAGGTAGATTTTAAGGAGTGTCTTAAAGGAGGAGTGAGAGATAGAGAGGTGGAGAGGTTTAGGGAGGGAATTCGGGTGCTTAGGATCCAGGCAGTTGAAGAAACGGCCACTAATGGTGGAGCGATTAAAACCTCGGATGCTCAAATCAGATGAGCTTAGGTGTTTTGGAGGAGCTGGAGGAGATTACAGAGATAGGGAGGAACAAGACAATCAAGGAATTTGGAAACAAGGGCGAGAATTTTAACATTGGGGTGTTGGTGGTGTTGTAGGGAGGGATTAAAATTGGGGATGCGCAAGAGGACAGAATTGGAGGAGTACAGAAATCTCAGAGGAGGTGGGACTGGAGGAGGTTACAGCGATGGGGCGAGGGTGGTGAGGCCATGGAAAACAAGGCTGCAATAGCGCTGTAACAAGGCTCTCAAGGATTATGGGTGGAATCGACTGTGCCCGCTGGCATCGGGCGTGCTCAGCAGTGTGAGCGGACAATATGGTGAGAAGGCCAAAAATTGGTTTCATGACGTCGTGAAACCGGTTTGTGATCGTCTGCTCAGCCTGTCGATGGTGACCTGCGTTCTCCACCATTGGACGCCCGGAACCTCATTGTAATACATCCGAATATCATTTATAAGGCCAGCCCACAGGAATCATCCCCTCCTTGCTGGATCGTCCAACCACATCGGTGTGATGGCGCGTCGGTGCAGAGCACATCTTGACAAGTGTGACGCTCAGAAGCCGGGACTTACTGCCAGGGCCTTGCTCACATCGCGGGCATCTGGGGAGCAGAGGATGCTGGAGCCCGATACCAACAGCACATTGGAGAAAGGTCCATGGCATGCTGGGTGGATTCTCATGAACATGGCTCCTCCACGAAGCAGCTCACAGACATCGGAAAGTCACTGTTGAGGGTCTGCTCACAACGGATGATAGTCGAAGGGATGGAGAGGAAGGTCCAACTGCGTTTGGGAGAGGAAGATGTACCGGGGGGGTGGGAGAGGAAGGTCTAGGATCGACTGGGAGAGGAAGAGGTGTCAGGATGAGGAGAGGTTAGAAGTGGGGGGGGCGAAATGAAGGCGTTAGGTGGGTGGAGGTTGGGAGGTGGGGGCGGAAGGGGTAACAGGGGAGAAGACAACAACTGGGAAGGTAGGGTGTAAGGTGGGAGGGGGGACAGTGGAAGGTGTAAGGGAAGGAGTCCAGAGGGGAGAAGGAGTGCGGAGAGAGGAGGGAGTCAGTGGGGAGGAAGGAGTGCGGAGAGGGGAAGGAGTAAGGCTGGAGGAAGAAGAGTGGAGGAAGGAGTCAGGAAGGGGAAGGACTAAGGCTGGAGGAAGAGGTAAAGATGTCTGAAGGAGTCAGGAAGGGCTAAGCCGGGGTGAAGTCTGGCGGTGGGGTGGGGGTGGTGGTGGCAGAGGACCAAGGTGGGTGGTGGGAGGAGTCCGGTGGGTGGGAGGGAGGTGGGGTGGGGAGGGGGGGGTTCCAATGGGGCAAGGGTTCCGGAGGGGGAAAGGGCTGGGGGAAGGGGTCCATGGGGGGGATATCCAGGTGAAAACGCAAGGGAGGTCTCTGATGAGTCCAAGACTGCCTCCCGGGTGAGGTGGGTGCGGAATGAGGGAATTTGGGAATGGGAGAGGGCGGAGTGAGTTGGTAGGGTGGGAGGGTGAGGATTCAATGGTAGTGGTAGAAGGGACGGCGAGGATGGTTGATGGGGACTCGGAGGCAGACACAGACCTTGGGGGTGTGAAGGAGGATGTTGGGGAAGTGAATGTGGATGAGGGTGGGATTTTCCAGAAGGAAGGGAACATGCAGGTTCACCTGGACATCCCGGATGGGAAAGGGCTGTGGCTGTAGGTCACGGAGGGGAGGTGGAAGGTGATGTCGGGGGTGTCAACAGTGATGGGGGAAAGGAAATGGGTGACTGGGGGAGGGGAAAAGACGGGGGAGCTGACGAATAAACGAATCCAGGCTGTGCTGTCTAAATCGATAGTGAAACGACAGTTGTGGTGGGCGAGATCGGGCGCTGCATGGGAGTGTGATCAGTGGGTGGGCGGAGATGCAGGTCAGCTCAGATGTTCAACTGAAAGTGAACCCCAGCAGGCAGCACTGAAAATGCTCAGGACATTGAGATGAGTGTGATACGGGAAGGATCTGCGTACGTGGGAGAAAGCTTGCACAAGGCTCCGAAAGGTCCTGCCACACACACACATTTCTCCCTCCAGAATCACTCATGGGCCGGCTGCTCTCTCTGTGGTGACAGAGGGCGAGGTTGAAGGGGGTCACAGGCAAAGACTGGGAGGGAGAGGACAGCCTCTGAGATTCCTGAGCGGATGACCCAGGGGTGTCCAGCTGCCACTCCTCCTCCCTTTCAGTGCCCAAGGGCCCTGGCCTGATTCTTTGAGGGGAAGGACCACCTGGAGGGACATCGAGGTGCCCTGTTTCCCTCTCACATTGCCACTGCAGGAACTCACCTATGTCTCCCGCGATGGAGTGCAGGTCTGCACACAGCTTCGCATTCTGCTGAACCAGGGTCTCCATGGCATCTGCCATCCTCCCCATGGAGACCTCCATACGCACACATGTGGGCACCACTTCATCAGAGAACAGGCGGATGCACTCCCCCAACTCGCAAGCCACTCTGTTGAGGGCTTCCAACAGCTCTACATGATGTTCCCCCGCCTTCTGCTGACTCTCCAGGATGGGTTGGAAGGCCGAATGGAGAGGCTCATCATCTGATTCGGACCTCACAGATGCCTCTTCCCCAGCAGTCCCCCGAGTGCCGGGGAGCTTTCTCAAACCTGCCTCCTGCTGCTGCGGACACATGTCCGTGCAGTGACAACCAGATTGTGAACCCGAGCCTGCTCTAGATCTAGGCCCCTCCGAGGTGTGTGTCTCTGCGCTGGTGGAGGGTGTGGGTAAGTGCCGTGACGGGTCTTCCAGGCTGCTTAGTTCCAGCTCTTCAATGGAGGAGGTGTCCTCTTGGCTGAAGGTGAGGATGTGGGTGGAGTTGAGGGATTGTCTGGCTGAGGGGGTCAGTCACTTGGCAGAGCTCCCTGTGAACCAAAGTAGAGATGATTAGTGCATGTCAGCAGAGTCAAAAGCAGGATAGAGAGCACTCACATTTGCGTTGAGAGAGGGGTGATGTGGTGCAGGATCCAGTTTGCCGCCGACCTCACCGTCACCGCAGGCACGGTCCACATCCTCACCAGTCAGCGCGATGGCACACTCCTCAAAGTGAATGAGGGGCCTAATGTGGGCCACTCCACCCCCCGGTCTGGGACCTCTTCCTGCTGCTGTAAACCAGCTTCTCCTGCATGAAAACAGATGGAGAGGGTGTGAGCAGGACACATGGCACTGCATGGAGTGTTTGTGTAGTGAGCGGAGCCTTGGACAGGATGGGGATGTGAGCTCCAGAGGATATGAGCCTGATGCAGATGTGAGGGTGTGTGTGAGAGTTAGTGGTGTTGTCCCTGGAGGTGTGAGACCCCTGTAGATGTGTGATGGATTTGTGAGTTGACACTGGGTGGCTGCCCTCTTTTGCAGGGCATTGGCACTGATCACCGCGGCCACCACCTCCCATGCTGCATTGGTGATGCAGCTGCCCCTCCTGTGGGTAGAGCGGAGGTAGAGGACATCAAGGCAGGCTTCCACGGGCGTTCAAAAGGCACTCGGGGGACACATCACTGAAGCTGGGGGGGGGGGGGAGGGGGGGCTGCAGTCTTTTTGCCTTTCGGGGCCATCCTATCTTCCGTGTTGCAGTCCTGGGCTGGGAGCACCGAGAGGTGTGGGCACAGCTGCACTTTCAATGTGGCGCCTGGTGTGATGAAGCAGTGAGGTGATGGCTTGGCGGGTCGAATGAGACCCCGCCCGGCATGGTAACAGCGTGTTTCCTGGGAATGCATAATTAATGCGGCGGGTTCAGGACGATAGGACGTGAAAAGCCGCCATTACGGCCGGTGGGTGAGACGTCGTTTTCCCCGCCCGCTACCGCACTTAGTGAAAATCTGGGGCGATTCCGCCCTCCGTGTCACATTAACAGGCCAACTGACTCATTGCAGTGCTCGCAGGACTTTGCAGGCGGGAATGATTGCTGAGTCTGTTAACACTGCACTCCAAAAATACTTCAGTACCTGAAATCCTTTGAGTTATTTCAATGATTTGATAAGATGCAACAGAAATGCAAGTATTTGTTTCTGAATAGTGCGTGTGCAGCTTATGATTCTAGATTGCCACCCAGTCTCCACTGTGCCCAGTATGACACATCTAGCAATAAAAGACTGACAACACTGTGATTTGGTTCTTTAGCTAGTATCACGGCTGCCATCATAAATGTGACAGCGTTCAAATTTTCCATTATCGCTGCTTTGATGAATGGGAAGCCGTTTCTAAAGGATAAAAGAAAGTTGCTTGACATTCTATGTTAATGCTTTGGCACTTTGCATATTTTCATCTGGCTTCTGCACGCTCTGAAGTAATATCGTGGAGCAGTGACTTATGAGTGATGCGGAAGCCTCTGGGCGCACAGGGAGCTGGAAGGAGTACAAAGGTCAGTGGCACAAGAACCTGTAAAGGTTGTCAAGTGCCACTTAACTGTGCAAAAGGTGGCAGGACGTGGCAACACCTGTGCATTTGGTAAAAGGGGATGGCACATGGCAGGCATGTAATCAACAGTTACCAGGCAACAAACTGTTCAGCTAATTTTTCAGCCAACTTGCATAATGTGATGTGAGGTCAGGATGTCCCCATGCAACAGCTTGAGGGCAGGTTGCCCAGCCCCATCAAATTGGGGATGTGATGGCGCAGTGGTATTGTCGCTAGACTAGTCAATCCAGATGCCCAAGGTAATGCTCCGGGGACCTGGGCTCAAATCCTGCCATGGCAGATGGTGGAATTTAAATTATTGAATTCAACAAAAATCTGGAATTAAAAGTCTGATGATGACCATGACCATGAAACCATTGCCGATTGTCGTAAAAACCCACCTGGTTCGCAAATGTCCTTCAGGGGAAGGAAGTCTGCTGGTCTGGCCTACATGTGACTCCAGACCCACAGCAAATGTGGTTGACTCTTAAATGCCCTCTGAACGAGGGGAATTAGGGATGGGCAATAAATGCTGGCTGAGGCCACATCCAATGAATAATAAAAAAAATGCTTTCCTGAAACCTTGAGCCACTTTCTGTGATCCAAACATGCAATTGCACATAACTGTTTTGGAGGGGGTACAAGTCTGGAGAGAACATCTTTGTGCGCTCACCTCTAGGGGTACCAACTCTGGTTTGACTTCCCCCTGGAAGCTTTCTCTCAGGACCACCCATCTCCCACTGCTCAGCCTCCATCAGATTAACAACACGACGGACCCAGGAATGTACTGTCTTCCTTAAGCCAATTGAGAAGTGGACAGACTTCTCAGTACCTAAATATATGATTTTCAACTTCAGTTAAACTGCCTTTTTTCCACCCCCAGTGTTTCTCTTATTATTATTAATAAGCAAAAGTGTTCAAAGGAAAGACACACGTATTTTTTAATGCCTCATTATTTTTCTCCAGGATTGCTCACATCACTGTTCTGGAAATTAATTTTTAATTCCTGGAGAAGACTCCAATCCTGGAGGATTAGGAATCCTACGGACCTCCCTATTTAGAATTGCCATCAGCTGCTACTCTCCATCGGGGCTCCGCTGTGTAATCGGGTCATAGGATTGCCGAAGAGTGAAGGCTCATTGGACCGCTGTTCATTTAGCTTATAGCATGAAGATCACTCCTGGTAGATATTGATCTGGGTCCAGGTTTTCAAGGGCCTTTGATGATAATGGTTCTATACTTGAGACTTCTGGGTGACAGAGAGACAATCACATATGCCTGTTCCGACCGGGTGAGGGCAGAGGCAGGACTTGTCCTTTCTTTCCTATTCCTCGATTGATCATGACAGAGTTTTTTTGAACTTTATAAGGATGAAGGTATCAATCCAGTGTCTGTACTTAACCATCTACATGTTGATTGCAAAGAACTCCGTCCAACAGGATTTAGGGGTTTAGTATTTTTATTGAGGTAAAGAAATAAAAACAATTTTTAAATGGAAACACACGTCCTGACATTGGCAACACACATGGACACACAAGCGTGCAAAATTACAAGTTGTACAGTAGAGGAGGTTAACTTTTGGCCAAATAAAGATTCAATGATAAAAGGCAAAAAATAGAGGGTTCACCATTATGAGCCCTCTGCTGTTGTTCATGGCTGATGCAGATTTTAATGGTGATCCTGGCTTTCCCTCTGGAAACACTGCTTTGAGATTTTGGAATGTCCTCCAGAACTTCTCTTTCTGTTGACCACAGGATGATATAAGCAGACAAAGTTCCTTTCAGTTGAAATTCTCTGTTTCTGTGATGTTTTCCAAAATATAACAGAGATAGGGCTCAGAACTTGAAAAAGCAGAGAGAGAAATAATATTACTTGTCCATTTGTAGACTTCTTATGCAGACTGTCAAAAGCAACCAGGGTGAAGAAGAGACATTTAAAAATGATGATTCTTATTACATGACCTCTCTCTCCATAATGATTTGCGTATTCCACCAAAGATAATTGATTAACTCATGTGTTATGACCTGGGTGATTAGTTTCTTTTTTAAGTGCTTCCGAATGGATCATTCTTCCCTGAAATGAGCTGGAAGAACAAAGCAACACCTTCGAATCCCACTCCAGGCCTTGATGGCCAAGGAAGGTGAAATACGGTAAAAGAGGTTATCAACTTGCAAATCCTTTTAACACATGCAAATGGCAGGCAGCAAAAGTGGGAGAGATTCCTGGTCAGCCATATAATGGAAAGAAATTGGAACCTCTACTATCACTTTCCATAGCTCCAGCCTACAATATGCATGTAAAAGTGCATGTTGCCGCAGCAGCTCTAACTCCTTGGGGGGGCCGGTTGGCTCAGTTGGTTGAACAGCCGGTGCTGAGTAGAGTGGTGCCAACAGCACGGCGTTTGATCCCTATTCTGGCTGGGATGGATTTGGGACCTGCCTCCTTGCCCTACCCATAGTGGAGATTGCAGTGCTGTGGGTCAGACCTGCTTTGGCAGAGAATTGAAGGAATGTTTTCACAACCATGAGGCGTCCCGAAGTACTTTTGAAGTGTAGTCACTGCTGTAATGTATGAAACGCGGCAGCCAATTTGACACAGCAAGCTCCCACAAACAGTGATGTGATAATGATGAGATAATGTATTGTCGATGTTGATTGAGGTATAAGTATTGGCCAGGACATCAGGGATAACTCCCCTGCTGTTCTTCGAATAGCACCACAGGATCTTTTATGTCCACCTGGGTGAGCAGATAAAGCCTCTGTTTAATGCCTCATCCAAAATATGGCACCTCCAACAATGCAGCACACCCTCGGTACTGCACGGGAGTATCAGCTTTTCGATCTTTATGCTCAAGGCTTGAAGTGGGACTCGAACCACAACCTCCTGACTCAGGGGCAAGGGTGCTACCCACTGAACTATGGCTGAAGTCAGGTGGAGGGGGGAAGGGGGAGGGGAGGGTTGGGGGTGGTGGGTCGGGTATGTAGGATTGATGGATGCTGGAGGCAGATAAGGAATTGAAAAGCCTCCTTAATCAGGCCTCAGTTTGTCACATTTCTGTGTCCAGTTTTGGACTCCACACTAAAGCTTACTGCTGTTATTGAGAGGGTGCAATGCAGATTCACTGGAGACTACCCGGTAATGAGGAAATACAAGTACCAGCCACGATGAAAAAATGGGAGATTACAGGATGATTTGAAAGTGGTGTTTAAAATTACAAAAGGAAGGGACAGAGCATAAAGAAACTGAATATTTCTGGTGACAGGTGGCCTAGAATAAAAGGACATTGAGAAAAAATTGAACATAAGAGAGAAAGCAGCAGATTTTTTTTTTACACTGAGCATTGTGAAGCTAACACTTCAAAAGTTAATGACTGGAGCAGAGAACAGAGGTTGAAGAAACAGGGAATAAAGGTAACAAGTAAATATATATTAGAACTACTGCACACATGACCTGACTGGCTCAAGCAGCCTGCTTCAGCGTTATAATTTCTCCGTTATTCTAGGTTCAGTGAGAGTGAACTTACAATTGGGTTATCATTCACTTGGGTTGAAATTGTGCTTTGTAAATATTAGTGAGAAAAGTGTTAATGCAATTCAAATAAAATTCCTTTGTGTACTATTGTGGCAAAGCATGAGCACAAAAGCCTTCGATGGCCTCGTGCCTTTGGTTAAAGCAATGGACATAATTAACATGTTCACCATTAGTGTTGCATTGTATGATCTCAACTCATTTTAACCGCATTTGTAGTCACTGATTATGAAGGCCAACACATCAGGTGCTCAGCATGTACATACTGACTCAACTTCAGGCTACAAAATATAGAATGTGGTGGAAAAGCTACCAAGGGTCATCTGGCCTCACCTTGTAATGCTCTCATCTCTGATTGAGATGCTGAGATTTTAAGCTACACAAGGCAACTTGAGCCTCGAACATAGTCTGATACACCTGAGCAATATTGAGGGAGCTGCTGCGTTATTGGAGGTGGTTCTTTCAGATAAGATGACAAACCAGGCCTTGTCTACCTGTCCTAGGCTCAGGTGGATGCCATGCAAGATCTCATTTGAAGGAGCCTCAGCTAACTTTCCTGCCTCAAGCAATGTCACTAAAAACAGACTAATTAGCCATTCATCTCATTTGCGGTTTGTGGGAGTCAACTTTTGTATAAAATTGACTGCCATGTGTGTGTCTCTGTAACAATTATTACTGCAATTCAAAGAGAATTCTTTGGGGTCCTGAGTTGCTATTGGACATCCTGACCAGTGCATAGGATGTTATATAAATGCAAGTTATTTCTCTATTCGTTAAATTGTTCAAAGCTCATCAATAATACGGTCAATTTGAAAATACTGGGACAATTTGTTTCAGGGCTAATTTGTCAATTGCACAGGCATTGAGAAACATTGCGCACTAACAGTGAGAAATGTTACACACTGGCAGTGAGAAACATTACACACTGTTGGTGAGAAATGTTACACACTGGCAGTGAGAAACATTGCACACTAACAGTGAGAAATGTTACACACTAGCAGTGAGAAATAATACACACTGGCAGTGAGAAATATTACACACTGGCAGTGAGAAACATTGCACACTGTCGGTGAGAAATGTTACACACTGGCAGTGAGAAACATTACACACTGTCGGAGAGAAATGTTACACACTGGCAGTGAGAAATAATACACACTGGCAGTGAGAAATATTACACACTGGCAGTGAGAAACATTGCACACTGTCGGTGAGAAATGTTACACACTGGCAGTGAGAAACATTACACACTGTCGGAGAGAAATGTTACACACTGGCAGTGAGAAATAATACACACTGGCAGTGAGAAATATTACACACTGGCAGTGAGAAACATTGCACACTGTCGGAGAGAAATGTTACACACTGGCAGTGAGAAATAATACACACTGGCAGTGAGAAATATTACACACTGGCAGTGAGAAACATTGCACACTGTCGGAGAGAAATGTTACACACTGGCAGTGAGAAACATTGCACACTAACAGTGAGAAATGTTACACACTGGCAGTGAGAAATAATATACACTGGCAGTGAGAAATGTTACACACTGGCAGTGAGAAACATTGCACACTGTCGGTGAGAAACATTATACACTGACAGTGAGAAATATTACACACTGGCAGTGAGAAACATTACACACTGGCAGTAAGAAACATTATACACTGACAGTGAGAAGTGTTGCACACTGACAGTGAGAAACATTATACACTGACAGTGAGAAATGTTACACACTGGCAGTGAGAAATATTACACACTGGCAGTGAGAAACATTATACACTGTCGGTGAGAAACATTATACACTGACAGTGAGAAGTGTTGTACACTGACAGTGAGAAATGTTACACACTGGCAGTGAGAAACATTATACACTGTCGGTGAGAAACATTATACACTGACAGTGAGAAGTGTTGTACACTGACAGTGAGAAACATTATACACTGACAATGAGGAATGTTACACACTGGCAGTGAGAAATGTTACACACTGGCAGTGAGAAATGTTACACACTGGCAGTGAGAAATGTTACACACTGGCATTGAGAAACATTATACACTGGCAGTGAGAAGTGTTACACACTGGCAGTGAGAAGTGTTACACACTGGCAGTGAGAAATGTTACACACTGGCAGTGAGAAACATTACACACTGGCAGTGAGAAACATTATACAATGACATTGAGAAGTGTTACACACTGACAGTGAGGGATGTTACACACTGGTGGTGAGAGACATTACCTACTGGCAGTTAGAATGAGAAAATTTATATGCTGGTGTCACCCATTGGGATATCACTGGAACAGTGGCCACAAATTTTCACCCTCTATATCCACTGGGCAATGGCCTTGCTGCCAGTACATACATGGAAAAACAACACCTTTGTGTTGATTGACTGTTGGGGATAATCCAGCCAGGAAGTTTCACAGATTTGTCATTTTCAAGAAATAAATCATTTCTTTTAAATTACTTATATGAATTAAACATTTCCCTTTGCAACTACTGTGTATTGTTGTGTTAGTAGAGATAAATTAACAAGATTATTTGATCGGGAAGCAATCTTACAAGGTAATAGATCAGAAAATCAGAAGTGATTTACATTTAAATATACCCTGTAGAAATGGCAAAAATGAATAAATGACAAAGCGTGTTTAATTCAAGGTAAGGAGTCCTTTTTCTTTATTATGGTTACTCACATGAGTGGCTAGTAATTTGTCACCACAAATTTCTTTTCATTTTTTATTTTAGTTCATTTCTCAGCACTGTAAAAGAACAGAGCCCTGGGTGAAAAGCTTTAGCTTCAATTCAAATTCTTTCTCCCATCACAGAGTCCAGTTTGTTGGCGGAGTGTGGGCTAAGGCTGCAGTGTAGGCCCGTGGGAGTGCTGCAGCTTTAGGGGTGCAGACCGCTCGCTTGAGGCCTGACAGTAAGGTCCTGTATGCCTATTGGGTCAGCTAGGTGCTGCAGCGCTACTGGAAGAATTCTCCCTTCTGAAAAAAAGACATTTTGTCGAAGCTTTTCATCTTGCATTGATCAGGACAGTTGCAAGAAAACCAACGCCAGGGGAAGCAACAACTTTATACTGTATGAGAAGAGAGTGCTGATTGGTTGGCAAGTGGACTCTGATTGGTAGAGGTGTTGCCATGGACAATACACCAGTTAACGGTGACTGACAGTTAACTGCCAAGCATTGTTTGAAATTTTAAACCAGGCAGCTTGACCCTGATTGGTCAAGGTATTGCCCTGAGGGGTGAACCAGCAAATGGCTGTCACTTATTTTGTTTAGCTGACACAGACGCGATGTGTGTACATGTTCTTTCTGTTTGCAAAGAACAGGGTCAAGCTGCCTGGTTTAAAATTTCAAACAATGCTTGGCAGTTAACTGTCAGTCATCATTAACTTGTGCATTGTCCATGGCAACGTCTCTACCAATCAGAGTCCATTTGTCAACGAATCAGCGCTCTCTTCTCATACAGTATAAAGCGGTTGCTTCTCCTGACACTGGTATCCTTGTGATTGTCCTGATGAGTACAAGGTGAAAAGCTTTGACAAAATGTTTTTCTTTCAGCAATACCCGAGTTCTGTGCTACCAAATGACTAATTCTTCCTTCATCGTGGCCAATAATTTTCCACCCCATCCACCCCCAACCCTGTACCACCAGAATCAATTAACCTGTTCCTTGATGCTTGTGGGATTTTTTCTGTGTACAAAATAGCTGACACTTATTACCCTTTAGAATAATTAATTGTGTGTGAATGCCTTAGAAATGTTTGAGACCCTGTACAGTATTATACAAGGATAAATCTTTCTTAAACAGAAACAGAAAATGCTGGAAAAACTCAGCAGGTCTGACAGCATCTGTGGAGAGAAAGACAGGGTTAACGTTTCGAGTCCGTATGACAGAGCTGAAGAAGAAGAGCATGAAGAAGCTCTGAAGAAGAGTCATACGGACTCGAAACGTTAACTCTGTCTTTCTCTCCACAGATGCTGTCAGACCTGCTGAGTTTTTCTAGCCTTTTCTGTTTTTGTTTCAGATTTCCAGCATCCGCATATTTTGCTTTTGTCTTAGTGATAAATTTTTCTTTCTAGTTACATCCACTTCCAAATACTTCATTGGCAACGAGGAAAGGTTAAAGGGCCTAAGGCTGGAAAAGAGATAAAACTGCCAACAAGATGAGGACTGTTAGGCAATCTGAATCCAGCCTGCAGGCAACATGAATGCATGTTATCAGGGCTGCAATGAGTTCATTACTAATTAGCAGGCACCATTGTGGCCTGTCTGCCTGTCAGAGGTCATCAAGCTAATGATTTAATGGAGCTCATTCTACATGGAAAGTACTTGGCTAATCTTTGTTTACAAACATGTTGGAGTGAATGTTCGTCAGTTATTATACACTCAGTTTAGTGGGAATTTAAACAGCAAAAATAAGAAGAAAAATGGAGCGGCAGCGCTTACTGCTTGCCCATCTTTGCCCTGATTCCTTCCCCTCTGCGTCCCCCCTTCCACCCCCAGGTTCGCTGTCCCTCCCCCACCCCATGTATAATACTGATGGGGAGGTAGCATCTGGATTCCTGGCCCATTTCCCTCTCTTACTGCTGCTCTCCAGGTGAAGTCTGACGGTGGTACCTGAGCGGTACAAGCCTTCAAATCTGACCTCTTGTGCATCCTCAATTTAATCCTTTCGGCATTGGCAGCCATTTCCTTCATTTCTGAGGCTATGGAGTTATTCCTCTAAACCTTTCTGACGCTCTTTGTCACTCTTGCCTTGTAGGGTTGGTTGCGGTTCAGTTGGTAGCACTGCACTGTTGTCTCTGAGGCACAAGGTTGTGGGTTCATGTCCTCCTCCAGGATTAGAGCACAATAAATCAAAGTTAGTGCCCCAGTGTAGTACTGAGGGAGTGCCAAACTATCAGAGGTGCTGTCTTTTCATTGAGCTGTTAAACCAATAATGTTTTGTGGTTCCTTTCAGGTGGATATAAAAAATCCCATGGCACTATTTCAAAGCACAGCAGGAGAGTTATCCCCAGTGTCCTGCCAATATTCATCACTTAATCAACATCACAAAAGCAGATTATCTGGTCACTACTACATTTGTGTTTGAGGGAGATTGCTGTGCGCAAATTGGCTACTGAGTTTTCTACAATAAACGATGATTACACCTAAAAGGTATTTAAGTGGCTGTAAAACACTTTTTCATGACCACCAGATGCCTCAAGCACTATCTAAACACAAGTCTTCCTTTATTTCCTTTGGGATGCTCTTGAACTCACCAAGCCTCCTTAGACAGCACATTCCAAACCCACAACCACTACCATCTAGAATGACAAGGGCAGCAGACACATGGGAACACCACCACCTGGACGTTCCACTCCAAGCCACTCATAATCCTGACTTGGAAATAAATCGGCGTTCCTTCATTGTTGCTGGGTCAAAATCCTGGAACTCTCTCCTTAACAGCTCTCTGGGTATACCTACACCACATGGACTGCAGCGGTTCAAGGAGGCAGCTAACCACCACCTTCCCAAGGGCAGTTAGGGATGGGCAATAAATGCTGGCCTAGCCAGTGATGCCCACATCCCATAACTGAATAAAACAAAAACCCTCTTTGACCTTCACCTTCACCTGGTGTAATATTTCATTGTGTGGTTTGATGCCAAATTTTCACACTCCTCGTTTGGATGCTTCACTACATTAAAGGTGCCATATAAATGCAATAATTGTTATTGTAGCAATAGAAAATGCCTGGAGTTTCTTGATAGGGAGAATCCCCGTGAGGCCACTATAAATATATTAATGCGTATGACATTTGCAAATTATTAGCTGAACATTGGATTGGAGTAAGTGCATAATGGCAATGACACTTCTCTTGTATCGCTAATGTTATCCTTTCATGGGGAGGTTTTAAGGCACCTTGGAAGCAAAGCAGCTAGTTATTACCACACCAAGGTGGCTGCTTATTCAGACATAATAGATAATAATGTCCAATCCAGGAAGATGGGCTGGGGTCAGAGCAGGATTGAGACAGTAGGTTAGAAAGGGCTATGTAGGGACAGATTAAGGAAATCCAGTCCATTGGGCCACTTGTGCATTATTTCATTGCATTGCTGTTTGTGAGACTAGTTTATGCGCAGCTTGGCTTCTATGTTTGCCTACAGAACTCGAGTGACCACACTTGGGGAGTACTGCATTTTGTGAAGTGTTATGCCACGCTTCTGAGTGAACCAATTAGTTGCCATAAAAACGGAAGACTCTTGGCTCACTGCACTCTCTCCATCTCTGCCTCTTCCCCGGCCCAAAA
The DNA here is from genome assembly GCF_964194155.1 of Cetorhinus maximus. Lineage (NCBI taxonomy): Eukaryota > Metazoa > Chordata > Chondrichthyes > Lamniformes > Cetorhinidae > Cetorhinus > Cetorhinus maximus. The sequence continues at coordinate 112,394,823 of NC_135891.1, forward strand.
AACAAAGTGACTCAACCACCAGAACCCTGACCCAAAGCTGCCGTGGAAAACGTTTTCCCCCAACTGAGATGAGTCTTAAACCTCTGGAGGCAACAGCACGCTCTCACGTGTCACCAAAATCAGCTGTAAGAATGAATTGGGTCAGGGCTTTACACTAAAATTTGTCAAATGGGGCTGAATGGGCTTTCACACATCAGCAGCCTGTTTTACACCGTCCCTACCAACTCAAGAAAATTGAGTGGATTGTTAACTGGGCTGTAAATGCGCCATGGCCCCTTTTTCATTACTGTCGAGATGAATTTCACCCCAATGCACTTCCGCAAAGCAGCTAATACTCAAACAGAGGTGCCAAGCCTTTTGAAGACTTGTTTAGAATTTTACTGCACAGAAAAAAAGCCATTGGGCGCAACCGATCTCTGCCGGTGTTTATGCTCCACAAGAGCGCCTCCCACCATACTTCATCTAACACCATCAGCATTTCCTTCTATTCCTTTCTCCCTCATGTGTTCATCTAGTTTTCCCTTAAATGTACCTACATACTATCGGCCTCAACCACTCCTTGTGGTAGCAAGTTCCACGTTCTCATCACTCTCTGGGTAACGAGGTTTCTCCTGAACTCCTTGTTGGATTTATTAGTGGCTATCCTATATTCAGGACAATGTAATTTCATTGGAAAATATTAAGTATTCATGTGCTATAATTGCTCAGTAATATTAAGGCTATATACAGTGCACATTTTCTTTAAAGCACGGAGCAGCTCTTTCCACCCAGCTGGTTTCTAGTGTGTAGGCAATGAGCTATTTTGTCTACATGTGGCAATGGGAAATGATCACTGGGTCAGTCACAGAAGCTGAATTAAAGCCATACGACTCTGCAGCTCTAATTGCAGGCTTTGGGTTCGAGTTAATCAGCAGTAATATGAGTCTATCAATATTTTCCAGTGAACCACTTAATTCATCTTCACAATTAACAGGGGTGGGGGGGGGGGGTTACAGTAACATCACAGCCAAATCCATCTCAAGCCTACAGTAAGCAAGCTCCAACAACAGTGCAGTATCCATTTTCCTTTCCATATATTCTTAAATAGCTTATTAAAAGTCACCTATAAATTCTCTTGGAGCAAGCATGTTAAGGCAATGATGCAGCTATGGCCTTGCACTGCCTTCTTGTCGTCGTTAGGCACGATCATGCAACCATAGGATGGTTAAAGAACAGGAGGCCATTTGGCCCGTCATGTCTGTGCCCGCTCTCTGTACGTGCTACTTTTTTTTCCGGCTCACACTAACTTTGAACTTTAAATTTTTTAGTCATCTTTCCCTGATAATGGCCCAGAATTTGCCAGCAAAATAATGTTGTGTTTAATGGCGCTCGCGATTATTGATGGAGAAATCATTAGGGAGGAAGAGATTTCACATGAGTTCAGAGTCACCACAAATTGCTGGACAATTTGCATCACTCGCAAGAAAGGCATCAACCACCCTGGCAGTGTCAAGAACATGCAGTGTTTGTGCAGTAAATACTCATTGAACTTGCCAGTGAAAGTTAGGGCTGGTATTTAACTGCATAAGGGCTCTTTTAATGCTTTAGATCACACTCTTTATTATGTTATTGATTTATGCTCTTGAAATATCAATGAACCTTTCTGACCCAGAAAGGGAACAATTGAAATTGTGGAATCTCATTGCTATAGTTAGTAAATTGTTCTATGAGGTTGTTCAAATACAAAATAAAAATTTATATTTTTTCTTACTTCTCCTTTCTCTCTTAATCCAATCTTCCTTTCCCTCTCTCTATTTCTCTTTCTGTACCTGATTTAACTCAAATTTACCTGTTTTCCTTCTCCATCATTCCTGTTTGTTTCTCAGTCCTTCAGTTTCATTAGATATTGAGATCGATTGTTGGTCCTGTCATTTACCAAAGTCCTAGATGTGCCTGTTTCCCCATCATCAGCTCATACTTCCAATGCAAAAAAAAAACACAAGTTGAAGGAGAAGAAATATTACTTAACAGTGCATGTTGCGAAATTCCCCACTCCAGTACGTTCTGGGTTAACGTTATTGTACATTTTCAGATTCATCCCAAATGTTAGTGACGAGCCACAGACAGAGAGGATATTATTTAAAATTATCTAAACAGTGTTGAATTATGCCTTTATGAGATAGCAGCATGACATCACTAGAAGGGGAGTGTGTCATGCGATCCATCTTAGTTTCACTTTTGAGCAGAGCACACACACAAATACAGCTCTCCTGCTGATGTCTTTAAGCTTTCTATCTGTGTTTACCTGTTCTCATATGCCTAGTCTTACACAAACGCTTATGAGTGTTGCCTTTATATCTTATAATAACATGACATACTGAAAAATTTAATTACAGTTTACCAAACAAAGCAATTATACAAGTTTTATCCTTGCCAAACTATCCACTTCACAACAGTGACGACACTTCAAAAGTACTTCATGGCTGTAAAGTGCTTTGGAGCACTCTGAGGTGGTGAACAGTGCTAAGTAAATGTTATTTCATTTCCATTTATGTCCTATCTTCTGTACGATGACACATGTTGGCACTCAAATCATCGTGCCACGTGAACACAATTTATATTCAAAATCCAACACTGAGTCAGTGATCTTTACAGCGTCCTGAGATGTTCGAGAGGAGGTCAACACAGAGGATCAAACTTTACCTGGCAATAGGAAAACCAAAAAGAGACCAAGGAAAAGTTAAGCTTAAAAATGTATTGAAATAGTTATTAAAACCATATCCCTAACATTACTTCATTGATAATATATCTGTGCTAATTTCAGTATGTACCAGAAATGTACACTTTTGCTTGAGAAATCAATTTGATCATTCATTCCTTTTGGTGAGCACTGTCAACTTACTAGTTCTGGAATTTAGCACACGTGTGTTTACTGGTACTGCGATGTCTGCAGCTGTGGAGACTTGAACAAATTTGGCAGCTCCTTCTTTACTCTCCTCTGGTAGACCCAAAAGATTGCTTCCTGGAACTGAGAGGCTTCCAGTTCAGACCCCATCTCCTACAAATTATAAACTTGGTTCCCTTGGCACAGGCTAGTGATGCTTGCATGCAGAACTGCTGTAAATTATTAAAAAGTTGGCTTGAATTATCAGAGTTGTTTGAAAGATTTTAAGTTGATTGCTCAATTGGACATTGATGTTTCCTGTTACTTGGCATATTATACAAAATCCACTGAACAGTTAAAAAGAGCTCTGAGTGACTTAAACTGCTTGAGACAACAACTTAGAATCAAAATCACTGCATGGGTCAGTAAATCTAGAATCACTTTGCTGGATTCTGATTTAGAAACCCTGCGACAACTGACTTTCATACTTGGGTTGCTTCAGTGATTGGCTTTCTGGCCATTAGGCAGCCCAGTGGGGAACCTTGAAACCAAATGGAAACAAGTCATTCAGTGCAACCAGCCCATGCACTCCTCCTTCAGGTACCACACTTTAACATACTTTATTGGCAACCATGGACTTTCATTGGGTTGGTCCATGATCATGCTTGGCAAAGTACTGCAGTGGTTTGCCATTGCCTTCCACAGTATGGCTGACCAGGAAACTCTCCCACTCTTGCCTCCTGCCAGCAGGGGCCTTGGAAAGATTTACACACTGATAAACCTGTTTGGCCACGTTATGAACATATCTTCTGCAGTCACCAAGACCTGGAGTGGGACTTGAACACAGAGCTTCTGGCTTAGAGGTAGAGACACTACCACCGCACCACAAGACCTCCCAATCCATTCAACTAAATAGCTCTAATCATTTTTATCCACATTGTTTCCATATCTCTTCATGCTTTTCCTTCTTCCACCTGTCCTACCAGATCTTGAATGTCGACATAACTTCTGCCTCGATTGCTAAACCTGGATGTGAATTCCACAGCCTCACACTTTCTGCATGGGAAGGTATTCTTGCTCATGGTTCTAGCTCACATATTTAATCTGGTATCTATGATGCCTTGTTCTGAAACTCTTTGGCCACTGGATGCAATCAACCTCTATCTACCTATTCCCAGTCTTTCATAATTTAAAACACTTTGATCATGCTGCTCCATAATTTGCATTGTTCTAATGAAAAAAGTTCCACTTTTTCATATAATTCGTCACATTCTTATATCTTCAAACCATTCAGCATCCTAGTGAATCTGCATTGTAGTGTCTTTAAAGCCTCAAAATCCTCCCTTTAGGCTGTAGAACTCAACAATGCAACAGTATGCTCATGAATTTTTTACTAAAATGCTATCTAGGCTCATCATTCCCCCATGACTTTATTTTACCATACCTCTTGTGATAAAAGCTCGAATGACATTTAATCATTTTGAGCCTTATCAACCATGTCCTTGGAATTTGTACCCACGAATCCTCTGCTCTTCCACAGACTTGTTCCATTCAGAGCATAATTACAGTCTTAAAGGTCCAGAGCTTCTGATCTCTGGATAGTCGTACCCCGAAGTCGCCCTTAAGATGCGCTGGGGGACCCCTCAGAAGTCCCAATGCACTGACTAGGCAGGAATTGCCTGGGAGGTTTGGACTTCTGATGGGCAATTCTCCTGAGTCAGGAACCCTCCGAAAATTTGAGTTAGAGTTGGAGATTCAGATGGTTCTGGCTTGTTTACCAGAATAGTTAACCAGGAAAAGTTAGAAGGATTAAAACCAATTCTAACTCCTAGATTACTATGCTAATGACCCCCCACTGACTGCCCATTGGACTCACTGACTCTCTACCTAACACCCCCCAATTACCTCTCCAATTACCCAACAATCCCCTAACCACCACCCCCCCCCCACCCCCCAACTACCTCTCTGGCCCGACCACCTTCTAACCCACCCCCTGGACTACCCTCCCATCCCCCCAGCTCTCCACTGACTGCCTCCAAACACCTGACTAACCCCCTGACTCCCCGACTACCCACTGACCCTTCGACTACCCTCCCAACCCCCGACTTCCCTCCCACCCTCCGACCACCCAACTAACCTTCTGACGACCCAAGTACACTCCTGACCACCCGATTACACCACCAGGCCCTTGAACTATCCTCTGACCAACCCCCCTCCAACTACCACCCAGACCCGACTACTCCCCAATCTTGAGCCACCCTACCCCCACCCACCCTGCCCATCACCCACCCACCTGCCACTGCACTCCCTCACTCACTTACCTGCCACCCTACCCCCTCACCCACCCATGCACCTGCCACTCTACCTCCTCACCCACCCTCCTGCCACACTACACCCTTACCCACCCACCTGCCATCCTACCCTCCTCACCCAGCCACCTGCCACACAACACCCTTCCCTATCCACTGCCACTCTCCCCCCTCACCCATCCACCTGCCACCCTACGCCTGCATCCACCCACCTGCCACCCTACCCCCTCACTCACTTACCTTCCAGACTTGCCTTCTCTCTGTAGCTTCTCAAAGTGGCTTTGGGACCTTTAAACTTTCTATTTACCAGAATACGGCAGCTAGTGCTGTAAAAAGGGGGCGCGGCTTGGTTTCCCCTGACAACCTGCACTACAAAAGAGGGCTCCGACAGGTACACTCTGCATTTCTGAAGAGGCCCGGTTTGGAAGTTCAGGCCAGAAATGCGAAACTCCAACTTGGGGTAAAAAAAATAGGTGCAAAGTGGCAATCAGACGGTAATCGCCAATCCTCGAAATATTCAGCCCTTTGTTTTTTTAGCCAAAATATATCTTCTCACATATATTGGTATTGAATTCCATATGCCACTTTATAGCCAATTTTGCTGCCTTATCAATATGTCTCTGTAGCCTCCCTTGTTTTAAAGATAACCACCTCGCTGTATCTCTGGCATCATGTGCAAATGTTGATGTCACCCTCTCAAGGCCTGTAGCCAAATTTCCTACATTACAACAGAGACTACACTTCAAAAATAATTCTTCAGCGGCAAAGCATTTTCAGGTCTATGAGATCATGAAGGGTGCTGTATAAATACAAATGTTTTTTTCCTTTACCAACATCGCTTCATTGCACATATAGCATAAGAACTGGTTGCTCTCCCTCCCCTTGCAAAACCTTTTCCTGTCCTTGCAATGTGTTCTTTACTCTAGTAGCTGAGAGACAACAGAGCAAATAATTGGGCCTGAGAAAAGAAAATTAGCCATAAGTTACAAACAAGAAAGATTTGCATTTGAATAGCACCTTTCATGATCGCAGGACATCCCAAAGCACAAGTGTGGTCACTGTTGTCATGTATGAAATGTGGTAGCCAATTTGCACACAGCAAGCTTGCACAAACAGCAATGGCCAGATGGTTTATTTTCTTTTCGTGGTGCTGATTGAGGGATAAATATTAATCAGAGCACTGGTGAGAACTCACTGCTCTGCTCCAAAATGGTGCCGTGGAGTCTTTAACATCGACTCGAGAGACTTCAGTTTATCCAAAAAACAGCATCTCCAACAGTGCAGCGGTCCCTCAAAACTGCACTGGAGTATAAGCCTAGATTTTGTACCTTCTCTGGAATGGGGCTTGAACTCACAGCCTTCTGACTCTGAGGCAAGAAAGCTGCCAACTAAGCCGTGGGTCCCTGAAGCCAAGAGTACCACCTGACAGGCTACTTGAAGGGGTCCGTTAACATTTGTGGAATATCTATGACTGAGAACATTGTGCCTTCCCAGTTCAAGAAGGAAAGATACAGATTGTGGGGGCGGGGGTTGGTGGAAGGAGATGGGTTTCAAGGGGAGCCTCTCTTTTAAGGCCAGTAATAACAGTAATTGTAGGACCATTTGTTTTATGGAACAAAACATCACTAACTGGGTATTGTGGATACGAACTCTCAGGGCAAGAAAGTAATTAAAATTTAGAAAAATACTTTGCTGTTTGAGTATCTCTCAGAATGATCTGTTGCTTTAACTCTTAACACTGGGGAGGAGAGATGAGAACTTACAATCATAAGCCACCATAATATAAATGGGATTCTGGAAATCTGAAACAAAAACAGAAAATGCTGGTAAAACTCAGCAGGTCCAGCAGTGTTTCGAGTCCATATGACTCTCCTTCAGAGCATACGCATAAGCTCATCATAAGCACCCTTCTTCACACAAGTTGAACTTATACCACAGGGAATGGTTGAATTGAATAGTATAGATGCATTTAAGGGGAAGCTAGACAAGCATATGAGGGACAAGAGAACAAAGAGTTACAATGATAGATTTAGATGAGGAAAGATGGAAGAAAGTCAAGTGGAGCATAAAAGCCACCATGGACTGGCTGGGCTGAATGGCCTGCTTCTGTGCTATATATCTTAGCCCATGTATGTAAGCACTCTGATATGTTACTGAAGGAGTGACACGTTGCTGAAGCTTTTCGTCTCGCACTCATCAGGACAAAAGCAAGAATATTAAATTTTAAACAATCAGAACAATTTGTACTACAGGGGGAAAGGGTACTGATTGGTTGGCACGTTGACTCTGATTGGTTGAGGTAATGCCATGGAGAAAACAATGGGGAATGCTTGGCTTCCCAAGCTCCCGGGTAATTCAAAAAAGGCACAAGGCTTGAAACAGTCCTTTTGTTTGGAGAGAATGGGACCCTGTGTATGAATGTATGTTGCTCCTATCAAGTATAAATGAGCCACATTACGAGCTCGGCTGATTATCTTAAATTGGTTGTTAGTGTAGCTATTAGCACACTCAGGGTTGTTCAGCAGGTGCTGCCCAATCGCAGAATCACATCTAACAGTAGATGTTTTGTTTTGAGTTTTGCAAGCACGGGCTGGTTGAGTACGGTCTGTACTCTGCTTATTACAAATAGCATATTACAAAGGAACATGCTCCATGATTTGATCAGCCAGTCACTGGGGTGTACGGCCAATGCAATCTGAAATGTCTCTGAAGGGTGGAGTTAAACTCAGCTAATAAGCATTCATCACCCCTGGCACCCAAACCAGCCCAGGAAGGCTATTAACAGAGATCTGTCCTCCACCAGGAACATGGGGCCAAATTAATCAGATGAGCAACTGAAGGATAACAAGTATTAGTTAGGACGTTCAACAATATTATCGTTCTATGAACAGTTTTCTGATATTTGGAATACAGACAAAGCCTGCTGCTGGTGATCCATGTCAGAAGATAAATGGATATTTTGTGATGAAGGGTGATGGAATTAGTGCAGTCAGTGTGGTTCTTCTGTGCACTGAAAAAATGAATAAAGGATCAAATATCAAAACTGAAATAAGGAAGGCAGCGTTGCATGACTGCCCCATTGGTCAAAACACTTACCATCACTGTTCATTGTTAGTAAATTAGAAAAACTGAAGTGATTCCTCTTAATTAAAATTAGACCCCTGACTGCTATCAAAAATTATTACCTCTCAGAGGCTGAGAAATGACTGCAGTTAAATATGGTTTACACAAACCATTCCCATGTTAACTATTGCTTGTTCCAAAATTAGCTCAAGATTACAGCTACATATCGACATATTGTCGCACTGATATTGGTGGCATGTTCAATATTTTCTGCCAGGAGAATTCAGCTTCCCCCAAGCCCAGAAGCTTGTGCAATTATAGCATTTGATAACTTGCATTAATTAGAATATGGTAATTTGCAAAGTTTGCAAATTAATTATGTCACTTTCTACTCTGGTGGCCAGTTGGCAGCAGAAGTCGGGGCCATCACTGCCTGACATCGTAATTGGATGGTCAATAATCTTATTGAAGTTTCAGGACGTGTGCTGGGTTTTGTGCCTTAATCATGCAATGCCTCACATTCCATTCCATGCATCAGCTAATCGCGTGACAAAATATTCCGCGCTCAGGTGCTTGTACAACAGGGCTGTACAATCTTATATGCACAACAACAACAGCGACCTGTATTTATATAGCGCCCTCAACACAATGAAACATCCTAAAACATTTCACAGGAGTGTCATCATACAAAATTTCACACCAAGTCGCATAAGGAAATATTAGCATAGGTGACCAAAAGCCTGGTCGAAATGGTAGGATTTATTGAGCATCTTAAATCTAGAGACCTGGAGAGGTTTGGGGGTCCGGGGTGGTGGAGCGGAGGAGGGGGGGAGAATTCTAGAGTTTAGGGACTAAGCAGATGATGGTACGGCCACCAACAATGGCGTGATAGTTGCCGCTTGATTTCAACCAATGTTGCTGCGATTGTGGAAATATTTGGTGGCACTTAAAGTTTCTAAAGTTGGTGAATTCTACAGCCAGTTTTGTGGCTGCTGCAGGAATTTGTCCTGACATCAAGAATTCTGCCCAAACCACTTGCTCCCAGTCATGGCTGTAGTAGTATGTATTTGTTTTGGACTATAGCATAAACTGAGAGAATGGGCAGAGGTGACACAGAGCAGGACAAGCTTCTGGAAGAGGGAGTAAGAGGACAGTGAGAAGGGTTCAAGGGTTTCCAGGGGAGGGGAGGGGGCAAAGAAAGAGGTGCATGCTGACACCATCTGCAGCTTGTAACTCAGAAGACATTATAGAATGAGGGGGAAATTAGATGTGAGGAGGAAGGTTAGGTGTGAGGATTCCATCATCTTTGATGGTTTTAGCCCTGCCATTGGCTGTGGCCTCAGCGATGGCCATTCTAATGATGGCAACTACCATTTCCTACATCGGGGTAAGGGCATACAGCTGTGCCTGTCCCCCGACAGTTAGTTCCTGCCACCTCTGTTATAATTAGCTTATCTCTAAAGGCAAGCTCACGCTGGCTTGTTTTGGGCAAATCCCATCAACTGTCAGAGCCACGGGGTTAATTATCTTTATGTCATCCAACTGGCATTTGTCAATGAGAAAATAAGGACTTATGACAGAATTTGATAAATCAGACACAAATGCAACTTTGGCTATTACTTCACCTTTGGCACCTGGTCCCAGAACCACTTAAATTTAAAATGATCACCCTTATGTTCAAATCCCATCCTGGCCTCCTCATCCCCTATCTCTGTAACCTCCTCCAGCCCTACAACCCTCTGACTTGTCTCAGTTCTGCCTCTTATGCAGATGGTGTCAGCATGCACCTCTTTCTTTGCCCCCTCCCCTCTCCTGGAAACCCTTGAACCCTTCCTGCTGTCCTCTTACTCCCTCTTCCAGAAGCTTGTCCTGCTCTGTGTCACCTCTGCCCATTCTCTCATTTGATGCTATAGTCCAAAACAAATACATCCTACTGCAGCCGTGACTGGGAGCAAGCGTTTTGGGCAGAATTCTTGACGTCAGGACAAAGTCCCGCAGCAACCACAACACTGGCTATAGAATTCACCAACTTTAGAAACTTTAAGAGCCACCAAACATTTCCACAATCGCAGCAACATTGGTTGAAATCAAACAGCAACCATCATGGAAGTAGCTAATGATTCGGCTGTGTGTTCAGCAGTGTGTATTTAAGAGACAGCATTAGCTGGAGTGTTGAGCTCCAAAATGGCAGCGTAGCGTCAAACCAGCTCTCTGCAGCCGCACTAACGCCCTTACTAAAATGGTGGCTGCCATGGCTTGCACTAGATGTTTGCCCATGTGCTGTTGGAACCGGTTTGGAGACAAAATGGTGCTCACAAAGTGAAAAGGTCAGCTCTAAGAAGCCAAATTTTGCAGCCCCCTGTCTGCGAACTAAAAACACCATACTTACCCACAAAATTATATAAATACCAGCATTATTTTTTTGCAATCTTGGCAGAAGACTGAGCTTTTGTTCTGACATGTGCTATAGATCAATTTTTGGGGGCTTTCTGGCACAAAATCAAGCCAATTAATCTAATTATCCTCAACAGAAATCTGATTCCTTAAGTAAAACAATTGAAGTCGGCGAGAATCAACTGCAGGTTTAATTGACGCTCACCACATCAAGCTCCATCAGCCATCATTGAAAAAGCACCAGCAGTTTTTATTAAAGACTTAATAAATCCAATATCCACTTTAAGGTATAATCTGTAACTCCAACACTCGACAGAATCTATCCAAATATACTTTGCACGCACAGTTAGCCAGAGCCCATATAAATCCTGGACCCTGCGATCTCAATGACATCAGCGGTGTCACAATACAGGAGCACTTGAAAAACATCGGACCAATCCACTGCCAAAAAATAATCTGTTTACTTAGGAATATTATCAGGATTGAACTTTTCAAAGTTAGAGGGAAAAGAAATCCAATAACAATATTTTGAGTAGTGACATTCAGTGGCATTAGGATTGAAACAGCTTTGGTTATACCCAACTCTCAATTTTCCATTAAACAAATTTGGATTTTGTTTCTCAAGCCAATGAGAGTTGGAATGGGGAGAGGAACAGGGAGTTCCCGGTGGTTCAGACAATATTTTCTGAAAATGTATTTTGGGTTATTCAGCACATGGTGAATGAAAATAAGCTTTGGAAATAAGAGTTTCTTATACTAAGGTGGTCTTTTTGTACCAATGAACCATTTAAGTGTCCAGGATTAAGGACCGCAGGGTGGAGAAATCACGCCCTCCTGCCACTAAGAGGCGCTAGTCGAGGTTGGCGACACTCCATTGTCCATCAGCGCCATCGAGAGCGGTGGGGCAGCTGCCAGCAATGCACCCACCAGGGGCCCAGGTTCAATAAGGGATCCAGGCAAAGGAGAGTGAGGGCAGGATGGGGTTTGCAGAGTGGGGGTTGCAGAAGTGGGGGCGAGGGGGTTTGGAGGCAAGGGCAGTGGGGTGACTCTCAGTAAATAACCCCCCCCCACCTCCCACACACCCCCCGCCCACTTTCTGATGCCAGGTCCCTCGATCAGGCACTGAGTGCCTTTGAACAAGGGACTCCCCTGGGAAACCCACAAGCACACCCAATAGGGTTTTGCTTTTCAGGGTCCCCGTGAGGCGACTCCCTCAGCTGCCAGTGGCGTTAATTGTGTCCGGGCAGGAAGGCCGACCCTGAGTCTTTCCACCCCGGACTTAATCAGACGGTGATGGAAAGACGGTAGGGTCCCCACTCTGCAACCTCCCACCAGATTAAGTGCCCTCCTACCACCAAATTCGCTGTCGGGGGCATTAAATTTTGCCCACTATGTGATTAAGATACAGTATAATTTGTTGGGGATTCAATGTCCATTTTTGAAAATGGTTATTAATGCCGAACCTAAAGAATTACACAGAAGTTTTAGTACAGAAACAGGCCCAACTGGTCCATGCCAATGTTTATGCTCCACACAAGCCTTTCCCCCACCTTACTTCATCTCACCCTATCACCATATCCTTTCTTTCTGGTACTTTACCTAGCTTCTCCTTAAATGAATACATTCACCACCCCCCATGTGAGAGCAAGTTCTACATTTTCACTGCTCTCTGATTAAAGAAGTTTCTCCTGAAATCTTCACAGGGTTGCCAACCCTCCAGGATTGGCCTGAAGTCTCCTGGGATTGAAGATTAATCTCCAGGCCACTGCTGTGTGCAACCCTGGAGAAAAGTCATCGGGACATTAAAAAAGACAGCGGCCAGGATATTTTGGATGGCGAGATTTCCCGTCCCACCATCTGAAGAGTTGGCAGGGAACACACTGCCCCGTGGCCATTTCACGCTCAAATGAGCATTAAGTAGCTGCAGACAGGACATCCATCCCTCACTCAGGAGGAAGTCCCGCTTTAGAGAGCTGCTGGCCAGCCTGAAGCCGCAGTGGACAGAACAGAAGCTTCCTAAGGACATCAGTGCCTAAGCCCCAGGACAGGATGGAAAGGTAAGTTTTCGGGGTCTCATGGTGGGGAGTGTCAGGAAGGCCTGGGGTGGTGGATAGTGGGCGCTTGGCATTTTCTTTTGGCATCGTCTTTGAACATTTCTCTTTACCAGATATAAAAGTATCAAAAATGGGGAAAAAAAGGCTGTTTGGCGAATGGTCAAGCATCATCCAGTTGGGGAATGAGTCTTCTTGCTTTCCAATTGGCGTAGGAAGGAAGGCAGCACATCACAAGGATGGATGTGTTAGCTGACTAGTTGCTGGAGCACGGGGCAATTCATGTGGTGAAACCTCCAGGAATACATTTAATCACAATTGACAACTTTAATTGGATATCTCAGGAGTTATCTCGTAGTAATTATGGTTTTATTTAGTGTGTAATCTACCTTTAGGAATAATACTGGTTAAGGAAGATCACATGACCTGTGGTAACCAATAGGCAAGTAGCACTGGCTACCTCAGCAGTCAGTGTAGAGATAGAGTTGGAGTTGAAAGCACACGTGTGGTTGCTGCTCAGTGTATTGTAAATAAACCTCAAGTTTCCACCCAAGAAGTGTCTGCAGATCAACTCTATCATTAATAACACAACTCGGCCACCCTACAACGTATCTATGTAGAGTAAAACATTGTGTTTGTCCAGGTCACTTGCCCCACTGTAAGACTGCTGGTGACCATATCAGTTGTAGCTCATATGGCCTCTGAATCAGTAGGTTGTAAATTCAATCCCCATTCGAGAACATTGAGCACAAAGATCAAGGCTGACACTGCAGCGAGGGAGTGCTGCACGAGGTGCAGTCTTTCAAAGGAAGTGTCAAACTGAGGCCTTGACTACCTTCTCGAGTGGATGTGAAAGATCCCACAACACTATTTCAAAGAAGGGGAGATCTCCCTTGGTGTCCTGGCCAATATTTACCCCTTGACCAACATCACTGAAAACCAGATGATCTGGTCATTATCACATTGCTGTTTGTGGGAGCTTGCTGTGCGCAAATTGACTGCCACATTTCCCATGGGCAAAATTTCCCCCCCCCCGCTGGGGGGGAAGTGCGGGGGCGGGTGTGGGCGGCCCTCCGATGGGGCACGCTGCCATTTTCAGTGGGTGGGCCAATTAAGGCTCGCCCAGCGTGATGTCCACAGGGAAACCCTATGTGCTTCCTGTGCGGGCGGGGTGGGGATTCCTAAAATTGGAAGTGTCCCCCTTTGCGCATGCGTGCGAAGGAGCGCTCCGATCTCCCTGAGGCTAAGTGCTGCCTCAGGGAGATCGGGTCCCAAAGCAAAAAGGTTACTGCAGTGAAAATTTCATTCACCATCCATGTCCCGTCATGTGACAATGTCACATGAGTTGGGACATGGCCATAATGTTAATTAAAAGTGCCTCTTAATTTTTTGATTCAGCAATGACAGCTCATCCCGCCTGTGGCTGAGGTTTCCTGCCTTTTCAGGTGGCCCCCAGCGCTCCCGGCCTGTCCGCCAACCTTAATGTTGGACGGGCAGGTCCACTAATGAGCTTAATTGTTTTTTGAATGGCCTCAATTGGCCGTTGACAGGTCGGCGGCCGCACAGCGGACTCGGCTGCGCCCCCGCCTACCTGAAAATGCAAATGACGCGGGATGACGTCGCGAGGTCTGCCTGACGTCAATCCGTGTCATTTTACGCGTCAGCGAGCAGGCCCCGCCCCTGTTCGCCGACATGACAATCCAGCCCCTATATTACAACCTTGACAACACTCCAAAAATACTTCACTGGCTGCAAAGTGATTGGGGGCGTCTTGAGGTTGTAACAAGGAAACGTCAGTCTTTATTATAACACAAATATTTAGTGCAAAATGCAAATTTTCTTGTAATTGCAACCAAACGTGCATTGTGTTGCACCATTTTAACAAGCACAATTGTTATTCTCTGGCTGTGCGGGTTAGAGTAAAGTCAGCCTACCTGTTAACAACACTGTATTAGCACCATCTGGTATGCAGATATTCATGATTGTTAGCAAAGAACACTCATTTCAGTAAACACACACTTTGTGTATTGCTCATGCTGCTGACCTCTGCATTCACCTCCCTCCTGGTCACTGCCAATCACACAGCTGGAGTACAGAGTCTGAGGTCACAGGTCAGAACTGAGAATGTATTCCTAAATTTGATCTCTGCTGCAACAACCTGGCCATCTTGACAATAGATGTCGTTGGAAGACTTTTATAAAACACAGGTCAGCTTTCTCGTCCTTTGCCAACACATCTGAAAACTATTTTTGTAGTGAGCGGTCAGTCTTAAAGGGAATATACAGCTTGATAGCTTATCCGTGAGTGCTAAAATGTTAATGCACAAAGAAAAGTTAAGACAGACTAGCACTTACAGCACATTTTAGGACCTTGCAAAGCACTTTCCCAGGAGGACACTCAGGTATAATTTTGTTAGAGGTCTGACTAATGTTTATCCTGCAATCAATATCACGAAAGCAGATTATCTGATCATTATCAGATTGCTGTTTGTGGGATCACACTGTGCAAAATAGCTCCTGCTTTTCCTACATTAATACAGTGCCTACACTTCAAAAATTACTTCATTGGACATAAAAGACACACCAAAAATACACATCTTACTTACTTATTTACTCACCTTCTATTCCTGAATGCCTCTGTCTAGAAACACATCGAATTGTGCCCTTATCTGCTGCCTCTTTACTGTTGTCCGGGTAAAGTATTCCGCAATTATACTCCCTTAGGCTTGAGGAATTCCACCATTACTTTAGGTATGAACTCACCAAGGCTCTTTAGGCAGCACCTCCCAAGCCCACGATCACAACCATCTAGAAGGACGAGGGCAGCAGGCAATTGGAAACACCACCACCTGGAAGCTCCCCTCCAAACCACTCACCATCCTGACTTGGAAATATATCGCCGTTTCTTCACTGTCGCTGGGTCAAAATCCTGGAACTCTATCCCTAACAGCACTGTGGGTGTACCTACACCACATGGACTGCAGCGGTTCAAGAAGGCAGCTCACCACCACCTTCTCAAGGGCAACTAGGGATGGGCAATAAATGCTGGTCTAGCCAGCGATGCCCACATCCCATGAATGAATAAAAATAAGGTAAGCAGTGAGGTGGACACAAAAAGGCTGCAGAGATACATGTACAGGTTGAGGGAGTGGACGAGAACAAGGCATTCAGAATACAGCACGAAAAAGTGTGAAACTATCCATTTTGGTCGAAAAAGAAAAATAGCAGGATTTTTTTGAATGGTGAGGGGCTTAGAAATGTTTGCATTCAGAGGGGCCTGGGCATCCTTGTACGTGCATCACAGAAAGTTAACATGCAAGCATGACAGCCAATTATGAGGGCAAATTCTATGTTAGCTTTTGTTACAAAGAGATTTGTTGTAAAAGTAAGGTAGTCTTACTACAATAATGCAGGCCTTTATGGAGTACTGTGTGCTGCTTTGTCTTCCTTACTTAAGGAAGGGCATACTTGCACTAGGGGGAGTGCGATGAAGGTTCACTAGACTGACTTGGATGAAGGGTTTGTAAGAGATTGGTTGTAAAAGTAAGGTAGTCTTACTACAATAATGCAGGGCATTATGGAGTACTGTGTGCTGCTTTGGCTTCCTTACTTAAGGAAGGGCATACTTGCACTAGAGGGAGTGCAATGAAGGTTCACTAGACTGACTTGGATGAAGGGATTGTAAGAGAGATTGAGTAGACGAAGCTTATATTCCTTGGAATTTAGAAGAATGAGTGATGATCCAGTTGAAACATGTAAACTTGTTCAGGGATTTGACAGGGTAGATACTGAGGAAACGTTTCCCTTGTCTGGGGAATCTAGAACACTGGATTCCAGTCTCAGGATAAAGGGTTGGCCATTTGGGACTGAGATGAGGAAAAGTTTCTTCACTAAAACAGTTGTGAATCATTAGAATTCTCTACCCCAGAAAACTGTGGATGCTCAGTCCTTGATTATATTCAGGTCAGAGATCAATAGATTTTAGGGTATTATGGGAATTAAGGGATATGGAGATAGCGCAGAAAGGTCAAGTTGTGGTAGAAGATCAGGCAAATCTTGTTGAATGGCAGAGCAGGCTTGAAGAGCCAAATGGCCTGCTCCAGCTCTTATTTCACATGTTCTTATGTTGACTTCCACCAAATCCTGTTTGTAATTCAAAATCCAAACTTGATTGTTCCATACAAGTCAACTCAAACTGGAAGTTTTATTGTTGTTTTTACAATCAAGGGAGAAAATGAGCCCAGCGTGCTTCGGTAAAACAGGATACGCAGGACTTGGGAGATTTTGGCACAGACTTCTTTAATCAATCAAAAAAAAAACCCAAAGTAGCCACTGAACTGCAGGTCAGCCTGGTGAACAAAGCAGTCAGGAATTACAAGACACTAAAGGGAAAGAAGCCTTAAAATCAGTTACAAGGGGAAGAAAATGCGAATAATTTTTGAAGTAAAATGTTTCCTGACATAATTAAATGAAATAGATGTGCTTTACTCTAACAGAGATCAGTTCAGCTCCATAAAGCCTCTGAGAAAATAAAGACACAACCTCTGAAACAGCTTGGTATTTTTCTTTTGCTAGTCTTTGGTGTATATTAGATTATGGCTGGATTAGTGTGTATAGTGCAGATAAGAACTGTTGTAATACAGGGATTTACGATCCAAAACCACAGACTTAGAGAGGTAACTCAGAAGAACCGTTTTTTTTTGCAAATATAACCAGCATTGAGCTGGCTTTGACTCAGTGTAGCATTGAAAGTCTGGGCAACTTAGAAATGGACCATGAATACGATTAAGATTGTTTTGAGAGGAAAAATTGTAACTGTTCATCTTGGACCAGAAACTGAGAGAATGGACTGAAGTCCTTACAGGGATCTGGGGTGAGGGGATATGATTGAGGTAGCAATGGGAATTGGGGTGGGGGCAGTGCATGCTTGAAGCAGAAATCCCGTTTTTTTCTCACAATAACATTTTGTAAAATTATTTCCCCAAGCTCCAAGGCTTCAGGTAGAGGCTCGACATTTATCAATGCGGAGGGAAGGTTAGATAACTCATGTCACTCAAAGACTCGGTTTTGCACCTCTTAGTATAGTGCATCAAGAATGGGAGGTCCCATGTGAGTTATTGAAATAAACTTCTTATTACTTATACCTCTACACTCATAAGATACTGCATCAAATCTTGTCTCAGTGTCCTAGGGTCTCCCCATTTCGGCAAAATCTTCTGCATACACATAATGAGTTAACTGGTGCTATCACTCCTTCTGCTGTCCTTCCTGGGCTTTTTGCCCAGTTATGCACTTGTTAGATTATATGAAGACAGATGACTCTTTTCTTCTCTCATTGTCATTTCAAAATCGCTTGCACCAGCATTGAAATTGGAAAGACGGTCCTCAAAGAGTGGCTAGAGACTCAATAATATTATCTCAGAGCACTGATCCATCAGACCCATGGGGATACTAGACTGACACATCTGTGACAGGTTTCTTGCAAGTGAGAGATGGGGTCAGGAATCAAAAAGGATAAATTTAAAATCCTCTTTTCGACCAATCTGCTGTTTGGAATCCTATCACAGGGCAAGCCTTAATTAGTCTTTCAAAAGATGAATATTATAGATGACATACAAATTGTTTCTGCTCTGTCATTTTGTTTCTGAATAGAGTGATATATTCTGCACTGCAAGTCAAAAAGGAAAACCATCTATAGGACACAGGAACAGGAGAAGGCTATTTAGCCCTTCAAGCCTGTTCCACCATTCAATGACATCTGCGACCTAACACTATATGGCCACCATTGTCCGATATCCTTTTGATTAACAAAAATCTATGAATCTTAGTTTTAAAATTAAAATTGATCTACCATAATTTGTGGAAGAGAGTCCCAAACTTCTACCACCCTTTGCATGAAGGATTGTTTCCGAATATCACACCTCAAAGGTGTGATGGCTCTAACTGTTTGGCTCTGCCACCAGTCCTGACTCATCAATTGGTGAAATAGGTTCTCTCTATTTCCCTCATCTGTTCCCTTAATACCTTGAAAACTTTGATCAAATCACCCCTTAACCTTCTAAATTCCAGGGAATATAGCTCTAGTGTATGTTATCTCACCTTGTAATTTAACACTTGAAGTCCCAGCATCATTCCGGTAAATCCATACTGCGCTCCCTCCAAGGCCAATATATCCTTCCTTAAGGTGTGGTGCCCAGAAATGAACACAGTTACTACAGGTGTGATAGAACTAGGGATTTGTGTATCCACTTAGCAAAAACAAGTCAATCTAGACTGATGTGACAGGCCTGAGGAGGCTCAAGCTTGTAAATGAGTGAATAGTGTGAGCCCAACAGTCGTATAGTATTAGAGATGGGAGTGTACAGAGATAAGATAAGGAAATTATGCCACTACTCCACCTCCTGCAGTAAGACTAACCACTGCACTGAGCAATCAAAACAGGTAAAGATCGAGGCCCCTATTCCCTCCTCCCAGACGATACAAAAAGAATACTCAACAGGGAAGGTGGGGCAGGGTCATTTTAACTTTGGGCGATATTGGGTAATATCAATTCTGCTGCTTACTCCACATTGGCTGCAGCTGAGTTGGTAGCACTCTTGCCTCTGAGTCAGAAGGCTTGAGATTCAAGACCCACTCCAGGATCTAACCACAAAAATCTTGGCTGACATTCCAGTGTAGCACTATAGAGTTGCCGGCTTTCAGACAGGATGTTAAACTGGGACCCTGTATGTCCTCTCAGGTGAAAGCAAAAGATCCCTGTGGTTCTATTTTAAGAAAGAGGAGGGGAGTTATCCTCAGGGTGTGGGGATGTCAGCCAGTCGGAGGGCGGGGTAGTGGGGTGTTTGACTAGTCAGGGGTCGGGGGGGGTAGTTGGCAAGTCCTGGGGGGGTTTGGGGGGGTGTCAGGAAGATATAATAATTTTCATAATGTTATTTTGAATTTATTGTAAAGTAGAAATAGTGTGTGTCTGTGTGTGTGTGTGGGACTTAACTGAATTAGAGACAGCTAGTCTGAAGGCTTTAGTATATCAAGAAGAGAAGCTAGGTTTGAAATGTTAAATAGGTAAACATGACTGGAGTTTTAGAATGTGAAGTATAAAGGGAACATTTGCATTCTTAGACAAATTAGAGTAGTCAATTTCAAAGAGGTGGTAATGTGTTACACCTAGTCAACAGAGGCTAAGCCAAACAGTGTGTTTATTTTTCCCAAAGCTGACTGATAAAATTAGTACTATGATTGATTTTTATTGTTAGGAAAGTAGAGTTGCAAAGACACATTGGTGTGGATTTTCCGGCCTTGTCACAGGTGGGACCCAGCGAGAAGCCCATTGACTTGCGGCTGGACCGGAAGATCCTGGTGACGGGCAGGTGCGGAAAGTCCCGCCCATTGAAACAATGGGATTTACTTTGAAAAGGGAGAAATCTGTATAAAGGAGATGAGGTTATGTGTAAGGGGCAGGCATTTTAAGACTTAACACAAGTGTGAAAAGCCCCAAGTTGTTGTCTACAAGAAACCGAAGCTGAGGAAAACTCATTTTGAGTTTGACTGGCCAGGCTTTGCCTGGGTCTGTTTAAATCTATGGGGAGAATTTTCTCCCCGTTGGGTGGGCTGTGCGGGAGCGGGCGCAGGTGGGCGTGCAGCCATTTTACGCGCTGAGTGCTCCCTGTGCGGGTGATGGGAGGAGGGAGAGCCAGGGCCTGCAGAAATCCTCCTGAGGCACAGAGCAGCCTCAGGGAGATTATTTTCTTTATGAAAGTTTCAAAAAAAAAATGGAAAAAATTATTCAGACACGTCCCCTCACATGAGCTGGGACATGTCAATGAATTTTAATAAAAAATTTTAGTTAATTAATAAACACTTCATGAAACCTCATCCCGCCCGTGGATGAGGTTTCATGATAAATGCAAAGGCCGCCTGGGCTCTTCACCTGCCCGCCAACCTTAAGGTTGGACGGGCAGCCCTGAGAATCAGTTAAATTAGTTAATTATCGGCCTTAATAGACCTTTGACAGTTAGGTGGGTGCGCAGCCAACTCCGCTGCGCGCCTGCCGAACAGAATGACACGCGGTGATGTCGGGACACACGGCCGACATCACTGCGCATCATTTTATCCGTTGGTGGGCGGGGACCACCCTCGCACACCAACCAGAACTTCAGGCCTATGTGTTTTACTGCTGCCTTAACCGAGGTGTAACTGGGAGTCAGATTAATTAGAGGATTTAGGAGTTTTTATAGTAGTAATTCGTAGACATATGTATGTGCTTAAAATCTTTTTCTTTTATTAATAAATGTTTAATTTAGTTTTGTAAAAAAGCCTCTAAGCCTCAGTGGGCTTCCTTTTACTGGAGTCAAAGCCCACATCACAAAATAAATACAAATTGCAAACAGTTGTGGCAGCTGCTTCATATTTCCCTCTGGGATTTGAGCAGCTTGACACTTACCATCCACCTGTTATAACAGGGGTAGTGGGGGGTGTTAGCCAGTTGTGGGAGTGGGTATTGACCAGGAGGTGGTGTTAGCCAGTTAGAGATGGGGGAGCGTGTCAGCTGGTAGGAGAGTGTGGGGTGTTGTCCAGTTGGGGGAGGGGTCATGCATTTGGCAGGGGGGGGGGATGTGTGGGGGTTGGGTTGGCCAGTCGGTGGGGGAGGGGGTGTGGTTGTCAGCGGTCCGGGAGGGTTTTCGGCCAGTTGGGGGGTGAGGGATGTTGTCCGGTCAGGGGGCGAGGGGGTATCAGCCAGTCGGGGGTGGGGGTGGGTCACGCAGTAAGCCTGGGGGTGGTGGGGTGGTCGTGCAGTCGGGGAGGGCCTGGGGTCCAGGATGGCCGGACCTGGGGGTAGGTGGCAGGGGTTGGGAGAAGTCCCGTAGGGCTGGGGAGTCCCGAGTGGGAGGTGGGGTAGCCGCAGGGAGGATTCCCATGGCGTGGGGCGATTAGTAGGGGGGCATGGGGAGTGCCCTGAGGGTTTGGGGGTATGTTGGGAGTCCTGAGGGAGGGTTGGTGTGGGTCTGTACAATAGTTACCCAGAAGTTAGAAGTGGTTAAAGTCTTTTAGCTTTTTCTGGATGACTTGTTATATTCAAAGTTTGTGATTTAAATCACAATTTTTGGATGGTTCCCAGTGCAGGGCAATTGACTATGGGAAGTTTGCACTTCCCAGGCAATTGCTGTGCAATCTTTACCTGGCAACCTCTGGGCGGTGGGGGACCCCCATGGGGTATCTGGGCGGTGGGGGACCCCCATGGGGGACCCACAGATACAATGCCCTGGAGCTCGAAAATCATGGCCCTATATAAATGCAAGTCTTTCTTTCTTTTCCTGATGTTTAATCCCACATTGGCAAAGGGAATCAGCAAAGATATATAATAGGCATATTCCCCATTTCACAACATTGCTCCAAGTCCAAATTACCCATATCCACAATTGTGAATGAAACAGAAAATATATGGAGTATAATATCAAATCAAAAACAACATAGATAGCTATGGATCTAAATTGCGAAAGGCTCGCTGCATTCTCAATGGGCGGTATGGCGACAAAAGTCAAGACTAATCTGAAGAGATCCTACACAAAAGAGCAATTAATGTCTATCTCAGTACCGAATGCAGAATTGCTAACCATAGACGTCAATCCCAACAGATCTTCAAGCATGCTCATTGCCTAACCCTGGACAAGAACCTGCAACTCACATACAGTGAATTTGTGCATCAAAGGTAACCATTAGGTTTCAACGCCTTGTCACTCAAGCATACTGAAGCATAGTGACAGACCTTCAAATGGTGATCTAAACGTGACATTTATTGAAACCTAGTCAGAAGGTAAGGACTAGTCGAGGCAATGATTTGGAACACCCTGGAAAGAGCTCCACACATCACTGAAGACAGGGCTGAGACAGAAATGTCATTCATCATCTATAATTAACCAAGAAACTCTCTTTCAACAGATATTTCAATGTTCCCTTTATTGGTAATGGTGGATGTTAAATGATTATATTACTACCCAAGGCAGGCTGTGTAATATATAAAACATTGACTCATGTTAAAACTTAATGCATTCAAAACTGTGAACAAGATCTGTGGAGTTTATGTGGCTACAGGGCATATCTTGTGTGCAACGTGATAGAACTGGAAGGGATACTTATTTTAAGCAACATTTGTAGCTCTGTCTCCTTATGTCTTATGGCCCAGTTGCTTTATATAGACATATTTGTCTGTTGTACTGTTCCAACAAAGTGATTACCCTCATAGTGATAGACCCAATTTGTTACTGGTAAACAAGGAACAAGTTAGTAAAAAGTCTTCTAATAAACATATATCCTTCAATAAAAGCAGAATACTGCAGATGCTGGAAATCTGAAATAAAGTCAGAAGGTGCTGGAAATACTCAGAGGCCTAGAAACATCTGTAGAGAGAGAAAAGCAGAGTTTATGAATCAAGTTGAATGACTCTTCTTCGAAATTGTTCCGAGGAGGAATCATTCAACTCGAAACGTTCAACAGATGCTATTAGACCTGCTGAGTTTTTCCAGCACTTTCTGTTTTTATTACGTAAATCCTCATGTATGTTATGATATATAAGCCTTACATACTCATCCAGTTAAGACTTAACAGTCTTGCTAATTCCTCACCAAAATACAATACTTGGAAGTCCAAATATTCTGTATCAGATCCCCTGCTGGCTGGATTGTACAGCCCTGTGTGAAATGGAACTGCACTGTAAACATTAATGTGTGCTACATATGTCAGGAATGAAGGTCCACCGGATGGATCAGGGGTTGCGTTGGGCGATATAAATCAGGGGTGGAGGTGTGTTATATAGATCAGGATTGGTATTGTGCTGTGTACATCTGGATTAGCAGTGTGATATGCACCTGATTTCAAAATGGCGACCCTGACCTGACAGAAATAAGATCCTTAAAATTTATTGGAAGATATAATTAAGCTGAAGAAAATGTGCTGAACGTCAGGGATAGAATAGGAAGGCTCTGGAATGAAATGAAATGGGCCAAAGGGCTCCTGCATCTATCTCACGATCCTGTATCCCGGGGATCGTGGGGAAAACTGGTGTAGAGGTGGATGATCAGCCATGATCTGTTTGAATGGTGGAGCAGGCTTGATGGGCTGAATGGCCTACTCCTACCTTCCTGTGTTCTTCCTGTAAATCTTTCTCTGCCCCTCTATCAAGAGTTCTGGAAAGAAAAAACAACTAAATGTTTGTGGTTAACAGTGACATGAAGTGATTTTATAACCTATGGAAATCTCCTCCAGATCCATCTTTTGTTACCTTTTTTGCCCTACTACCATCCTCTTTTCCCTTGTGCTGTCATTCCTTTTAGCATTTCATTTCTCCTGCCTTTCACCCTATCAGAGACCCTCCCTTTTGTTCTACCCGTGCCTTACCCGTATCTGCAGCTGGACTTGAATTCAGGAACTGTTAGGTCTCTAAACCTGATGAAAAGTTGTCGACCCAGAACGTTTACTGTGTTGCTCTCTCCACAGATGTTGCTAGACCCGCTGAGAGTTTCCAGCATTTTCTGCTTTTATTATGCATCACACATTATAACTGGTGTGGTGCATACTATAATGGGGCACCTTCTTCTTAGGCAGTCTCTCGCGATCGAGGACGATTGCTTCCACTCCGGTTCGATGGATTCTGAAATGGCTGATAACCAATGCATGCTCTGCAGACTCTGCCACATGTGGGGCTGGTGGCGCTTAAAGGGTTAGGTGTGCAGGGGTCATGAGCCGGCCAATCTGATTAAATTCTATTTAACTTTCTCCATTGCCCTATCTCTATCAAGGATTACATTTTTATTTTCTGCACTCTTGAAGGAGCACACTCTTACACTCTTGAAGTATTAATAGGCATTGCTGCTGCAGAAAGCTTTGCATTGACAAGACTCAAGGTGAAAAGCTATCCTCTACATCTCTTGTCATGACACAACTTATCGATGCTGCCTTTCATTTTTCCAGGCTGTTTAGGTATCTGAAATGCATTGAGACCCATTGCAGGTCTGGTGCATTTCCAAGTCAACCATTGAAAAATCAAGGAAGAGGAAATGTTTCTTGTTACAGCGTCGGATGAGACGAAGAATAAACAGAAACTGGGGACAAGGACAGCTTTGAGATAGAGATAAAAGCAAAGAACTGCGGATGCTGGAAATCTAAAACAAAAACAAAAAACAGAAATACCTGGAAAAACTCAGCAGGTCTGGCAGCATCGGTGGAGAAGAGCACAGTTGATGTTTCGAGTCCTCATGACCCTTCAACAGAACTAAGTAAAATTAGGAAAGGGGTGAAATATAAGCTGGTTTAAGGGGTGGGGGGATTGGGACAAGAAGAGCTGGATAGAGGGCCAGTGGTAGGTGGAGATTGCCAAAAGATGTCACAGACAAAAGAACAAAGAGGTGTTGAAGGTGGTGAAGGTGGGCCCTCAACCATGTCCGGCCCATCTCCCGCGCATCCACCCTCACGCCTTCTCCTCCCTCCCAGAAACATGATAGGGTCCCCCTTGTCCTCACTTATCACCCCACCAGCCTCCGCATTCAAAGGATCATCCTCCGCCATTTCCGCCAACTCCAGCATGATGTCACCACCAAACACATCTTCCCTTCACCCCCCACCGGCGGCATTCCGTAGGGATCGTTCCCTCTGTGACACCCTGGTCCACTCCTCCATCACCCCCTACGCCTCAACCCCCTCCCACGGCACCTTCCCACGCAACCACAGAAGATGCAACACCTGCCCCTTCACTTCCTCTCTCCTCACCGTCCAAGGGCTCAAACATTCTTTTCAAGTGAAGCAGCATTTCACTTGCACTTCCCTCAACTTAGTCTACTGCATTCGTTGCTCCCAATGCGGTTTCCTCTACATTGGAGAGACCAAACGCAGACTGGGTGACCACTTTGCAGAATACCTTTGGTCTGTCCGCAAGCATTACCCAGCCCTCCCTATCGCTTGCCATTTCAACACTGCACCCTGCTCTCATGCCCACATGTCCGTCTTTGGCTTGCTGCATTGTTCCAGTGAAGCTCAACACAAACTGGAGGAACAGCACCTCACTTTCCGTCTAGGCACTTTACAGCCTTCCGGACTGAATATTGAGTTCAACAATTTGAGATCATGAACTCTCTCCTCCATCCCCACCCCCTTTCCGTTTTTCCCCCTCCTTTTTGTTTTTTCCAATAATTTCTATAGATTTTTCTTTTCCCACCTATTTCCATTATTTTTAAATGTATTTCCATCCATTGTTTTATCTCTACCTTTTAGCCTTTTTAGATTCCTTCACCCCACCCCACCCCCACTAGGGCTATCTGTACCTTGCTTGTCCTGCTTTCTACCCTTAATTACCACATTCCTTTAGATAATATCACCACCTTCAACACCTCTTTGACCTTTTGTCTGTGACATCTTTTGGTTATCTCCACCTATCACTGGCCCTTTACCTAGCTCTTCTTGTCCCAACCCTCCCCCTTTAAACCAGCTTATATTTCACCCCTTTCTTATTTTTACTTAGTTCTGTTGAAGGGTCATGAGGATTCAAAACATCAACTGTGCTCTTCTCCACCGATGCTGCCAGACCTGCTAAGTTTTTCCAGGTATTTTTGTTTTTGTTTCAGCTTTGAGATAGGTTGAGTCAGTGCTGCTGGAGTGAGAGGTCGAGTGTGTTCATATAGAGGCTCATGGCACTGAGTATGGATCTCAGGATGTGGTGAGAACAGCAGTCCGAGGAGCGTTGTACGTCCCGGAGATACTTGTAATCCTGGGTGGATTTGAAACATGAGGGATGGAACTTTCCACGTGGGGTGAGTTGGAGATGGAGACAATCACTGAGGAAGGAAATATGGCTGTGAAAGCGAGTTTTGGCAAACACCCTGTCAAACACCAGGAGCAGAATCTTCTGACTGTCAGGCGGGCTGGTCAGGAACGGGCGCGGGCAGGCGCAGAGCCGATTGGCTGCGGGCCACCATTTCATGTGGGCGGGCCAATTAAGGCCTGCCCAGTGTGATGCACATCTGGTAGAGGTAGCGCTACCTGTGCGGGCGGGGGGGAGGAGGGAGAACCGAGCATGCACGCTAAAGAGGGCAGAAATTTCCCTGAGGCACGGAGCTGCCTCAGCGAGATTAAATTCAAATTGAAAGTTTAAAATAAAGAAAGTTAAAAATCATTTACACATGTCCCCTCATGTGACAGCGTGACATGAGCTGTGACATGTTTAGGAAATGAGCAAAATTGATTTGTTAATTTAATAAAACCTTCATGAGACCTCATCCCGTCCGTGGATGAGGTTTCACGGGAAACGCAATGGCTGTTTGGGCTCTTCGCCTGCCCCCCAACTTTGAGGTTGGACAGGCAGCGTTGAGGATTAGTTTAATTGGTTTATTAATGGCCTTAACAGGCGAGCGCGCAGCCTCCTCCGGCGCACGCCCACCGAGCAAAAGATCTGAATGACGTGCAGTGATGTCGGGACACACGCCCAACGTTACCGCGCATCATTTTATGCGTCGGTGTGCTGGGTCCACCCCCGCACACCGAAGAGAAAATTCTGCCCCCGGAGGGAAATGGAAAGCAATGAAGGTGAACAAGGCAAAAGAGAGAAATAGAAATCCTGTCGGAGAAAAGAGCAGGTACTTCTTCAATGTAGGCATTCCTGGAAGAGAAGTGGCAGGGAATTAAATACTAAGATAAAAGCAAAATACTGTGGGTGCTGGAAATCTGAAACTGAAACAGAAAATGTTAGAAAATCTCAGCAGGACTGACAGCATCTGTGGAGAGAGAAACAGAGTTAATGTTTCGAATCAGCAGGACCCTTCTTCCAAGCTCTGAAGACCCACAGAAATACCCACATTATTTTGCTTTTATGTTGGTGAAAAATCAATGTTGCTTTTTAGCCTGATGTGGAATGCACTCTCTCCCTGAGAATGAACCATTTACCTAAAACCAAAGGTTTTGGACATGGGTAAGCAAGAACTGAAGCTTAAGGACCCCACATCCCCCCAGGTGTTCCCCTATCCCTTCCAAGTCTGCACATTTTGAATTACAGCTCCTTTACAGATGAGGGAAACAGCTGCACTTTATTGATAATATAACCTCTTTATTCTAGCCCTGTTTCCTCACGGCAATAAAACCAGTCAAAATGCATCAGTGGGGCTTACTAACAGCTGAGGGAGCAATATTCTTCTTCAGATTCTGATATTCATACAGAGCAAGTCTAATTGGCTGAGGGTAATGCTGAGCATGCAGTACATGCGCAACTTTCCCAATATTGTCCAGAAAATCTGAATAATAGAGAAAATTAATAATCCTATGATATTAATGCATTCAGAGTTATGGCTTTAGCAGAATGGTTTTTACTGCACTGACACCTTGCATGTTGCAGTGAGCGCTGGGGTCATTCAACCCAGTTATTTCTCCCCTGACGACCTCGTTAGATTGTATTGAAAAAAATGAAATGTTCACAAAATGCCTTCTAGAATGTTCCAGCCACTGCGGAAGACCCATTACAGGCTACAACATAATGTCGTTGTGGACCTATAAAGAAATGTAATGAACAGTATTTTAGATAAAGACTTTTCCTCAGTTCCTAGTCTCTCAGGTCACAGCCAGTAGATCTCTGGCATGATGGTCCCCATTTTGTTTACTGTTTTTTTCTCTTTAACCCTTTCAACCCCTCCCCCAACGCCTTTCAAATGAAAGCGGGCAGCTCCCTTCACAGTTCGGAATGATAGCTGGCAGGCATTTTCCTGGATGGATCTGGGCTGTGTCGGTCTCTGGAATTCCAATCCAGGTTGGTAACAGGTAGCTAATCCCAGACACCAAAGCCAAGCTGCTGCAGTTACCCCAGCTACCATTTCAAAGAAGAGCAGGGGAGTTCTGCCCAGTGTCCTGGCCAATGTTTACCCCCAGACCAACAATCACTTACCTCATTGCTGGCTGTGGGAGCTTGCTGTGTAAAAATTGGCTGCCACATTTCCTACATTACAACAATGGTTACACTTTAAAAGTGCTTCATTAGCTGTAAAGTGCTTTGGGACGTTCTGAGCTCGTGAAAGACGCCGTATAAATGCAAGTCTTTCTTTTTGTGCCACTGGCAGCAGAAGATCGACAAATGTTCACATTCTTGATCATTGTCCAATGACTCCTGCAGGAAGATAGATATCAGGTGGAAGATTGGACTGGTCCAGTCTGCGAAGACAGCTGGAGTTGAATAGCCTGTTGCCTTTTACTGATGGGGCTTGCACCTGAAGAATGGACGCTTGGAAAAGAGACTCGCGGAACTTTGTCTCAGTAAAGGACAGAGGGGCTGATTTTGGTTCCCCTCCGTTCTGTTTGGGGTTTTTTTGGCCAGGATCAGGATGGGTGCGTGACCAAAGTCACAGTTGTCGCGCTCACCCCTGACAACTGGCCTGCTACAAATCTGTCACTGAAAGGAGAGCGAATGCAGTGCACCCCAGCACGGAGAGGCACTTTCAGAAAGCAGAGAGGGAAAGTAATTCCAATTCTTTTTTGGTGCTCCTAAAACTAAACCATGTGGATTTCTAAAATGGTCCCAAACACGGTGAGTTACAGGCTGCCTGATTGAAATGAATCCGTGGCATTTAATTTACAATCAAACATCACATAGGTGCATATCTGACGATTTAAAACGAGGTGTTGGGTGTGTGCTAATGCGGAGGAAAGAAATGACTAAATTAACAGGATCTGGGCATTTGGAGCTTTCCAGAGGAATGTCTATCAGGTCACCTTGTTTGTTTACATGAAGGGATTGTGTCCTTCAGTGTTTGATGGCTATTCAAATATTTGAAACTTCATTGCGCTCCAGGCTCAAGTAGTTTCCTCTCGTAACTATCGTGGGCTACTGCAGCTGCTCCTTAATTTTTAAAATTCACAGGATGTGGGCATCGCTGGCTGGGCCAGCCTTTATTGCCCATCCCTAATTGCCCTTGGGAAGGCGGTGGTGAGCTGCCCTTGTGAACAGCTGCAGCCCCTGTGGTGTCGGTCCACCCACAGTGCTGTTACGGGGGGGAGTTCCAGGATTTTGACCCAGCGACAGTGAAGGGTCGGCGATGTATTTCCGAATCAGGATGGTGAGTGGTTCGGAGGGGAACTCATTGGAACATTTCTGAGGACAGACGTGAAGAGATTGGTAAAGGATACTGGGAGCCATAATTTTTCTTTCAAAGGGAGAAAAGGGGAATTGACGAGCGTCAGGAACCAAATCAAAGTTGCTGTGGGCAACTTGGACGGTCAGACAGCAAGAGTGAAAGGTAGCTTGGCACTCGCCGTAATTCTAAAGCAAAACACTGCGGATGCTGGAATGAAAACAGAAAATGCTGGGAATATTCAGCAGGTCAGGCAGCGTCTGTGGAGAGAGAAATAGAGCCGACGGCCGGGATTTTCCAGCCCCGGTACCAGTGGGCATCATTGCAGGTGGGACGGGAAAATTTGGAGAGTTGTTACGGCTTCCATCGCACCTGCACCCACTGGTGTCGGGGCCGGAAATTCCCGGCCAACATTGCAGATCGATGGTCTTTTATCAGAACATCCTCTATATCCAACTATTCAACTGTGCCAGCCATAACATCCAAACAAGGTGCAACATAATCACTGGCATTCTGCCCTCTCTCTTGCAGGACACGGTAGCACACGGTGAGAAGGTGAAGACCAGAACCAGCAGGGGACAAGGACACCTGCATCCTCTGAGCCCTATGGAGGAGGTGGTTCATCATAGGGTCGGTTGCAGTGGGATGTGTGACATCCCACTTTGAGGACTTTGAGGATGATGGTGTCCTCTTGTCTTGTGGCCCTTCTCAGCTCCCAGCACAGCTTTAAACTGATATCTGGCCTGATGAGCAAGCTGCGGGTGGCGTGACAATGGACAGACCTTTCGCTTCCCAACCCCACCCACTGCTCTCCCTCACACCAACCTTCCCCTTCTGATTTCCTGCTTTCAGGTACCCAAGAACCCAGCGGCCGCAGCCCCAGGAGGAAGAGAGAGAACAACAGCACAGCACTGATGAAGAGGCCCCGTCACTTGATCTGACACTCACAGCCACCAGCTCAGATACTGGCGCTGCAAGTACCTTGGAGACACGTATGGAGTGGACATCAGCATGTGAGCCACCCAGACATGACTGGGGGCTGCAGCTAGGCCAGGGGAAGGAATGGTTCAATTGTCAGCGTACTGGGAGAATGAGGTGGCAGACAAGTTCTACTGCAGCTGACTCAGGTGAGGAGCTCGCTCGGCAGTATACAAGAGAGCACTGAATGGTCACGCACATCAGAGATGATGGGTGCATTGGCTGGTCTGCCTGGAAGCCTTTTGTCACTTTCAGGGAGCAAGGAGGAGTTCGGCTCCAAGTTGGCAGAGGGCATCAGGCAGATGTTGCCTTCTCCACAGCCTTTCCTCCATTTCCCTGTCACACTGCAGACCAAGAAGCACTGTCGCTGATGCCTCTGCACCTCTTGCAGCTTTTGTGTGGACAAGTCACCAGGTCCTCTGCCCCTCCCTGAGAGGATGTAGCCACACTCTCTGGCAAAACCTCACCACAACACCTCCAAAAGCACACCCAAGTACTTCCAGACAGCTCAGGTAGGTAATTAGCCATAGCCTATGAGGGACTCTCTCTGTCAGAGAGAGATAATTGGTTATATAGCTTGAGAGGCATTACTCCGCATGGGCCAGGTGAGGAGGCAGGCCCCAAGCCTACCTCAGCTGGAATGGGAGTTGAACCCATGCTGTTGGAGTTATTCTACACCACGTGTAAACGAAGCTAACCAGCCCTCACTTAGACACTTTATAATAGAAATAATTCTCAAAAATGATCTTACCTGCAATTTGGGTGCTGCCCCTTTAAATAACGCTGGTGCAGGGCCCACCTTGCAGCAGAGCGCCTGTTGTTTGGAGAGTGAGCTAGCACGGTACTGTCTGGAGCTGCTGGGCACAATATCTGGTATCTTGGCATCACATTAGTTAGTTGGGTTGTGTGGTGTCAGAAAAGCATCGATTTAAAATGTTCTTATATAACAGGGGACACCCCACATACACCCTCCTCTTCCTTCCTCCTGTGCAGGAAGCTGCCAGAGGCACAAGGCACACCACAAAAGTGACACTGCGCAATGAAATTTTGTCCTTTATGCATTTGGGTTACTTTCTGTCATAACTATTAACAATTGAACGTTCCATCAGATGGGGGATGAAGAGCTGATTAAGACAGTTGGCTGTAATTGTACTCTGATCAGCTTCTAACCTCTATTATAACTAATAAAAAAAGACTCAAACATTTATTTCAACCATATTGAGAATTCGATTAAGATTGACAGAAGATAGTCATTGTAATTGCATCCCTTAATGGCTATTAGAGAGAACACCCGAGTAGCTAGTCTGTAAACCTGAGTCTCAGACCTATTGTTAACTGTCAGCTTGGCTCAGTTAACAATATCCCTGTCTCTGAACTGGATTTTCATGGAGTCAGGAAGACTCTGTGGACCTATAAAAATCGTGGGGCAGGACCCAGGTTCTGCAGTCCCGCCTCCATTTCTGACAGATCCAATTTTTGCCAGTAGCGGAATGGGGGTGGGGTGTGATTCAAACCGATCCCATTTTGGCTGTTGCAAGGACCTTAATCCACAGTGCAGGAGTCACAAGTTCATGGAGTAGAAGTAAATGTACTTGAAGGGTGTATCTGAAGTTTTTTTGTTAAATCTCCCACTCTTTAAGTTGTAGAAATAAACTGCTGATGTTGTCAGTGATTATTTTCAAGAAAGCCTCTGCCGGGTTGCTTCGATTGGCAGGGCAGCTGGTGTAGCATCTGCTTGTGCAGCATTCATTGACATTTCCCTAAAGACTATTATAATGTCATTATGTAAGCCTGCCTGAGTTTCAAAAGCTAAATTATCTTGACAGGGGTTCTGAGTTCACAGTTTGATTGACAGCTTAAAAAGTATTAAAGGATTAGTTGTTCTTGATGTGAAGTATGAATAGAAGTTTGTTTGCTTTTGTAAAAGATTAACCACTTGAGATTTAAAAAGTTTGAAATTGTTTCATGAAAGAGAGATTTTTATCACTATGAAGTGTGTAGAGTGAGAGCTCGCTTAGATTTTTAGAAACTTATTTTATTTTATCTCCACATGGGTCCTGAGGTTTGCCCATGGCGGGTGCTGGGTGATTTGGCATTGAATGGGCATAGAGGGTATGAGGGGCCATGGGAAGTGGGTGGAGGGGTGAGAGGGTGTGAGGTTGGAGGGCTAGAGGACCCAACTGCTTTTATTACAACTGGGATGAAGCCCCAGAGAACCGAGACGGGCCTTATCACCAGCCTGCCTTGGCACTTGACCACCACCATGACCCCCAAGAATCTGCTTCTAGGGTCAGCAGGTCTGACTCTATCCCATAACTGCCACCCCCTCACCCCCGGAGCGAAATTTGTGTGTGATTGGTTGCTTTAAACCAAGGCGGGCCTGCCAAGTCAGGAAATTTTCCAACTTAAGCGACCTGCCTCGATAGTGAAAATCGGCCTTCTGAATCACAAGACTACAGCTTCAAGCTCCACACTAGGACGTTGGTAAATAATCAAGGCTGATACTTCATGGCTATACTGAAGATCCTTCGCCTCCATTCAAAAAGTAGGAGCCTAGTTAACATTCCTCCCTCAACATCAACACCGAAGAAAAATCGATTCATTAGCTACTCAACTCATTGATGGGACTTTGCTGTTTGCAAAATGGCCACTGGATTTGTCCAGTGCTGTCTATCTTTGTTTATGAAGGGCTGTCATTAAACAATGGTCTCTGACATCCCAGAATCTTCAACCCAACCCGCCCTGCAGGAAGCTACCAGCTCTACATTCCCTCAAGTTGTACTTTCCATTGAAGTGAGTGGAGAGTTAAATCGGGTGAGGTTAAATAGTCAGCTGACCAAATTCCTTTGGCTTCCCGCAGGGAGGGATGGGTTAAATTTACCCCCAATTATTTATTAATGATGCAACCCAGAAAATTAATTTGGTTCTTTGACTATTTTCCTTCCCTCCCTTCTCCAAAAGATATAGTTCCATTGCCCCTCTGCACTTCCAAAACCTCAATCATTCTTCATGCATGAGTGCATTGGATTAATGGCAGCAAACTATTTATGGTGAATCACACCAGAGACCAATCCTGTCCATATTCAACACCCACACACGCTTTGTACATTCCAAAAGCAGGCGCTGGGTGGACACATGTTGACGTTCTCTGCTGTAACCAAGGGCATTAAGATCAATTCTCGCACATCTACTCCTACCATGGCTGAGATTGCTTCACAAACATCCTTCCCTTTCCTACTTCCTTCCACTTACTCCAGGTTGCCTCCGCCCTTCCAATGCTCCTGGGTAGCACTTAGACACCATCCATTTAAGAAATGTCTCCAAAAATGAATCAGACTGAAATATAAAGGCCAGTTATGGCTCAAATCTTGATCATTAAACCAACAAGTGCTGGAATCTTTGCAATGGCACTTGGGGTCAGCACTTGAAGAGACGGCTGGTTGTTTTGGGTGGAAACCATTCCAGAGAATCATGCTGATGCATATTTAACACCGGATAAAATAGGTTATGTTCTTGAGTTTGTTTTCAAATTCCTCCATGGCCTTGCACCTCCCTATCTGTGTAACCTCCTCCAGCCCTACAGCCCTCTGAGATCTCTGCACTCCTCCAATACTAATGTCCTTTGTAGCCTCAGTTGGAATAGCCCCACCATCGGAGCCTGTGCCTTCAGCTGCCTGTTGTATGTTGTTGTAGTTGTCTAAGGAAGAGGTTTAGAGACATAGGGCAGAATTTTGCCCCTGGCGTGCGGGATAAGCGGGGGTGGGCGGGGACAGTTGGGAAGCCGACCACCTCCCGCAATCGACAGCGCACTGCGAGTTCACGCTGGTGGGTCAATTAAGGCCCACCCAGCGTGATGAACAAGCAGCAGCGCTGACCACTGCCTGTGAGGTGGGGGGGGAAGGGTGAGCAGGCCTAGCGCACACTTTGTGCATGCGCGTGAGAGGGTGCTGAGTAATCTCCCTAAGGCACGGAGCTGCCTCAGGGAGATGAAGAGATATTTTTTAAAAATAATAAAGAACAGAAAAATGTAATAAAATATGTCCCCTCATGTGGCTCTGTCGCGTGTGCAGGTTCATGTATTTAATTAAAAAAATAAAGTTTTTATTTTATTTGTATTTGCTTTTGGAAATGTCATTCCACCCGTGGATGAGGTTTCCAAAAAAATGCAAAGGCCGCTTGGCCTTTTCGCCTGCCCATCAACCATTAGGTTGGACGGGCAGTGGAAAATTAACGTCAATTGATAACTTGTTGGCCTTAACAGGCCTTACAATTGTCGGCGGTTGTGTTGCCGGCTCTGGTGGACGCCCACCGACCGAACTATCACGTGACTGTGTGTTGACGTTGGCACGCTCGGCCGACATCACCAGGCATCATTTCATGCTCGGTTGGGTCGGGCGTATGCCCGCCGAGCTAAAAATTCTGGCCATAGAGTCTGAACATTGACTATTTATGTAAAACATAATTATGTACAGATATACAAGACAGTAGGCTTCTTCAGTCCAAGCCTTTCAGACTGCTACTAGTCATGCAACCCCACCCCCCAATTTTACATCATCATGTGGGTGGTACTGTTTCCCCAGTCCCACATTAACCCTTTCAGCCCTGAACACCCTAAATACTGCACTGCCTAGGCCTTATGCCCTGGAATTCCCCCACTAAGCCTCTCTGTCTCCCTACCTCTCACTCCTCTTTTAGGATAGTTCTTGAATCCTGCCTTTTTGACCAAGGTAGGAGGGAAGGATGGGAGAGAGAGAAAGGATAGAGGGAAGAAAATTCCCCAGTACCTCCCTGCCCTAACCCTCTCACTCGCATTACATGAAGCTGTCCTGATGTTTCCATATGTGGTGTAATGTGAAATTTTGTTTGATAATGCTCCTTTGAAGCACCTTGGGACCTTTCACTACATTTAAGCTGCTTTATAAATACAAGTTGTTCATATTGTTATTCAGCATCATTGTCCAGGCGTCCCAGACTGAAATTTGCACAGAGGCCCCCTGCACGGCAGAAACCACCTCTGTTCCTGGACTGTAAGTCTCAGATATCCACAGATTTCAGTGACTTGAGCCATGGGAGCAACAGTTATAAGATCAGCCCTCACAACCTGAAGAACAAGTTAGCAGCAGTGTTCCAGAGTCCATTTTGCGAATAGGACAAATATTCAACTAGACTGGAGAAGCAGTTGAATAGTGATAACTCCAACAGCCCTGTCCCAAAAGGCTGATTGGAATAGCATTTCCAGTTTATCTCTTGTCCAAGGGTTAAAATGACTTGCCATAAAACCAAAAAGTTAACTTTTATTAAGAGAAGAAAGCTTTTTACCAGAGTGTTATAAAAAGCTCCTGTATAATCATAAATAATAGCAGTAACTGCTGGAAGTACTCAGCGAGACACAGCCTGACCTGCTGAGTATCTCCAGCATTTTCTCTTTTTATTTATGATTTCCAGAATCCACAATATTTTGCTTTCATTCCTGTGTTCTCATGGTTGCTTTATTACTGAATAATCAATGTGACCAAAGCCCTAAGGATGAATAACCAGGAATCTCAGCAAGTGAAGACAGATGAAAATGTAACAATCACTCAAAGCCGCCTAATGAGTTTATGTGTACTAGTCAGAACTAGTAACTACTTGAAAGCAAGAAACAAAGTAATGTAAATTAGCTGAGGTATGACACCCAAGGGCACAACCCAGGGCCTGACTCATTTATAACTTACAAAATATGTACTTGGTCAAGTCAAACTGTTACTTATATTGTAAATTTTAATGTTCACTTTTACTTCACATATGTTGGGAGGGACTGGGAGCGTTTTGTTTGTTCCCATTTACAGGATGTGGGCATCGCTGGTTAGGCTAGCATTTGATGCGTTCTTCTGCCTTTCATTGACAGAAACGTTGCACATTTTTGCTTCACTGAGCGTGTGCTACGGCTTTCCCCGCCGCTGATTTACAAGAGAATCTGTAACCACAGAGAGGAATATGAAATAAGAAAAGACTTATTTTGCATAAAATTTTACTGGGCATAAAATGACGCGTGGTGACGTTGGGCGAGTGTCCCGACGACGTCGTCACACACTCGCGCGATATTCGGGTCGGAGGGCACACATTGGAGTCGGAGGCGCGCCCGCTGACAATTAACAGGCCTATTAAACCCGTTCAAAGCACAACTGGATGCAATTTTCCCTTCTGGCTGGTGGGCAGGCGAATCAGCCAGGCGGCCGTCGGATTTTTAATGAAACCTCATCCATGGGTGGGATGAGGTTTCCAGCAGGAATTAAAAACAAAATAAAAATGTTGAAATATCATTTATAACATGTCCCTGCTCATGTGACAGAGTCACATGAGGAGACATGTTTTTAACATTTGTAAAATCTTTGTTTGCGTTTTTAAAGATCTTCAGCTCCCTGAGGCAGCTCTGTGCCTTCAGGGAGCTTTCTGTGCACTTTAACTTCGCCACTGCTCCCAGGCCTCCCCCAGCGCAACCGCCCGACAAAGTAAAAATCCTGCCCTAGGTTGTCTACAAGGTGAAAATGGATGAGAAAGGCCATTCAGCCCATCTTATTTCATCCAACCAGAAAGATCCTACATTTCTGGCATTGAAAGGCCTAATTGTTTCTTAAATGATTGTAGCATATCCACTTACACTACTCTGGAGTCCATTCCATGTGTTGAACTCACTTCATGTGAAGGAGAACTTTCTGACATCACTCAAAAATTTTCCCCTTACTCGTTTGAACCTATGTACCTGGTCCTACTGATAGTGTGGCATCAAAGAGCCCTAGCAAAACTGGAGTCAAATGGAAAGAGGGGGGAAATTCTCCACTGGTTGGAGTCATACCTAGCACAAAGGAAGATGGCTGTGGTTTTTGGACGTCAGTCATCTCAGCTCCAGGACATCACTGCAGGAGTTCCTCAGGGTATTGTCCTCGGCCCAACCATCTTCAGCTGCTTCATCAATGACCTTACTTCCATCCTAAGGTCAGAAGTGGGGATGTTCGCTGATGATTGCACCATGTTCAGCACCATTTGTGACTCCTCAGACACTGAAGCAGTCCATGTCCAAATGCAGCAAAACCTGGACAATATCCAGGCTGACAAGTGGCAAGTAACATTCGCGCTACACAAGTGTCAGACAATGACCATCTCCAACAAGAGAGAATCCAACCATCACCCCTTGATTTTCAATGGCATTACATCACTGAATCGCCCACTATCAACATCCTGGGGGTTACCATTGATTAGAAACTGAACTGGACTAGCCATATAAATACTGTGGCTACAAGAGCAGATCAGAGGCTAGGAATTGTGCAACGAATAACTCACCTCCTGACTCCCTAAGGCCTGTCCACCATCTACACGGCACAAGTCAGGAGTGTGATGGAATACTCTCCGCTTGCCTGGATGAGTGCAGCTCCAACAACGCTCAAGAAGCTTGACACCGTCCAGGACAAAGCAGCCCGCTTGATTGGCACCACATCCACAAACATTCACTCCCTCCACCACCAATGCACAGTAACGGCAGTGTGTACCATCTCCAATATGCACTGCAACAACTCACCAAGGCTCCTTTGACAGCACCTTCCAAACCCACGGCCACTACCATTGAGAAGGACAGGGCAGCAGATAGATGGGAACACCACCACCTGGAACTTCCCCTCCAAGTCACTCACCATCCTGACTTGGAAATATATCGACGTTCCTTCACTCTCGCTGGGTCAAAATCCTGGAACTCCCTTCCTAACAGCACAGTGGGTGTACCTACAATACATGGACTGCAGCAGTTCAAGAAGGCAACTCAAGGACAACTAGAGATGGGCAATAAATGCTGGCTCATAAAGCGAAGCTCACATCCCATGAATGAATTAAGAAAACAATGAAATTTGAAGCAATGGTGCAGATTAACCCTTCCCTAACCTGAACTACCTTGTACACCCCAGTACGCTCCTCTCTCAGATGCCACCTGTGTATACAGCAAAACTCCATCTCAACATAGTAATGGTCTACAGCGGCCATAAAGGACGGCCATGTGATTGAGGCATACATACTATAGAAAGAAAGGATAAAAGAAAATTCTGGAACACTCAACAGGTCAGGCAGCATCAAGAGTACTGGTGAAATTAGGGTCATCGACCTAAAACATTGGGAGGAATTTTACAGCCCTTTCGTGGCAGGGGTGGGGCCAGAAAATGTGACGAGCCGTTCAAAAATCCATTGACTTTGGTGGGACTGGAAGATCCCGACGATGGGAGGGGCCATAAAATTCTGCCCGTTAACTCTGTTTCTCTCTCCACAGATGGCACCTGACTTGCTGAGTGTTTTCCCCCATTTTCTGTTTTACTTCCAGGTTTCCAGCATTTGCAGTATTTTGCTTTTGTTTTACAAGGTGGGAAGGCCCTCATTATTACCCTCCACGTGTCATCATGTGTCTGGTTCCATTCAGGTCCGCCTCACTCAAATGCTCTTCTCTCCTGATAGATTTTATTTTCCTCATAATTTCAAGTTAGCTGCCTCATAGGATTGGGATGTCGGGACTGAGGCATTAAATTGGTATTTAAGCAGAAATCAAAAAATAAATTAGGCAGAAAATATCCGATTCGGAATGTATTGGTATATTGATTTCACCATCTAAGAAGGTTTTTACATAATCCTTCAGGCAACAGGACACATTTCTGAATGAGGGAAATAAGCAATTTTTGACAGGACTGGCAATCTGTCACCTCCAGCCCTTATGAGCTGTTCCATTATTTCAACCCGGGTTATTTTGTTAAACAAAATTTGCCTCGTCCACATTCTGAGACTGCTCGCAGTGTTTCCAGCCAATGGCAGCTTAGGAAGTTTTACTATGTTAAAGATGCTATATAAATGCAAGGTGGTGCTGTTGTCTGACTCTCTGATCTCAAACACCCATAAGCCTACAAGGACAAAAACAACAACAACTTGTACTTATAATATCGTCTTCAACGCAATAAAGCCATCAAAGGAGCTTCACAGGAGTGTTATCAGACAGAATTGGATACTGAGCCATATTAAAGAGATATTGTGAATCTTGATCAAAGGCACTTTTTAAAATTCATTAATGAGATGTGAGCATCACTGGCTGGGCCAGCATTTATTGCCCATCCCTAATTGCCCTTGAGAAGGTGGTGCTGAGCTACCTTCTTGAACCGCTGCAGTCTGTGTCGTATAGGTACACCCACAGAGCTATTAGGTAGGGAGTTCCAGGGTTTTGACCCAGTAACAGTGAAGGAGCACCAATATATTTCCAAGTCAGGATGGTGAGTGGCTTGGAGGGGAACTTCCAGTTGGTGGTGTTCCCATTTGGCTGCTGCCCTTGTCCTTCTAGATAGTAGTGGCCATGGGTTTAGAAGGTGCTGTCTAAGGAGACTTGGTGAGTTTCTGCAGTGCATCTTGTCGATGGTACACACTGCTGCTACTGTGAGTCGGTGGTGCACGGGGTGAATGTTTGTGGATGTGGTGCCAACCCAGCGGGCTGCTTTGTCCTGGACGGTGTCAAGCTTCTTGAGTGTTGTTGGAGCTGCACTCATCCAGGCAAGTGGGGAGTATTCCAACACACTCCTGACACGTGCCTTGTAGATGGTAGACAGGCCTTGGGGAGTCAAGAGGTGTGTTACTAGCTGCAGGATTCCTAGCCTCTGACCTGCTCCTGTAGCCACAGTATTTAAATGGCTAGTCCAGTTCAGTTTCTAATCAATGGTAACCCTCAGGATGTTTTGAGTGGGGGGATTCAGCAATGGTAATGCCACTGAATGTCAAGGAGCGATGGTTAGATTCTCTCTTGTTGGAGATGGTCATTGCCTGACACTTGGGTGGCATGAATGTTACTTGCCACTTGTCAGGCCAAATTGGATATTGTCCAGGTTTTGCTGCATTTGGACATGGACTGCTTCAGTATCTGAGGAGTCATGAATGGTGCTGAACATTGTGCAGTCATCAGCAAACATCCCCACTTCTGACCTTATGATGGAAGGAAGATAATTGATGAAACAGCTGAAGATGGTTGGGCCTAGGACACTACCCTGAGGAACTCCTGCAGTGATGTCCTGGAACTGAGATGACTGACCTCCAACAACTACAACCATCTTCCTTTGTGCTAGATACGACTCCAACCAGCGGAGAATTTTCCCCCAGATTCCCATTGACTCCAGTTTTGCTAGGGCTCCTTGATGCTACACTTGGTCAAATGCTGCCTTGATGTCAAGGGCAGTCACACTCAGCTCACCTCGGTTTTAAGGAGCAACTTAAAGGAGGAGAAGAGATAGAGAAGTGACAAGGTTTAGGGAGAAAATTCTAGAACCTGGGGCCTGGAAAGTTAAAGGTACAGCTCCGATAATGGAGTTACAAAAATTTGGGAAGCACAAGAGGCCAGAATTGGAGGAGCACAGAGATATTGGAGGGCTGTGAGGCTGGAAGAGATGGGAAGAGGATGAGTCCATATGGAGATTTGGGCTATTACCTATGCGGAACTTATAAAGTCATTATACTTCAAACAAAAAGAGAAAATGCTGGAAAAATTCAGCAGGTCTAACAGCATTTGTGGAGAGAAAAACAGAGTGAACGTTACGAGTCCGTATGACTCTTCTTCAGAGGAACTCTTCAGAGCTAAAGAGAAGTAAAAATATGATGAAATTTACACTGTTTGGGGGGGTGAAGCAGGTGAAGCTGGATAAAAGGCCAGTGATAGTTGGGGGCAAAGGACAGATTAACAAAGATGTCATGAACAAAAGTACAAAGGGGGTGTTAAGGGTAATGGTAAGGGATAAAGGAGGTGCTGATAGTGGCATTAAGGTGAGAAAGCAGAATGTGATACTGGCAGGACAAGGGTAAGCACTCTGAAAAGAATAACATGAACAAGTGATAGATGGCCCTTGTGAGGGTGGGATGGGCGGAGAGGACGATGGTGGGGAAAAAGTATCGAAAATAGGATAAAAGGTGGATAAAACAATAAATGAATGATTAAAAATAACAAGAAACTTTGTCTCCTCCTTTCAGGTGCTAAGGAATGCAAGCTCCAACAACTTACTGATACCAACGCCCATCCAGGACTCTCCACCCCTTCCTGTCCCTCTGATCCATCCCGTCTTCTAATCTTCTAATCTTCTAATCCCAGCCCTAGCCGTGTATTCACCATACCCCCTGACCTTCCCCTCTCTGATGCTGAATGTTCTGTACTCAGCAAAGGACTCAGTTTCATACCCTTACGCCCTCACCTCAATGAATCCCGGGCCTGGCACGATGCTGAACCCTTCTTCCGCCGCCTTTGTCGCCGTGCTCATTTCTTTGGGCAGGAGTCCTCTCCCCGTTCAACAGATCCTTTTACCCACCTCCACTATTCTCCCCCCACCTGGACCCCTCCCTCTGGATTCTTACCTGCTCTTGATCTTTTCATTGAGAACTGTCGGCGTGACATCAGTCATCTCAATTTCTCTGCTCCTCTCACCCACTCTAACCTGTCTCCTTCTGAACTTGCCGTATTCCGTTCCCTTAGGTCCAACCCTGGTATCAAACCTGCCGACAAGGGTGGTGCTGTTGTTGTCTGGCGTACTGACCTCTACCTTGCGGGGGCTGAGCGCCAACTCGCAGACACTTCCTCCTACCCCCCCTGGACCATGACCCCATCACCGAACATCAAGCCATTGTTTCCAGGACTGTCACTGACCTCATCTCCTCTGGAGACCTTCCCTCCACAGCTTCCAACCTCATAGTCTCCCAACCCCGGACAGCCCGCTTCTACCTCCTCCCCAAAATCCACAAACAGGTAGACCGATCGTGTCAGTCTTTTCCTGCCCCATGGAACTCATTTCTTCCTATCTTGACTCCGTTCTCTCTCCCCTTGTCCAGTCTCTTCCCACCTACATCCATGATTCCTCTGACGCCCTATGTCATATCAACAATTTCCAGTTCCCTGGCCCTAAACGCCTTCTCTTCGCCTCCTCCGTCTTCGGTCTGTCCCAGGCATGACCCAGACCTTGCTGTCGCTTGTCATTTCAACACATCACCCTGCTCTCATGCCCACATGTCCATCCTTGGCCTGCTGCAATGTTCCAGTGAAGCCCAACGCAAACCTGGAGGAACAGCACCTCATCTTCCGACTAGGTACCTTACAGCCTTCCGGACTTAACACTGAGTTCAACAACTTCAGATCATGAACTCTCTCCTCTATCCTCACCCCCCTTTTTTACCCCTTTTATTTTTTATCCATTTACTTTCATTTTTATTCACTCATTCATTGTTTTATCCCCACCTTTTATCCTATTTCTCTCTCCACAGATGCTGTTAGACCTGCTGAGTTTTCCAGCATTTTCTGTTTTTA
This sequence comes from Cetorhinus maximus, assembly GCF_964194155.1. Lineage (NCBI taxonomy): Eukaryota > Metazoa > Chordata > Chondrichthyes > Lamniformes > Cetorhinidae > Cetorhinus > Cetorhinus maximus. The sequence continues at coordinate 112,437,901 of NC_135891.1, forward strand.
TTTCAGATTTCCAGCATCCGCAGTATTTTGCTTTTAGCATTATATTTCAATGCTGTTAAAGTGTCAACATTTCATTCTTGTACAAGGGAAAGGTTTTTATGAAAATCTTTTCTGTTGTGAACTTCATACTCACCAGTGCTGGGGAATAGAATACTTTCTGCTTTAGGCATCCAAGTCTTGACATCAAGAACTGCCAGGCCATGTCCAACACAGGTCAGACAAGAATAAAGCTCCTCCTGCACTTGCCTGATAATGTACCTGAGTCCCACCCTCAGAACATCATCCCCCGCTGTACATCTCTCACTCACCCCTGGTAAGAGTCAGCCACTTCAGGAGAGGTGATGTGAGGTAACAAGAAGATAGAAAACAAAAACAGAATTACCTGGAAAAACTCAGCAGGTCTGGCAGCATCGGCGGAGAAGAACAAAGTTGATGCTTCGAGTCCTCATGACCCTTCAACAGAACTAAGTAAAAATAGGAGAGGGGTGAAATATAAGCTGGTTTAAGGTGGGGGGGGGTGGGGGAGAGAAGTTGGGGGGGGTGGGTGGTTGTAGGGACAAGAAGATAGCACTGTTCCTGACACCATCTTTATTGCTGCCATTCAGGGCTTTAGTCCAATGCCAATTTGTGGTTTGTTCAATATTAACTTAGTTACAATGTACCATAAGCCAACACACATGAGCCCAAAATTTAGAGCCATTTGGCACTAAATTGGCGATCGCATTCAGTGAGATCAGAGGGTGGCTGGTGCAGGAGATGGAAAATATCTGGTAGTGTAGTCGTGTAATGGCTATGATTCTGAACCACCGATCCAAAGGTCATGAGTTCAGCTCCCACCGTGACAAGCTACGAATGTGAATTCAATAAATCTGGCAATTTGTAGGCTGGCATCAGAAACAAAGTGACTGAAAAATGAAATATTGTTGTACAAACCCAACTAGATCACTATTGTCCTTCAGAGAAGAGAACCTCGTACTTCTATCCAACCTGACCTACTCCATGTAACTCCAGTCCCCTAGTTACATGGTTGACTCTTAAAGTCTTCAAGAAGAAAGCCCACTGCTGATTCCTCAGAGCCGCTGGGCAAAGGTGTCATCCACAGCTTGAGGACAAGATTAAAAGGCACAGTGATGCTGTTCTGCAGCTATTTCTAAAGCACACCATTGGAACAGGAGTTTTATTCAACATTGTAATCATGCTGTACCTAAACTTGATGCTAACACTGACAGCCTGAAATTTATTTGTGTTCTTTGCTTCCATTTGCTACCCAGGATCATAGGAGCACAGGGAGAGGGGTGAGCCATTTAGCCACTTGAGACTGCTCTGTTTTTCAGTGACATCATAGTTGATCTGCAGCCGAACTCCATATACCGCCTCAAACAAAAACAGAAAATGCTGGAAAAACTCAGCAGTTCTGACAGCATCTGTGGAGAGAGAAACAGAGTTGACGTTTCGAGTCTGTATGACCCTGAAGGGTCAACTCTGTTTCTCTCTCCACAGATGCTTTCAGATCTGTTGAGTTTTTCTAGCATTTTGTTTTTGTTTCAGATTTCTAGCATCCACAGTATTTTGCGTTTATCCATATACCGCCTTTTCCCCATATCCCTTGATACCTTTGGTTAACAAAAATCTCTCAATTTATCAAGATTGGAAATCAATGTTTTCTGAAGAGCATTCCAAACCTCTACCAACATTTGAATAAAGAAGTGATTCCTAATTTCATTCCTGTCAAATGTCTAGACTATGCCTCCTAGTCCTAGACTCCTCAACCAGTAAAAATATTTTCTCTCTAACCATCCTATCTGTTTCCTTTAATCTCCTGAAATGTCAATCAAATCACCCTTTAACCTTCTAAATCCCAGGGAGTAAAACTCTAGTTTATGTAACCTCGCCTCGTAATTTAACCTCTGTAATTGCAGGAATCAGAGATAAGAATCTGATATTAGCTTTCCCCATTCCTGCCAACGCCCTCGTAAATGTCCTCTGTACCCTTTCCTGTACGATCACATCCTTCTTGTAATGCAGTGACCAGAACTCCATGTAGCACTCTAGCTGTGGCCTAACCAGTGTTGAGTACAGCTCTAAGATAAGCTCCCTGATCTTATGCTCTATGCCTCGGCTAATAAAGATTGTAGTTTGTAGGAGATTGTAGGAGAAAGGAGTAACTAAGAGAGAAGATGCAATAACTCATTAGCTTCTGGTCTTAATTTAAGTTTAATTTGACTTCAACATTCATTTACTTCTGCTAAAGTTTGCCATTCTATGCAAAATAGAATCTGGAGTTTGTTTCATACATTAGAAGAGACTGTTTTAAACATAGGTATGGGTCAATGAAAGAGAAGGTTATTGGACAATCAATGAATAATAATCACAAGTCCAGTTCCATGCGCTGTGTTGTACTTAAAAAGCTAAGTGATTTTTTTCATTGTGCAGTGATGAATGTAATAGTCAATTTAGGTAGCATGCATCTGAGACTCTGCAGTTAACAAGCCTATTATAAATGCTTTTCTGTTTACTAGGATTCTACTACTGTACAGATGGTAGCAGTCCCATTGATTGATTAGCCTCTGCCTTTGTTATCAGATACACTTTATAGATTAATCGATAGACAGGAAAGACTCACACTTAAATCACGTCAGCCATATTGAGTAGCTGGTTTTACAATGATCTTTTTCAAATAAGCTGAGAGCTTTTCTCAGTGCACACAGCTACCAAAATAGGGAATGAAAACAGAAAATGCTGGAAAGACTCGGCAGGTCAGACAACATCTGTGGAAAGAGAAACAGAGTTAACATTTCTCAGTTGATGTCTATAATCTCTTCAAAAATGAATAATTTCACTCTTCAATGTTGGAGGTTTGATCAGCGCAATTTTCATCAATCTTTCCAAACCAGGGCAAGTTGAATAGTGTAGACTCCATGAATTTAAGGCTGTGTTTTGTTAAGGCCACAATTGCAGAGGGGATGAGCTTCTCGCTGCCTGCATCAAAAATGGCACCAATACAACAGAGACAGAAGGAGGGGAGCAGACATCTCAGTGTGACATTTTTCCTTTCGTAGCACAGTGTCCAGTTGCAATAGTTCTGTTGTCACCCTGACTGACCCTAACTCAGCACCGGCCATTGTACTATGTGCAGATGCTCTGTGCCATATAAATATTGCCTAAATATTTGTTAGGAAGGAGCTACATTGGCCAAGTACAACTGTATGCAGTGTACTTAATAAACCTGATTTGTCCATGAAAAACAAGAATTAGCTCTGCGCTATAACACACTGAAAATCACTGGCCTTAATACACAAATAGGATTTGCCTTAATGGTCATTTCGAACTTCATCCATTCACTATAAACTACACAACAGACATGCTTTAAAACAAAGGGCAGAATCTTGTTAGCTGGGGGTCTTGCCCGCCTGCTGGAGACCTGGTGACAGCCCTGCATCGCCTCTTCTTGAGATGGCCCGCTGCATCATGCGTCGATCAGGCGCTTAACAGGTCAGTGGTGGGCCTTCCCCTGGAATCAAGGACCCCACGAAGACCTGCCCACTGAAGGCTGCTGGCTGAGGTGGTGGCTACTGCTGGTACAACACCCACCTGAGGCCGAGGATCATCACCAGATTCCAGGCCAGAGCTGAATGATGGTGGGGAGTTGGAGGGGGGGAGGGGGAGGGGGGATTGTTGGGTGGGGAGGTCATGGGAGGGGTTCGGCAGCATGGGTAGGGGTTGGCCTTCACACGGCACCCCCCCACCCCCATTCCTGTTGTTGGGTTCCTCGACCTGGCACTGAGTGCCCTTGTACGAGGGACCACCCTTTCCCCCTCACCCCAAGACCCCGCCCGCCGTTGGGTCAAAACCCTCAAGGTAGGCATTAATTTACCACTTCCGGGCCTCAATTGGAGGCGGGGCAGGAAGGCCATCCATGGCCTTCCCCACTCCCCCCCAACGGACTTAATCGGGGTGGAGGCAGGAAGGCAGCGGGGTGCCCGCCCACCACCCGATTAAATGACACCCCCACCACCAAACTCGCCACGGGTCGGCCGCGAGATTCTGCCCAAAGTATCAAAGCTTAAATCCTGTAATGCTGAAAGTCAGATTGAGCGGCAACTATTTCTCAAGCGTCAAACAGTACGAGGAACTGTGCGTGTGCGGGCGGGCACAGTGTGAGCCGACTGTACATGCGCAACTGTCCCTGACGCCTGACTGATCACCATCAGGAGTTACAGAGTAAATTGAATTGGTTTTGTGTGTGCTTTTTCTTTGGCCTTGAACATATTGGCAGCCAAGAGTTGTTCTGTGTTAGCTGCTGTTCGAAGTTTACTTTCTGAAGGAGGAGAGCAGTACAGCTGCAATATCTGATATCTTAGAGCTCTCCTTAGCTTATATAACTGCCAAATAAGCAACTACCACCACAAACACATTCCCAGACACTCACACAGTCCTATACTCACTCACACTCACACACACACACATGCCACACACATACAATTCTTTTTCCAGCATAAATCCAGACCATGAACAATACATGCAAACTCAAGAGCATTTCCCATTTAAACCACATTATTTTAATCACTGTTGGTGCTCCCACGCGCAGTGGAAATATAAAGTAGCTCATGGCTTTGTTACCGGTTTGAGTAGGAGTTCTAAATTCAGATATCCAAGTCCATTTGTCTATCAAATCTCCCCCAGGAAGGAACCTCAGCATGACATCAAATGCATTTTCTGACTTCAATCTAATGAAAACATTTTGTATCGTACGATGCGATTCCACATCATTAACTGCACTGCCTTCTAGTTTTCTCTCTTCGTTACTGTGACAACGTGCCTTAGCTTCTATACAGCGCTATCTTGTTAAACTTTAGGCAGTGTAGTCATGTAACGGCTATGATTCTGGACCACTAATCCAGAGATCATGAGTTCAGCTCCCACTGTGACAAGGTGCAAATGTGAATTCAATAAATCTGTGGCAATTTGTGGGCTGGCGTCAGAAACAAAATGACTGAAAAATGAAATATTGTTGTACAAACCCAACTAGATCACTATTGTCCTTCGGAGAAGAGAACCTAGTACTTCTGTCCAACCTGACCTACACGTAACTCCAGTCCCCTAGTTACATGGTTGACTCTTAAAGTCTTCAAGAAGAAAGCCCACTGCTGATTCCTCAGAGCCACTGGGGAAAGGTGTCATCCACAGCTTGAGGACAAGATTAAAAGGCACAGTGGAGGGAAAGACAGAGTTAACGTTTCGAGTGAGTCATAGGGACTCGAAACCTTAACTCTGTCTTTCTCTCCGCAGATGCTGTCAGACCTGCTGAGCTTTTCCAGCATTTTATGTTTTTGTTTCAGATTTCCAGCATCCGCAGTGTTTTGCCTTTATAGCAAAAGGCACAGCGATGCCTTTGGGGCCAAAATTCCTGGGGTGGGAGGGAGTGGAACTCGGATTGGCTACCCTTTGAGGGGGATGGGAAGGGGAGGCAGGAATATGGGCAGCACTCCAGATCTGCCGGGTTTTAGCTGCAATGAAAATCAATGAGGAAAGGGTAACAGGGTGCAGGTGGAGAGGTTGAGGAAAAGGACATAAGTCTTCCGTCCAGTCCCATGATGTCCTCAGTGTCCCTCGACAAGCCTGGAAATTCTGCCCATTTTCCCTGCTACACCCAGGAAAAGAACGGGTGAGGGATTCGAAAATGAGTCTTCCCAATACTTCAAGCATTTGAGACACTCCAAGGAGTTAATCCCACAGGGGATTGTTTGGCTTACGTTTCAGGGTCTGAATTCCCTTTGGGGAAAATGTGTGTAAATTTTTAACCTTGCCTGTTGCTTGTTGAGGGCTTCTAGCTCCTTCCATTGGAGTAGCAGAATTCTCCTCTAACTTTCAGCAACTTCTTCGGGCCAACTCCTCCGTTGTCCCTCCAAAATTTCCTGTGATTTGGAAGAGAATCAATGTTCTCTTCAGGAGGGGTTGGGTAGGAGCCCTGTTCTAAAACCCTTCCAATGACAGTCCCTGGAATTTCAGACCCTTTACACATCCCTGCAAACTTAAGGGAGGAATTTAAATTAGTGTCATTATTAAATCTTCTGCCTGATCTTACTGTGGCCTATTGAATAGCCAGGATATTTTGACATGTCCAATGAGCCACTGGTATTTCTTCACCATGCTGGAACATATACTGGCAATTGCACACAAACACTGAACTCACCTAAATTCTGGCATAGACCAGTTGGGGAAAATTGCCTTTTTACTGTGCTGTAGACTTGTTGCAGTGTGAAAGAAAGAATTTGCTTCGATATAGCACCTTCCACAAACTCAGGATGCACCAAAGCATTTCAGAGCACGAAACAATTTCAAACTGTAATCACCGTAGGGAGACGCTGCAGTCTGTTTTCACATAGCCATGTCCACAAACGTCAGTGAGATGAATGATCAGACAATCTGTTTTAGTGATTTTGGCTGAGGGATAAATATTAGACTAGACAGTCGGAGAACCCCCCCACCTTCTCTTCTCTGAATAGTACCAAGGGATCTTTTGCTTGAAAAGAGCAAACAGGGTTGGATATCTCACCCAGAATGCTGCACCCCCTCAGTACTGCACTGGAGTGTCATTCAAGCGGACGCTCAATTGCCTACAACTTTCTGAGGCACGAGTGCAACACACTGGATCACCGGCCGACATCCTGTGTTTCTCAGCTTTGAGGCTTGTTTCAGCTGAGAAACAGGAAGGAATGAGCAAAGTGACACCGCGGTAATGAGACAAGTCAGGGAGTAGTACGTTCAAGCTTAGAGCCTAAAACCCTGAAGATCACGGGAGGAAGGAGTTGTTGAAGAAGATGTTTGAAGAAAATAAAAGTAGGGAACAGTGAGATAATTTTGATTTCAACACAGTGGGGATGTAGTGAGAAGAGAAGAGCGTAGGTCAGAGTACTACAGTTTGAAGGAACAAGAGGGGAGATATCAGAAGTGAACTGACCTTAACACATACTACCAATAGGGCTTTTATTTTCCAAATTTCAAAATATCAATGTAGTGTTGATTGTATGAGTCTGGTAACTGATTTATGCTCACTGTACTTGATTGGTTAAGCCTGGGCGTGGACTCAGAGCTAAAGTAAACAGACACCAGGATGTTTTGTGGTTCAGAGGTAGTGTCCCTGCCTCTGAGCCAAAACTCCAGCTACAAGTCCCGCTCCGGCACTTGACGGCCAATGAAGGTGCGTTCATAATGTGGCTAAACAGGTTGAGTGTCAACTTGTAAATCCTTCCAACACACGCCAATGGCAGGTGGGAAGAGTGGGAGAGATTCCTGATCAGCCATGCGATGAAAAGAAGGTTGGAGCCTCTACCAGCACTATCCATAGCTCCAGACTACAACGTGCATATAAAAGTGTAAGTCGCCACAGCAACACGAGTTCTTTGTGAGGGGGTGGGGGGCTAATTGGCTGGACAGCCGATGTGGGTCAGATTGGTGCCAATTACGATTCAATGGGTTTCGATTCTGGCGGGGGTGGATTTCGAGACCTGCCTCCTTGCCCCACCCGTGGGGGAGGTCGTGACCCTGTGGGTTTGACCAGCCTTTGGCCAGAGAGCTGAAGAAGGTGAAACAGGCACCATAAAAAGACCTAGAAGCTGAGCATGAGTGCAGCCATTTTGCGACCGCAGAGATATTTTAAATCTCATGGAAATAAACCCATTGCGCATTTAGAAACGCGTGTCACCTCTCTACTGCTCAAAGATATATAAAATATACAATGGGCCGGTGTGCGGGTGTGCGCGTGACTCGCCCGAGCGTAAACTAGTGTGCGATGATATCAGGCTGCTCGCCTGACATCATTACGTACTCACGCGATATTTCAGTCGCATGCAAGAGTCAGCAGTGCACGCACGCTGACAATTAAGAGGCCTACTAAGGCCATTAATGTATTAATTAACCTGGATTTTTTGCTGCCCGTCCAACGTTATTGTTGGCGGGTGGGCGAATCAGCCAGGTGGCCTTTGGGATTTTGGGGAAACCTCATCCAAGGGCGGGATGAGGTTTCTGATATTAATTTTAAAAACAATAAAAACGTATGGACGGAGTTTTTATAATCTATATGGTTAGGTGAGCGCGTCCGATGTGTGAACATTTTTTGTGCAATTTAAAATCTTTTATTGACGGTTTCAAATTCTTCAGCTCTCTGAGGCAGCTCTCTGCCTTCAGGGAACTTTCGTTGCGCGCTCCCCCCTGCCCGCGCTGACTTCACTGCTTGCTCTCGTCCCACCCGGCAGCGCTGAGCCTTTCGGCGTGCGTTTCACACTGCCTGGCTGTTAATTGGCCAGCCAGCGTGAAATCGTGGCTGGGGGGCCAATCGTGGCTGCTCCCGGGCCCGCCCACCACGCTCACCTCACAATTCAGCCCAATGTCAAACATCAAACCACAATTAACCTTAAAACTTAAATGTCTTTCCTAAACATCCTACGGTTATCGTATGACATCAGCAGGCCTATGTTAGCTCAAACCATTCATGTTAATGCCATGTGTTAGAAGCTGCTAAGAAGTGATGACTATTATAGGCCAAATATCACAGTTTCTGGGCAGTCCCCACATGATCAAGGTTGCCTGCTAGTGACTCCAGTGCTCAAATATACAGCCCGTTCCATCAAAACAGGACATATTAATAGTTAATGAGCTCTGCTTAGTTGATGAATAAATATGGCTGAATGATAAGGCTGCTCATTAATATTCGGTTCTATCACTTTTATGCATAAATGATGGGTGGTTCATGAATACTTAACAAGTATTGCCTCGGAAGGACACTCCCTCAATGACCAACATCAGTGGCCCTATCCCTACCTCAGGTCCATCATCAGGGGAACAACCCTGCCTCAAAAAGCTTCACCACAACTAGGCAGATGAGAATGAATGGACAAAGTCACAAATCTGCAATTTTCAGGGAAAATTGGATGAAATATAAGAATGCAATCCTCAAAATGTTGGTTAAAAAAAAGAGTTGGACATAATTAAAAGGTTAACTCAGTCACTCTGAAGCAATGGTCCTGAAAATGGGTTATGGGCATTGAAATGGCCACCAGACTCTCTTAATGATTTCTTGGAAAACCAAGTATTTCTACATGCTTTTGGTCAAATAATTTAATTCTCTTAATTCACTCGATATAGTCTTTCATTGATGCAGTGCATTGGGATGTTTTATTATTTTAAAGACAAATACAAGTTGAAGCTGCTGTTTACCCATGAAGTATTCAAGAATTATTAATGCCAGTTCTGATTGGAGATCTATAACAGGAAATTAGCTGGTATTTTCCAGGACATTTATCAATGTTAAATTATGCAATTCAAGTTTATGGACATTCAGGAAAATATTAATAGTGAAAAAATGAGGTCCGAGTACTGTACATCTGCAATGCCTATGAACCTCTTGCCACCCTCAGATGTTCCTTCACTCCTACAATCAATGTTTACAACTCAAACTTTACATCGTCTAACCATTACGCATCGATTCACCTCCTCCCTTCACCTACTACAGAGGATACCTGTTAAGCGAATAATGATCTTGTCAAGTAATTTCATTCCCTCCACTGTTCTATTCCTCCATCCAGTTTCACTGATGTACCAAAAAGCTAACAATGGAATGCCATTTGCATTGCAGTAACAGTAGTGCACAGCAGTCACAGTGTGACCCGATGGAGGTCTTCAAGTTTATGAAAGGGTTTAATAGAGTCGATATGGAAATGTTTCCACCTGCAAGTGAGCCCAGGATAAGGCACTATAATTATAAGATAGTCACCAATAGGGAATTCAGGAGAAAGATCCACACCCAGAGAGAGTTAGGATGTGGAACTCACTACCACAAGAAGTGGCTGAGGAGCCTATGCATGCACGCATTCAAGGTAAAGCTAGATAGGCACATGAGGAACAAAGCAATAGCAAGTTATGTTGATGGGACTACAGGAAGAAGAATGGGAGGAGGGTTGTGTGAAGCAAACTAGTTGAGCTAAATGGTTAGTTTCTGTGCTTCAAATACTTTGTAGCTTTGGAGTTGTTCTAGGTAACTGGTAAGTGTATTGATGCTGTTTACTTCATACACATTACAGCGTGTCCACCAATCTGTTTATCTGGGAACCTAAGAAACATTTGACCCATTCAGCATTGCAATTACTTTGACCTTATCATCGAGGGAAAGAACCTTCTTTTTCAGTGGTGGCCTTGCCATTATTCAGAGACCGAGGGCTGAATTTAGCTGGAGCCTTCCCTTTAGAAGGCTAGTACCCATCTCTAAAAGCAGCCGGCCGCTGCTGTAATTGCAGCTGTCAAAAATGGATGCCGACCTCCCCATGAGGTACGTGGGGTCACAGGTCATCAGGGCCGGTCAGGGAGGCCCCGGCGAGGAAGAGAAGGTTGTTGCTGAGGGCGGGGGGTTGTTGCTGCAGAGGCAGCCCTTGCTGCCGAGGGACCCTACTGCGGGTAACAGGTACCTGATCATGAGGGCCACCGGTCCAAGCCTACAGGGAGGCCGCAAGATTTTATTGGGTGGTCTCCCCACATGACAGTGCCCCAAGCCACTGGTAAAATGCATTTCTGTTTTTTCTTTTATTATTTAGTTACTTAAGAGGATTTGACTGTATCTTTATTAAATTACAGGGGCACTTCAAAAAGTACTTCATTGGCTTGTAAAGCAATTTGGGACACCCTGAGCTCTTGAAAGGTACTATATAAATGCAAGTTCTTCCTTTTCATCATAGTTGGGGGTCTTCACCATGGGTCTTGGCTTTTTGCCTCAATGTCCTGAAAAGGAAATCATGAGAGGTGCCTACATGAAGCAATCCCTGCCAACAAAGCTTACAAGCAGTTATTGATAGCCCTTGAAAAACATGCAATGTTTTGTGGCCTCTTCCTAATGAACAAAACATTGAAGTTCCTCAAGCAGTTCATGCAAATTCCCAATTGCTCATTTGCAGGAAGTCTTGGGCGAGGTGCCGGCTACTGCTCTTGTTGTTCTTGAACATCAATAGTTGTTGTAGGCCAAAGAAAGCCACCACCAGAATCAGTTAATCCACAAAAAGAATTATAACTCAAACCACTGAAACTTCAAACGCACATATTATTGGTGTGAATTAGTTTGCTTATTCAATCAAAAACAAGTAGCGAGACAATCCAGTTGCAATTGCCAATCACTTGGGAGCTGAATCTCCAGCAGATCTGAACCAATTTGACTGTAAGTGTTTCCATAAATATGACTTGAAGTAATTTATTGAACCAGTCATTCCGAAATATTTAGTACAAAAGACAAGAGTGCCCCCAAGGCACTTCTGGATGGAATAAAAATAACGAATACTGAAGAAATTCTTCCTAAAAGGGTGAGTTCAAACAAGGCCAGAAAATCTGCTGGACACCAATTTGAAATTGCCAGCGATAATATCATATACACCACCATCCACTGTCAATTCAAGAAGAAAAAAGATTAAGTTACGGTTGAAAATATAAGGCCCAATCTTTATAAAAATCACTCACAATGTCTTGCAGTTTATCTTTATTCAACATTAACAAGTACTTCAATGGAAATATGTTTCAATAAAATGTTATATTAATTTTTTAAAAATCAAAGCACTCCAGTTGCCAAGTGGAATTATCTCTTGCACTTTATCAGTAACATAAACAGTGAAGCAGCGAGGAAAATGAAGTACACTTATCAAAGGTACCATTTACAGAAATTTAAAATGTGTACATTTACTCAACGCTGGGATTTTAAAACAATATAATGGAAAGATACTCATAGTTAGGACATAGTGTTCCATAGTTATAAGAAATAAAACAGCTTTGTCATATTGAGCAGAGCTTTGATCGTCCCTGGGCATTGAGTCTATTTTCTAGGTACAGCTCATTCAAGTGAGGCATGGGCTGCAATTATCCAGCCCTTCACGCCGCCAGGATATTTCTGTCCCCCCGAAGTTAACGGAAATTTCAATTGCTTGCAAATTCCGGCCATGACCTTATTGAATGGCAGAGGAGGCTTGAGGGGCCGAGTGAGCTACTCCTGCTCCTATTTCTCATGTTCTTATGTTTTTATGGGAGAGTAGTCATTGCTTCATATTCAACTCATCTAGCAACTCAGCAGAGTGCCTTCAAAAGCACCTTTCAAAACTGTGACCCTCTACCATCTAGGACAAGGGCAGCAGACGCATGGGAACACCACCGCCTGCAAGTTCCCCTCCAACTCACACATCACCCTGACTTGGAAATATATCACTGTTCCTTCATCGTGGTGTCAAAATCCTGGAATTCCTTCCCTAACAGTGACAATGTTTGAAATGCAGGACCCTTTAAGAGTAAACCAGGACAAGATTCAGAGTGAATTGAGAGCAGGTGATGTTCACTGAAGCCTGTATTTAAGAGCTAGGTTTTCCCCAGTAAGGGGATTTTTGCTTCTGGATAGGGAAAGGATCAAGAAGGGATGAGTGAAAACTGGTATTTGCACTGAACTATAGTTTAACAACTATAGCTGTGATTCACAAAATGTTTTCTGCTGCCTGATTTGGTAAAAGGATATCCACCTATTAAGCAAACAGCACTGTGGGTGTACCTACACCACATGGACTGCAGCAGTTCAAGAAGGCAACTCATCACCACCTTCTCAAGGGCAATTAGGGATGGGTAATGCTGGCCTAGCCTACAATGCCCACGTCCTGTGAAAGAATAAAAAAAAGTTCCCTGGAAACCAAAGCCTAATATGACTCAGTGCCTTTGGTGGGGAAACTGGGGTGGGTGGGAAAAGAGGGCACGTGGTGTGCATCAGGAGAATTCTCCAGGCAGGAAGAAGCTCCATTTTTCAACAGTACATTTGTTAACCTTTTACTTTTCAATGTATGGTGCTATGTTTTAAAAAGGAATTTCTTCACCATTCTGGATAAGTTGCTAATGACTATATACGCGACTAAAATATCACTATCTTATATTCAGAAGGGAGATATTGGTCAGTATCTCCGAACCAGGGATACTAAAAAGTGGGCATTTTGTTTTGAATTCACCTTGATGTAATATAAAATCCTTCTCCATTTATTGATGTGGACAATGCTGAGAAACTACATATCACCTGTAAAATTGCTCCCCATTCTCACTGCCATCCAGTTAGTAAAATCATTGCCAGAGTGGAATTGAGCAAACCAGACCAGGAAGTTCCCAAGCTTAATCTCCAACAAGATGATCTCACTTGAACCCTTAGGGGCGCTCTCCAATATACCTCCATAACCCTGAGTTACAGGGTTTCCGCACCTGATCCCTATACATTGGACAGCTCGTCCGGGGTGCATAGGTGGGCATCCATGAGAGTCGGATCAATCAATCATGATGTGCTTTGGCTACATTACCAATAAGAGCATACAAACATACAAATTAGGAGCAGGAGTCAGCCTTTTGGCCCCTCGAGCCTGCTCCACCATTTGATAAGATCATGGCTGATCACGATTGTGGCCTCAACGCTACTTTCCTGTCTACCCCCAAACCCTTTGACTCCCTTGTCAATCAAGAATCTATCTAACTCAGCGTTGAAAATATTCAATAGTCCTGCTTTCACTGCTCTCTGGAGAAGAGAATTTCACGGACTAACAACTCTCTGAGAGAAAAAAAATTCTCCTCATCTTCGTCTTAAATGGGAGATGCTTTACTATAAAACCGTGTCCCCTAATTCTTGCCTCTCTCATAAAGGGGAAACATCCTCTCAGCATCCACCCTGTCAAGTCCTCTCAGGATCTTTTATGTTTCAATAAGGTCACCTCTCATTCGTCTAAACTCCAATGGATACAGGCCCAACCTGTCCAACTGTCCTCATAAGATAACTTCTTCAAGCCAGGAATCAGATGAGTGAACCTTCTCTGAACTGCTTCTAATGCAATTATATCTTATCTTAAGTAAGAAAACCCCACCTGACCATGTGGACAATGCCCAACAGCTAATCCAAATTCAGCATTTGTGAAAATGCAGCACACCTTCAGTACTGCGCTGGGGTGAAAACATACAAACATACGAAATAGGAGCAGAATTAGACCATTCAGCCCCTCAAGCCTGCTCCGCCATTCAATAAGGTCATGGCTGATCTGTTTGTGTTTTGAATTCCACATTCCCATCCACCCATGATAACCTTTGATTCCCTTGCCTAACAGGAATCTATCTACATCTGCCTTAAAAATATTCACTGACCCGCCTCCACCACCTTCTGAGGCAGAGAGTTCCAAAGTCACACAACCCTCTGAGAGAAAAAAATGTTCTCATCATCTCTGTACTATAAGGGTGACCGCTAATTTCAAAGCAGTACCCCCTTGTAGTGGATTCACCCACAAGAGGAAACATCATTTCCACGTCCACCTTGTCAATACCATTCAGGATCTTGTATACTTCAGTCAAGTCACCCCTTAGTCTTATAAACTCCAGTGGAAACAAGCCCAGTCTGTCCAACCTTTCCTCATAAGACAACCTGCTCATTCCAGGCATCAATCTAGTAAAACTCCTCTGAACTGCCTCCAATGCATTTACATCCTTCCTTAAATAAAGATACCACAAGTGCACACAGTATTCGAAATGTGGTCTCACTAATGCCCTGTATAACTGAAACACAACATCCTTACTTTTATGTTCAATTCCTCTCCTAGTAAAGGATAGCATTCCATTAGCCTTCTTGATTACATACTGTACCTGCATGCTAGCTTTTTGTGACTCATGCAAGAGAACACCTAGATTATGTCCTCAAATTCAACACGGAGCTTGAATCCACAACCTCCTGGCTTGGAGTGAAATATAATTACTGACACGACCAAAACTACTATAGTGATATTCGCAGATCCTGAGTTACCAAATCATTTTAAACTATGAAGCATGTGGAAATAAAAATGGTGACAGACTCTGACTGAGATAATACCTCCTATTGTTCCCTCTTGAATTCTTCAGGAATCTCTATGGATTTCTCCTGTTGTCTGCTCTTCACAAAATGGCATTTAAACGGACTCTGCCAGGCTTCCGACTAGAACCTTGCAGAATGAAATATTACAGAACTCAATAATTTCAAAAATATTTATGCATCGCCTTGTGGTAATATGTCTTTAAGGGATAGCAGCATGACAGCACTAGATGGGAAGTGTATCCTGCGATCCAGTCTTACTTCCACTGTTGCCTTTGCACAGAGCACACACACACAGCTCTGCTGCTCATGTCTTCAATCTGTCCACCTACGTATATACATTCTCATGTGCCTATTCTCAGTAAATAAACCAACAACGTTTTTAAACAATCCCTTTTGAGTGATTGATGTTTATATCAGTATAACAACGCAACAGTCCTTTAACCTGGCATGGATAAATTCCGCGTTTTGTTCCCTTGCCTGCTCTCCAACCATTGCTAAGCAGCAGCTACTGTTCCCAGAGTCCTGACTGGCACACTTCCTACATCCTGCAAAATAGGAACTGGAGAAGGCCCTTCAGCCCTTCAAATCTGTTCTGTCATTCAGTTTGATCATGGCTTATCTGTAAGTTAACTTCATCTACCTATCTTGGCTCTCTAATTTTTAGTTCCCTTACTTAACAAGATCCCAGTTCTGAAATTTCCAATTGACCCTCAGCCTCTGCAGCTTTTTGTGGTGGGGGGGGAGTGTTCTAGATTTGCACTACCCTTTTTGTGAAGTGCTTCCTGACATAATCCCTGAATATTCTAGCTCTAATGTTATGTCCTCTTGTTCTGAACTCTCCCATCAGAGGAAATAGTTTCTCTCTATCTTAGGGACAGGCAATAAATACTGGCCTAACCCAATATCACTAAAACGGATTCTCTGGTCATTGTGGAACCTTCCTATGCACAACTGTGTTTCTTACTTTACAACAGTGACTACAATTCAAAAGTGCTTCATTGACTGTAAAGTGCTTTAGGAGGTTGTGCAAGGTGCTATATAAATGCAAGTCTTTCATCTTTTTCTTTCTTAATATAGGCCACACCCCCAACTCAATGTATGACTAAATACTGTATGAAGGGACTGGGTGCCAGCTGGAGTCAGGAGACAGTGACATTAAGCCTCAGCAGTGGGGGTTCTGAGTACCAGCCTGGTGTTCAGCTTTGCCAGTCACTGATGTGGTGGCTCCTGGAATTTGATAGCCAGATGTTAGACTTGATCGACTGCCAGAAAGGATTTGCTTGAATGAAGTATAGAGAAAGCTTAACATAAGATTTATCTTGAAAGAATATTCATTGATGGCAAGAAATTGCCGTGTATGTAGGCATTCCCTAGCTTTCTATACAAAGCAATTAACTTTCCCAAATCCATGAGGAGTCCTTAGGATTAATCAGAACACTCAAAATGAGATACCACAAGAAGAATGTATTTTTTTCCAATTCTCCGCCCTCCTCTCCTGAAGGTTCTGACTCTCTCCGTGATACTGTTAGATCCTATGGAAAATAACTGCTCTCCAATACCCCACCCAAAGAGCTATTGATTACCCGTGAGCCTAAACTGTAAGCTTCAGTGTGCTATTCTACCCTAGGGTATCAGAGCCCTTGTCTGGCCTTCACAAATGTCCCTTTTATCAGCATAGTCATTTAATAAAGGAAGGAGAGCGAAAGCACTGGTTGTTTTTTGTCCCACAGTAGCCCTGGTGTGCATCCACAGACTCAAGCACATAGGTTGGTGCTCCAGTACAGAACTGAGGGAGTGCTGGGCTGTCAGTTATGCCATCTTTCAGGTGAGAACTTAAACCTGCACTCTCAGGTGGATGTAAAAGATCCATGACACTATTTGAAGAATAGCAGGACAGCTCTCCTCTGTGTCCTGGCTGAAATGCATCCTTCAACTACTATTTAAAGCAGATTATCTGGTCTTTATTGAGCGAAAGCTTAGAGTGCGCAAATTGACTGCAGCACTTCCTGTATTACAACACTTTAAAAATATCTCCATTAGCTGTTAAGCATTTGGGATTATCCTGGGGATGTGAAAGGCGCTACATAAATGCAAGTTCTTTATTTCTTTTCTTTCACAGGCCAATTTGCAGTTCCCCTAGCGTAATCTCAGGTTCTGGAGAAGGTGCAACAAAGACTTACAAGGATGATGGTTTGGCCTACATGTGGTTTTCTTTGGTCCTAAAGAGGAGCATTTGATTTGCCACTTTCACCATAAAATAGATTTAATGACAAGTTTGACGTCCTTTGAGATGACATTAGTTGTAATCCATGATTGTTGTGATATTGCGTGACATGTACCTTTAAGAAGCTGCATAGTGACATCACAATGACATCACCATGTGTCCAGCTGGAGCATAAAAGGTGCAGCTTCCATGTTAGATGTTCACTATTGCCTGTGATCTCTACTGCAGATGTTCACTAATGTCTGTGACTTTGTATAAGTAAGGCTTTATATATACTTTATGAGTCAGGCATTTAGTCAAGTAATCAGCCTGTGTAACTGTTGGGATTAAGGCCTGTGCAGAGCTGTAAATAGTTGTTACTAGTAATAAACTTCATATAATTTATATTCAATCAGAACCCATGTCAGTCTTAACATCTTGCTTGGCGTAGTTAGCTTAGAGATAGATCCCTTGAGGTCTACATCGAGACCCTCAACATATATGGTGGCAGCAAACGGGTCAGAGACCACAACAATGATCATGTAACATGGAGGGCCACGAGAAGGCGCTCAACATCAACTGATCATAGTCATGCTGCCACTTCATCCATCAAAGTATCCCATCGCCCTATTTTTATGTCTTGGATAAATGAGTTCGTTGACCAGCTGAACTCTAACTGCACACCTTCCTATGTTCTCATCAATTGCTGCTTGCAATCAATAACGGGGAGAGACTGATGTAAGAATAAACAGTGATGGTTTATTGAGACACAGGGCAGAGCACCAGGTCATACATGTTCACTCAGAAACCTCCAGAACTAGGCTTCCAGTTCCCAGTTGCCTGCACTGTACAGTGATTCATCAGTGCTGTCACATGATCAGTACATTTGCATTCTCTTTAAGGGACTGGGTACCTCACTTTACCACGCCTATAGTGTACATCATTAAACACTGCCCTCAGGGGAAATGTGCAGGCTTTGGCCTGAATTTCTGACATAGAAATTATACATAATTTTTTTTTCTGCTACTACCAGACAAAAAAAGACAAGATAATAGAACTGGGGCGGTTTAACTATCAGGAAAGGTTGAACTAGATTTAGGTCTCTATTTTCTCATAAAGAGAAGGGGGAGGGAGGACAGAATAATTATGAAAGGATTTTATATATTCGATGTAGAGAAGGTGTTTCCACTTTTGGGGGGTGTGGGGGTTAATGTGTTGGAGGGGTCATAAATATAAGCTAGTCATTTATAAATTCAATAAGCAATTCAGGAGAAACATCTTTAGCCAGAGAGAAGTTAGATATGTGGAATTCGCTGTCACAAAGAATAATTGGGGTGAATAGCATCAATGCAGTTAAGGGGATGCTGGGCAGGTACATGAGGGAGAAAAGAGTAGAAGACTGATATTGATAGAGTTAGATGAAGTAGGGTTGGAAGAATGCTCATGTGGAGCATAAATACTGGCATGAGCCAGTTGGGCTGAATGGCCTGGTTCTGTGCTCTGGATTCTATGTACTTCTATAGAATAGGAACAAGAATTTTAATTTGTAGCAAGACTGAACCCACTCATGAGTAACACAACTGCCACATATTTACAACAAGGTGTGTTTGTTATCTTTCAGTACGCACTGTTGCTTAAAGGTTCAGGATGTCGCTCTGTATATGTCCACTTGAGCCCAACCCTTAAATGATGCTTGTTATCATACCTTGTCAGGTTATATAATGAGCAAGTTAAAGGGGGAATCCCAATGTGGTATATGAAGTGTCAAATTGTCAAGACACCATTACCTCCAGTTAACTCAGGCCAGCTGGATCAGAGGAGTCAGATAAGTGAAAAATAAACTTGACACAGAATTTGGAAGCATTTATTTACTCAAAAGGTGCATCACCTTCAAGACTAGCTAGTTGAGTTAAATACATTAAAGGTGCTTAAAATCCAGACAAGATAAATTGGAGGGATTACCTCTGGCATTTCAAATGGTCTTTTCCTTCCCTATGGTGCTCTTAGATTCTTAACACTTTTCCCTGAGGGTTTGAGGATTCTGACTGGGTTCCCATTTCCAGTGCTTGGGAAGGAAACTATCCTATCATCCTGCAGTGTTAATATGGAATCAAACCCTGAGCTTCACACCTCGTTGATGACTCTTAATAGGTTTCAAATAGAGTGGAATATTCCTCTTGTACTACTGCAATCTATTTGATCTTAACCAAGTTCAGACACATATCAACATGAAAGTGATCGAGTGAGGTGGACAAAGTGCACTGAAACCAAGAGGCGTGAAACCAGCTTACACCACTTGTGCCGCATACCAAGTGCAGTATAACTCCAATGTAGGAAGTACTTACATCCTTAGTACTCTTTGCAAAATTCCCAGTCTGGGAGTGGATATTGGGAGTTTTGATATGCTTCTGCCTGCCCACAGCAATTTTCCATCCATTTGCATTAGTGCACAAGAAATTGTAGCAACACACATGTCATTTCCCAATATGTGCTCCCAGTGGGAGATGTGCTGTGTTAGGAGTCAGGATGAGTAAAAGTTACTCAAAAATTTAACTGACCAACTAGCAGAACTCCTTTGCCACTGAGCAGAGAACATTGCACAGTCTATTGTATAACTTGCCACAACAGAAATAGTAGTATGAAACCCATACTTCAGCACAAATTTGACTTTTAGCTTATTAACGTTAACCTGACACCCTGCATGTACCTGCAAACTGTATTTATGCAGACACTGGTGCTACAAACCATCTTGAAAGATTTCCATTGCTGAACTGAGTATTGCACTCAGCTTAAGGGCCCTGCTAATAGATACCTTTGAGATCTTCTAACATGGATCTACTGTGACTCCTTGAGTTTCCTTCTTAGCCTCTCTCATGACCTCTCTCATAGCTTTTCCCTCAGCCTCTCCTGTAGTTTTGCCCAGCACATCTTTCATAAACTCTCTCACAACCTTTCTTTCTACCCTCTCTTGGAACTTCATATTGTTAGATCTTTTGCACTGACACTAAGACACTGCTAATGGAGTAAGAGCATATTATTTTACAACTCCTCTGGACCCATCTTTTGTTTTTTCATTGGCCATTACCTCACCAACCCTCTGCCCCATTTTCCTGGCACCCTCCCTTCCCCCATCCATCTCCCTCTCACCACTGCATCCTCCCCCTCCCCCCACCTCCCCCGTGTTAATTATATTTCAGTTGCGTTTAACAATATGTAGATGGAAAGCGTTAATTGGGGTTTCACTTGAGTATAAAGAAAAAGACACTAGCTGAAACTGTTGTGTTGAGTTAGGAGGTATATGCTTGTATGGTTTCACTCAGTAAATAAAGACTAAGAAATGACTGGCTCCATTATTACTTTCATCAAATGGCTTTCCAGAATAGAACACCCTCTTCCCCTTGCTCTGCATTTGCTTATAAACTGTTAAATCTCTAACTTCTTTTAGTTCTGATGTAAGGGCATCAGCCTAAAAAGTTAACACTCTCCAAAAGATGCTCAATGACTTGCTGAGTATTTCTAACAAGTCTTTATTTCATATTTTCAGCCACCAGAGATTTTGCTGTTATATTATGTTATGACCTCTGCTGAAGTTACTAACTTGAGCTGGGATGCGGTTCCAAATATTGCCAGCTAACCCTCCTGTACCTGACCCAGATGAGTGACCCAGGTGAGTGTCTGCAGCCTATTCAGTTTTGGTGGACATGACTACTGAGCTCAATCTGATCCGCTCCTCATATTCATGCTCATGTTTTTCCTGCCGTTGACGGAAGATGGTCATAATGCGTAGCAATCTCCTTGATTATTTTCTCTAGTCCCAGGTACTGAATGTTGCTGCTGCACTAGATGGTAGTAGCCATCAGCACAGGCCAGGAACATTCCATATACTCATCCCTACAGTAAAAGACAAGAGTACTCAGGTGAAAACCCTTCACTGACATACGTTGTATGAATATATAGGCTGGACCTGAACATTATGCGCTTCTTCAGAACTGAGACCATGGTAGGACGGGGAGGAAGCAGGGAGGTGACTGGGGTGGAGAAGGGCAGCACATAGATGCTACATCCCAGGTACCAAGGTGGAGACTTGTTTTTAAAAAGGTACATTGTTGTACAAACTTTAGTCATTGGTATGCACACCATCTGCTAGGCA
This sequence comes from Cetorhinus maximus, assembly GCF_964194155.1. Taxonomy (NCBI): domain Eukaryota; kingdom Metazoa; phylum Chordata; class Chondrichthyes; order Lamniformes; family Cetorhinidae; genus Cetorhinus; species Cetorhinus maximus. The sequence continues at coordinate 112,459,129 of NC_135891.1, forward strand.
ACTAAAAGGAGAGCGAGTACTGAAAACTCTACATCAACATTACATCGTCTACGAATAATTAATACATGAAACTCATTTTCTGTCATTTTGACAGAGGTGTGAACCCATTTAAAAAGGAATGTTGAAACCAGTTGAAGCATAGAAATTTTCTGTTTCGACACTTATTGCTGCCACTTATCCTTTCTACCTCCTAATTTTACTTTCCTATTCAGTAACAATGCTCAGAGTCTGGCATTCATGAGATACCAACCCAGTGCAGATGGTACACTGTGTAAATCACTCCTGGTCCTCCTGTCCTTTTGGAGGTTCCAACTATGGGTGAGATGCAGCTAAAAACAACGGGGGATTAACAGCTCAAACTAAGCCTGGGTGAAACCAAAAGTAATCCGCTGAATTACTCGGCCGCATGTCTAGACTGACCGCCCAACCTCAGCACTTTCTTTGCAAAAGTCACCGGACGCCAATCAAGAGATGGAATCCCGGTGCTGTTCATTTTTCCCACTCCTAAACCGACCAGATGTAACACCCCAGGTGCTGTGGCAGCTAAGGTTAACCAACCGTGCACAGACCAAGCGATAGAAGCTGGGATGAGTTGGTTCCTAGGGAAACATGACCACACCTGGCAGAGCCTGAGTCCACCAGGCCAGCTGACAAACTTTCACAATCTCGTTGGTCCGACCCCTTCTGCAAGGCATCATATTAAAAGGAAATGCAGGCAGGTGGATGTTGAGTGTTAGCTAATTATTTCTATGTGACTGTTATAGTTGGATGCAATGTCAAGCACTTCCAAAATGTAATTGAGAGCACAAAATGCTTTCGAAACATTAAATATTATCCACATGTAGGACTGATTACTTCCTGATTAGAAGTTAATGATGATGAAGGGTTTTGTGCATTTAACGCAGCCACAATATAAATGCTAATTCACTCTGAATGATATTCTTTCAGCTAAACAGAAGGCAGGAATCGCTTCCATTAGTCTGCCCATCCTAGGCAGGTTTGTCAACAAATTGATATGCTCATTGCTGTGGGAGTTCTTCGAGAAAGTTAATTTGAAAACAAAACTGTTGGCAAAAGAACTCCAATTACCAAGTCAATCTCTGAGGCCGCGTCTTAACGGCACATTTACAAGGCAGCACTGGGAGGATTTGACGCATCCTCTCTGTTGTCTTGTTGCACCTGGCTGTCAACAAAAAAAAAGGTTTTGCAGGTCTCAGAGCTATCAAAAATCCAATCTGTGCAGCATTTCTTTCCAGATTGCAATGTTTGATAGTAAATTAGTATATTTTCTGGATTCGTGTCTCATCAGACAGCAAAAAGAAATTTAATTCTACAGTGTATAAAAAAAATGCCACACATTTTGCAGCAAAATGCTTTCCATCATATCACCCAGGCAGTTTTTTTTTTATCATCCTTCTGTAGTTTTGTCCTCTCCTCTTCTCTCTTGCTGGATTGTGATTCCACAGGTGCAAGGAGACATCTGGTATCTCAGCTAATTGACCATTATTCACAAGACAGGACAGCGAGTGTTGGCAGCTTTACTTGAGAAGAGAAAGGGCGGGCTATCACCTTCGACCCCGCTGCTGTCTGTATCGAAGATCCGCACAAACTCTTTATAGCGAGGGGTCCCTGAGAAGCAATCAGGACCAGCAGCTCTTCCCCTTAGCTAACCAGAGACCTCTGGGGCAGTGGACTGCTGGCAAGCTGTGATCAGCTAACTCCATACAGAAAAAGAGAGAATTTACATTTATGTAGCGCCTTTCATAGCCTCAGGATGTCCCAAGTGCTTTACTAAAGTACTTTTGAACTGTTGTAGGAAAGGCAGCAGCCAATTTGGGCACAGCAAGCTCCCCACAAACAGCAATGAGATAGTGTCCTGATTACCTGCTCCAGGAATGTTGAGTGAGGGATAAATTTTGGTCGGGACGCCAATGAGACCTCCCCGCTCTTCTTCCAAAAACTGCCATGGGATCTTCTACATCCCACTGTGGGGGCAGATGGGACCCTGGGTTAATGTCTCATCCAAAAGATGGCATCTTCGACAGTGCGACACTCCCTCAGTGCTACAGTGTCAGCCTGGATCATGTTCTCAAATCTCTGGTATGGAAACCCTGGCCAGAACTTTCCAACCACTCAGGCCGGTGGGAATTTCCAGTCCCACTGATGTGAACGGAGATTTCAATGGCTTGGCGGCTCCGCCGTGGGGGAACTGGCCGCGGGAGGGCTGGAAAATTCCAGCCCCTCTGACTCTAAGTCATAAGTACTACATGGATCACAAATGAATCAAACCTGGAACTTTATTGTCTGTACCTGTCATTAAGAGCAAGGAAGTCTTATTGCAATTATAGAGTTTTGGTGTACAATAAGTTGAGTACAGGGCACAGGTTTGGTCTCTGTAGTAATTATGGTTTTATTTAGTGTGTAATGTACCTTTAAGAATAATACTTGTTGGGAAGATCACTTGATCTGTAGTAACCAATAGGAGAGTAGCGCATGGCTACCTCAGCAGTCAATGTAGAGATAGAGTTGGAGTTGAAAGCATCCGTGTCGTTGCTGCTGAGTATATTGTAAATAAACTTAATGTTTCCACCCAAGAAGTGTCTGTGGATCAACTCTATCATTAATAGCACAACTCAGCCACCCTACAACAGTCTCCTTTACCTAACGAAGGACATACTTGTTTAAAGGGGGTGCAATGGAGGTTCATTAGATTGATTCCAAGGATGAGAGCATGAGGAGAAATTGAGTAGCCTTGGTCTATATTTCCTGGAGTTTAGGAGAATGAGAGGTGATCTTATTGAAACATATCAAACTCTTGACATGGTAGATGCTGTGGGGCTAAAATAAAAGCAAAATACTGCAGATACTGGAAATCTGAAATAAAAACAGAAAGTGCTGCAAATACTCAGGATGTCTGGCAGCATCTGTGGAGAGAGAAACAGAGTTAATGTTTTGAGTCCAATATGACTTCTTCAGAACTGAACTCTTCACACATGCTGCCAGACCTACTGGGTATTTCTAGCACTTTCTGTTTTTATTTCAGATGCCAAGGGTGGAGAGTCTAGAACTAGGGGGTCACAGTCTCAATGTAAGGAGTGGGGCATTTAACAGTAGGATGTGTAGGGTTGCCAGCCCTTCAGGATGGGCCTGGAGTCTCCAGGAATTGAAGATTAATCTCCAGGACACCACTGTGTGCAACCCTGGAGAAAAATTACCGGGACATTAAAAAAAAATTCTTTTGTAATTTTCTCTGAACATTTCTCCTTACCAGATATTAAAATATTGAAAATGGGAAAAATAAAAGGCTGCTTGGCTGACAATCAAGCAACATCTAATTGGGTAATGAGTCTTTTTGCTTTCCAATTGGCATAGGAAGGCAGCACGTCACAAGGATGGATGTGTTGGCCGATTAATGGCTGGGGCTGGAGCGTGGGGGCACATCGTGTGGTGAAACTTTCAGGAATATCCTTAATCACAGTTGGCTACCTGAGGGATGAGGGGAATTTTCTTTATCAGAAAATCTTGTTGCAAATCTTAACACCAAGTGGGTTGTGGATGCTTAGTTGTTGAGTTTATTCAAAACTGGGATCGATAGAATTTTGGGCACTAAGGAAATCAAGAGATATAGGAAAAGAGTGGGAAAGTGGAGTTAACGCAAAGGTTCAGTTGTGATCTTATTGAATGGCAGAGCAAGCTTGATGGGCTGTATGGCCTATTCCTGCTTCTACTTTTTTTTATGTACTTATGTTCTTATAATGCAGTATGCAGTGCGTTTACCTATACCAGGTGGATGTCAATTGTTTTCAGTCCCTGCTACACCTCCAACATCTTTCTGTTCTGATAAAAAGTCATTGACCTGAAATATTAGCCGTACCTTCAACAGTCCACAGATGCTGCATGACCTGCTGAGTGTTTTCAGCATTTTTACCTCCAAATCCATGTTTTAAAGAACCTGCGCATTGTGTCAGTTAATAGGGATGTGGTTAACTGAGAAACTCATTTGCATTGGGTGTTTTCTTAGACACTTATTGACTGCTTATATGGTGAAATCAGTACTTAATTGCTTAATGGGGACAATTAGACTCAGTTAAATAGGGTGTGTTAATTTGTCATGACATCCCAATTAACAGATTATAACTGGATTTTCAACTCAATTTGTTTAGCTAGTTGCTGTAATCTGTTTTAGAATAAATGGAACAACTTGGGATGCTGCACTGAACTGCTATACATCAGTCCACATTTGTGCAATGCTTGTCATATAGGTCATTTCCAAGGAGAGGATTGTTCCAATGCTCTCCTGGCTGTTCTCCTACCTTAAAAGCCCTGTGTAAATTTGAGCTCAGGGAAAGCTCTGGTGCTGGTATCCTGTCCCTCCATGGCCTCATCCCTCCCTATCTCTGTAATTTCCTCCAGCTCTACAATCTTCCCCATTTTCTGCATTCTTCCATCTTGCACATCACCAATTCTCATCGTTCAACCATTGGTGACTGTGCCCCCAGTTGTCTAGGCCCTAAACTCTGGAATTCCCTCCCTATGCCATTCTAGTTCTCTACATCCCTCTCCTCCTTCAAGAGGGTCTTTAAAACCTCTTTGATCAAGCTTTGTTCACCTATCTTGGCGTCAAATTATGTTTTGAAACACCTTGAAATGATTTACTACATTGAAGGTGCTATATAAATGCAAGTTGTTGTCAACAGTGTGGAGAAAGAGGGCACTGGCTGGTGTCAAAGGAGAGATAAGAGCGGCTAAACATATGGTGTAAAAAATAGAATTACTTAGAATTTACAGCACACAAAAAGACCATTCGGCCCAATGGGTCTACGCCAGTGTTTAGGCTCCACACAAGCCTCATCTCACCCTATCAGATAGGGATGGTACACTGCCATCAGCCAGCCCTGGTGTTGACCTCATTGCAATTATAAGAAGATGGCTTGTGTCCATGTAATTCATGGCATTCCCTGGGCATCTACTCCACTCAGCTATTAAAAGACAAGCAATAAACTCCCCACCATCCACCTTCCTCGCTTATATGGTAAAACCAACCCAAGGGACTTTGCAAGGTCATTGCAGGACATCAGGCAGAGCTGGGTAAAATAGTTAGGGGAGATGACTGAAAGTTGGGTTTTCAGGAGGGCTTTTTTTGCGACATGGAGACCTGAAAGGCTTGTAACCGAAAGTGGGACGGAGAGGGAGACATGAAAATAAGTAAAAACAAAACAAGTCAGATTCAATGCCACTGACTGATGTTTAGCAACCATGGCTGTATCCTCACTTCAATCGTACTTCATTCATTGAGTTGCTGACAACTGTTATTTTAAATTAACAAGTTTTATTGATTTTTTGAGGCAGCTACTAAAATAAACAAGAATTAGTGGGGAACTGTTTCCCATCAAAACTAGGGACATAGTTACACAATGATACACATTTCCAAATTTCTTTGACGTGAGCTTATCACCGTCTTCAGTCCCTAGAATTAGCCCCCGAAGCCCCCTCTCTGTCAAATATTTGAGGCCACCATTGACAGTCATTTTACCTATAGCCTAGGTAATGGTTCTGAACTTAAAGAACCTCAGCTACTTGCATAGTCTTAAGGACTTTGGTCTATTTACTTTAGAGTAGTGTAATCTTAGAGGTGATCTGGTAGAGGTCTATGATATATTTTAAGATGTTGATAGGTTATTCCAATTTAAGAGATTCTGGAAGATCAGGTGACACAATTTTAAACTTGGTAAGATCAGCAATTGATTGAATGGTGGTTTTTCTTTTCCAAGAAAGCAGTTGCCCTCTGGACGTGTTGTCAGCTTATGTGGCTGGCATTGACAAGCCTTAAAGAGGGATCCGGACCCATTCCTGACCAGGGCAGAGATCGCATCATCACTTTATGTATAACACTTGATCCATGTGATCTCCTAAACTGGTTTTGATCACCCGAAGAGTCAGAGAGACACTTTCCAGAACAATCTTAGTCATATTTAGTTAGGACACTCTAACCATTATGATGTGATGGACCAACTAGTCTGTCCCTACCCATTGATTTTTTTGTTTGTGTACAATATATGAGTCTAAATGGCTTCTTGCACCTGCAGTGTACTGCATGTATACAGTCCCCACTGTTTATTGCAGATGTGTTAGTGTTATCACAATTTTCTCACTTATACATGATGAATGGTATAACTGGTATTCCTAAACTTAATAAATAAGGAGAAGCATATTCTGGGGACAGAAAACTTCAAAATTAATTTTAACAGAAACCCATGAATGGTGGCTATAGATGTAATACCAAGGTTTGTTTGAAGCACCAGAATGATCTTATGGTAAGAGATCCATGTTCAAGTCTTGAATAGTGTCATGACCACAGATCCTATCCTTGAATTACTTATGGACACATTGAACTTTTAAGTAAGACTTTTAAGAAAAGGACATACAAGCAAAAGCTGGCTGAGACTGTAAGGTAACCACTTGCTGGAAAATTCCTATGTGGATTACTTGACCAACTAGTTCAGAGAGAACAGAATGTCGCATCTAAGAGGTGTGACACAGCCTACTTCAGACAGAGAAACTTCAAAGGAAAAGATACAATGGAAACTGAACAGTAATCTCCTGTGGTTGCAGAGATAATGGAAAATGATTACCTCTCAGCCGAAACCACCTCCTGTTGACTTATATCCCAGACTGTGAACATAAACTGAGTTGAAAAAGAAAACATACCTGGGCAAAAGACGTGTTTTTTATTTCCTTTCCAGGAATACACAAGGAAAGGGGTTTTAAAAAGTCAACTGCAACCCTAGTTCTGTGTGCTAGTCTGGTGTTCTGTTCTGGTGTGTCTGTGCTGTGAAGCTCACAGCTGAAGAATGCCAACTGGGTATTTTTGCGCTTGCAGGTAAAAAAATCTCTCTCCTCTGATTGCTGGGAGAAAGTCACAAGTCAGCAAAGCCACAGTCGAAGAGGAAACAGGACAACTCCTTTCACCTAACCTGCAGAGCCAAGAATCTCAAAGCCAACTGCTGAAGTCAGCGCTACCGGAAGCACCCCAACTTAATGGCCACAATGTTTCACCATTTACTCTTCATGGACAAGTCAAGGGACTGATCCGTATCTCTTATTTTTGGACTCAATTTCTCATTTCTAACCTGTGTGTGTGTGTGTGTGCTGCGTTTTCATTATGTTTCCTTACAGTTAGTAACTGATAGACTCACTCTTTCTTTGGCTCAAGACGACTTGGTTACATTGGCTCCTTTTACAACAAGAATACATTTGGACTGAGAAAAGGTATCCATGAGGGAAGGGATCCTTTTTTAATTAACCTTGTTGCGACCAACTGAGGGGGTTGAATAAAGAAGGGAAGCCCATTCATCCTTCCTCACCAGGGATCGTAACAATTTGGGGTGTCTCATCCAGGATCGTGGCAAATTGGGGGAACCTCGCCCGGGGACCGGTTGGAACAATATCTAGTTTCAGGTTTATGTTAAATCTTCAGTAAGAAACACAGCGGCCAAATTGTGCACAGCAAGCTGCCACAAACAGTAATGAGATAATGATCAGATAATGTTTCAGCTGCGAGTTAGGCGATAGATATTGGCCAGGACATTGAGGAGAACTCCCTGCTCTTCTTCGAATAGGGTCATGGGATCTTTTAATCCAAGAGGGCAGATGGGGCCAAATACAGGTAAATTAGATATTGAAGATAATAAGATAATGTGTACTCAGAACCAGAAGTTTGTTTTGCAGAACTTATAAAATGATAAGTACAGAGAATTATAGTAATCAAACTTAAGTAAGGTGTGAACAGCTGAGTCTGCCTGAAATAACCAGCATACTTAATGCACTGAGTGCCAGTTTGTAATTGGCTCCTAGGTCAGAACCTTTACCTTTCGGGCGGGCTCAGCGGGGGTGGGTGGGAGTGGTCAGTAGGCCGCCCGCCGCCCACAGTCAGGGCCGGACAGTGATATCACGCTGACGAGCCAATTAAGGCCTGCCCAGTGCGAGACACGTGCTGCAGCGCTGCCTGTGCGGGCAGGGGGAGGAGAGCGAGCGGGGAACTTTGCACCTGTGCGCAGGTGCGTGCAGGAAAAGCTCGCTGAGGCACAGAGCTGCCTCAGGGAGATGAAGATTTTAAAAATTAAAAATAAGGCATTTTAAGGTGTTAAAAAATGTGTCCCCTCATTTGACATGGGCAGGGACACGTTAGAAATTATTATGAAATTTTTTTTTTTACTGAGGCTGAAGCCTCATCCCACCTGTGGATGGGGTTTCACAAAAATTGCAAAGACTGCTTGGACTTTTCACCTGCCCACCAACTGTAAGGTTGGGCGGGCAGTGAAAAATTTAATTCAATTAGATTGTTAACAGCCTTAATAGTCCTTTCAATTGCAGGAGGTCACACTGCCAACTCCCACGCGCATCCGATGACCGAAATATTGCGCAAGTGCGCGATGACGTCAGGATGCTCGCCCAAGGTCATTGCGCGTCATTTTACGCTCGTTCGGGTCGGGCGCTGGTGAAATGGATTTGGTGTTGGTAATTCCCTGGTACAGATGATTGTCCATCATGGGCATGTGCTACGTAAATAGTCGGGATTGTACGCAGTGTTAATAGCATCTTCAATGTTGATGATTTTTACAAGGAAGTTAGATAAGTACCTACGGGAGAAAGGGATAGCAGGAAATGCTTATAGGGTACTGTTGAAGAAGTAGGAAAAGGTGGAGGATCGATGCAGCATAAACATGAGCAAAGAACAGTTATGTCGAATGGCCTGGTGAAATGGATTTGGTGTTGGTAATTCCCTGGTACAGATGATTGTCCATCATGGGCATGTGCTACGTAAATAGTCGGGATTGTACGCAGTGTTAATAGCATCTTCAATGTTGATGATTTTTACAAGGAAGTTAGATAAGTACCTACGGGAGAAAGGGATAGCAGGAAATGCTTATAGGGTACTGTTGAAGAAGTAGGAAAAGGTGGAGGATCGATGCAGCATAAACATGAGCAAAGAACAGTTATGTCGAATGGCCTGTTACAGTGCTGTACCTCCTAAGTAATTCTATTTTTAAAAACAAGCACCTTCAACAAGGCAGGAAACCAGTGCCAGATAATTACAGATCTTTTTCTTTGACAAGCAAGCAACAGAACATTTAAAATATATAAATATATTTATATTTCAGATGCTTCAGAGTGTACTACCAGTCAGTGTCATCTTAAGGCTTTCAAATGACATTTAAAGCATGGAGTTTAATCAGTTTAGAAATGTCAGATTCAATCATAGTATAAATGGTTTTAAACAGGTACACCTGATACAACTAGTGTTAGCGCCTTTAAGCTAGAGAGAAGGGGGAGTTAATCAGGGCTCCCCCTCGTCTTTATCCAGCAAACTCCACACACCCTCGCATCCCACCCACCCCACATTTCAACGCATTGAAATGTGTTTTGCAGAAAAAAGGGACATATTGAAGCTTTTCATCTTGCACTTATCAGGACACTTCACAAGAATACCAATATAAGGGGAAAGCAACAATTTATACTGTATGTGAAGAGGGTGCTGATTGGTTGGTCAGTGGACTCTGATTGGTAGAGACATTGTCATGGAGAATACACCAGTGATGCTGACTGACAGTTAACTGCCAAGCATTGTTTGAAATTTAAACCAGGCAGCTTAACCCTGATTGGTCAAGGCATTGCCCTGAGGAATGAGTCAGACATTGAAAAGTGTGAAGTCAGAAAGACTGGCATTTATATAGTGCCTTTCACAATCCCAAGATGTCCGCATGTGCTTTATAGTCAATGAAGCAATTTTGAAATATAGTCACTGTTGTAATGTAGGAAACATAGCAGATAATTTGCACACAGCAAGATCCCACAAATTGCAATGTTATAATGACCAGATAATCCATTTGCGTGTTGGCTGAGGGATAAATGCTGACCAGGACCCAGGGGAGAACTCCACCACTGTTGTAGAGTTGATCTTCAGACAACTTTTCTTAGTGGAAACATTTGGTTTTATTTACAAGACAGCGGTAGCAACTACAGGCATCCACCAAGCTCCATAACTAAGAAGTACTCTCCCCTGTTGAGGCTCCCCACGCTGCTAACAAATAGGTTTACTCAGATCATTTGATCTTACATGACTGGATTATTCTTAAAGCTACAGTCCAACATTTCCCAAAACTATAATTACGACAACTACGCTTCTTCGAATAGTCCCATGGGATCATTCAGTCTGAGAGGGCAGGCAGAGCCTCAGTTTAACAACTCACCCTCAAGACATGGATGTCAGGGGATCAAGGAAAGAATCGCTCTGAAGAAGGGTCATACGGGCTTGAAACGTTAACTCCGTTTCTCTCTCCAAAGATGCTGTCAGACCTGCTGAGTTTTTCCACCATTTTCTATTTTTGTTTCAGATTTCCAGCATCCGCAGTATTTTGCTTATATATTAAGGAAAGAATCGCAGTTGGCTGCAATGACATTCATTCAGATGGCTGGGACATTTGAAAAAATGTCATTTGGAGGGGAGGCAATGGTGTGGTGGTACTGTCACTGGACTGGTAATCCAGAGGCCCAGGATAGTGCACTGGGGACCCGCCTTCGAATCCTGCAGATAGTGGAATTTAAATTGAATAAAATCTGGAATTAAAAGTTTAATGATGACCATGAAACCAAATCAATTGTTGGAAAAACCCATCTGTTCCCTATTGGGAAGGAAATCTGCTGTCCTTACCTGGTCTGGCCTACACAGTAATGTGGTTGACTCCGAAATGGCCCAGCAAGTCACAAAAAAAAAGGAATGAAACCAGACGGACTACCCGGCTTGAATCTAGGCACCGGAAACAACAACGGCAATTGCAGCTGTCGACCCTGCAAAGTCCTCCTTACTAACATCTGGGGGCTAGTGTCTGTATCACAGACTAGTCAAGCAACAACCTGATATAGTCATCCTCACAGAATCATACCTTACAGATAATGTTCCAGTCACCACCCCTGATGATGTAGAGGTAGTGGCACAGTGGTATACAGTCAGGAGGGAGTTGCCCTGGGAGTCCTCAGCATCGACTGGGGACCGCCATAAAATCTTATAGCATCAGGCCAAACATGGGCAAGGAAACCTCCTGCTGATTACCACGTACCGTCCTCCCTCAGCTGATGACTCAGTACTCCTCTATGTTGAACACCACTTGGAGGAAGCATTGAGGGTGGCAAGGGTGCAGAATACACTCCGGGTGGGGGACTTCAATGTCCATCATCAAGAGTGGCTTGGTAGCGTTACTACTGACCGAGTCATAAAGGAAATAGCTGCTAGAGTGGGTCTGTGGCAGGTGGTAAGGGAACCAACAAGAGGGAAAAACATGCTTGACCTCATCCTCACCAACCTGCCTGCTGCAGATGCATCCGTCCATGACAGTATTAGTGGGACTGACCACCGTACAGTCGTTGTGGAGACAAAATCCCGCCTTTACATCGAGGATCCCTCCATCGTGTTGTGTGGCACTACCACGTGCTAAATGGCATAGATTTTGAACAGATCTAGCAATTCAAGACTGGGCATCCATGAGGCGCTGTGGGCCATCAACAGGGGCAGAATTGTACTCAATCACAATCTATAACCTCATGGCCCGGCATGCCCTCCACACTACTATTACCATCAAGCCACGGGATCAACTCTGGCTCAATGAAGAGTGCAGGAGGACATGCCAGGAGCAGAACCAGGCATACCTAAAATGAGGTGTCAACTTGGTGAAGCTATAACACAGGGCTACTTGCATGCCAAACAGCATAAGCAGCAAGTGATAGACAAAGCTAAGCGGTCCCACAACCAACGGATCAGACCTAAGCTCTGCAGTCCTGCCACATCCAGTCGTGAATGGTGGTGGACAATTAAACAAGTCACTGGAGAAGGAGTCTCCACAAAAATCCTCATCCTCAATGATGGAGGAGACCAGCACATCAGTGCAAAAGATAAGGCTAAGACATTTGCTCCAATCTTCAGCCAGAGGTGCCAAGTGGATGATCCATCTCAGCCTCCTCCGGAGGTCCCCAGCATCACAGATGCCAGTCTTCAAACAATTTGATTCACTCCACGTGATATCAAGAAATGGCTGAAGGCACTGGATACAGCAAAGGCTATGGGCCCTAACAATATTCCGGCAATAGTACTGAAGACTTGTGCTCCAGAACTTGCCGCGCCCCTAGCCAAGCTGTTCCAGTACAGCTACAAAACTGGTATCTACCCAGCAATGTGGAAAATTGTCCATGTATGTCCTGTTCACAAAAAGCAGGACAAATCCAACCTGGCTAATTACTGCCCCATCAACCTACTCCCGATCATCAGTAAAGTAATGGAAGGGGTCATCAATAGTGCTATCAAGCGGCACTTGCTTAGCAATAACCTGCTCACTGATGCCCAATTGGGTTCCGCTGGGGCCACTCAGCTCCTGACCTCATTACAGCCTTTGTTCAAACATGGACAAAAGAGCAGAACTCCCGAGGTGAAGTGAGAGTGACTGCCCTTGACATCAAGACAGCATTTGACCAAATGTGGCATCAGGGAGCCCTGGCAAAACTGGAGTCAGTGGGAATCAAGGTGAAAACTCTCTGTTGGTTGGAGTCATACCTAGCACAAAGGAAGATGGTTGTGGTTGTTGGAGGCCAGTCGTCTCAGCCCCAGGACATTACTGCAGGAGTTCCCCAGGGTAGTGTCCTAGGCCCAACTATATTCAGCTGCTTCATCAGTGACCTTTCTTCCATCATAAGGTCAGAAATGGGAATGTATGCTGATGATTGCACAATGTTCAGCGCCATTCATGACTCCTCAGATACTGAAGCAGTCATGTCCAAATGCAGCAAGACCTGGACAATATCCAGGCTTGGGCTGACAAGTGGCAAGTAACATTCGTGCCACACAATTGTCAGGCGATGGCCATCTCCAACAAGAGAGAATCTAATCATTGTCCCTTGATGCTCAATGGCATTATCATCACTGAATCTCCTATTATCAACATCTTGGGGGTTACCATTGACCAGAAACTGAAGTGTACTAGCCATATAAATACTGTGGCTACAAGAGCAGGTCAGAGGCTAGGAATAGTGCGATGAATAACTCACCTACTTACTTCCCAAAGCCTGTCCACCATCTACAAGACGTATTTCAGGAATGTGATGGAATACTCTCCACTTGCCTGGATGAGTGCAGCTCCCACAACACTCAAGAAGCTCAACACCATCCAGGTCAAAGCAGCCCACTTGATTGGCTCCACATCCACAAACATTCACTCCCTCTACCACCGACGCACAGTGGCAGCAGTGTGTACCATCTACAAGATGCACTGCGGAAATTCACCAAGGCTCCTTCAATAGCACCTTCCAAACCCACAACCACTATCACCTAGAAGGACAAGGGCAGCAGATAGATGGGAACACCACCACCTGGAAGTTCCCCTCCAAGCCACTCCATATCCCAACTTGAAAATGTATTGCCGTTGCTTCATTGTCGCTGGGCTAAATTCCTGGAACTCCTTTCCTATCCGGTGTACCTACACCACATGGACTGCAGCGGTTCAAGAAGGCAGCTCACCACCACCTTTTCAAGGGCAGCTATGGATGGGCAATAAATGCTGGCCCAGCCAGCGAAGCCCACATCCCGTGAATGAATAAAAAGAAAAACATATTCATTGGTTTGCTTAGAATGAACAAATGGCAGCTTGACTGAGGTAAAGAATGATGGCCAATTGCACCATACTCAGCATGATTCAACACAGCAGGATGCAAGGGGAGAGGACAAAGAATAAAGTCAAGCTAGATCTTTGCTTGGGGAGGAATGTGGTGGCTGGGAACAGGGGTTCCAAGGAGACAAGTTGTTACATTTGAATCAACATAAGCATGCTACAAGTTGACATAAAATTGGAGCCTTCCAAAGGATATTGAAGATGTACAGGGAACCTGAAAAAGACGGCTGCATCTGGAGCTCCTTCAACTAACCAGTAGTGTTTACAAAGGGCTTGTGTTTACAGAATGGGTTCCGGCAGCTGCAGACTGGGAGTTCAGAGGTAAATCCCATCTGAAGATAACTTAGTTATAATATTTATTAAATATCTTTCCTGTGTGAAATCAAAAATGCCACATGGATAGAAGATGGACACACACAACATTTGACCCAACCGAAGTATCTGTAATGTAGAATGGACAGTCTGGTTGCAATCTGATTCAGACTGACCCACAGGCTTGACCTTCAGAGGATATTTCACACCATGAGTGCAAAACCACTTCCTGAATGTCATACAACCCTCAGATTGTGTTAGAGTCTATAACTTACCCCAATGCAGCTGCTATTTTACATAGGCGTATTGTTTGTCTCTGTCATAGATGCTTTGAGGTATAAACTACATAGCGGTTGCAAGCTGTCATGGTTAGATTCTTTATTCAAGGGTTTTGAAACTTTCTGCCGCTTTCCCTGCACCACCTTCCAATCATACAGTTCGTGCAACCTTTCGGCCCATCATGCCTATGCTAGCCTTCTGAAAGAGCAATTCAACTAGTCTCACTCCTTGCTCTATAATTGTGGGTGTATATTTATTTTCACTTTTTGTCACGATTAACTGAAAACGAGGCAGAGTGGGTAATGTCAGAATTGTGGACAAATGAAGTGGGTCATTCTGAAAAGCTTGACTGACTCAGGGTAAGAACAACTTAAAGGTAACAAACAGGAAACAGAGTTTCTTGCTTTGCTAACTTGCATTCCAGCAGGGGGGTTTAAAGGCAGCTTTTCCCACATCCTTGGACAACAAATCCCAAACAGAAACCAATAGGACGGTCCTGAGTCTGCCTGGGCTACAAGCACAAGATTGCTGCACCCAAAAGTGACAACTGGAAGATAGTTAAATCTCTGCCTATAGCTTCAGACAATGGGTGGAATTTTCCATGCCCGTTGGTGGTGGGTGTGATAGATGCCATGAGCGGACAATACGGTGCGATCAGTTTCACGGTGGTGGGAAGGCAGATCGCGATTGTCCGCTCAGCTCACCAATGGCGAGCCTCCTTTCCCATCATCAGAGCCTCATTGTAATACATCAGCATATCATTATCAGGCCATTCGGCCAGGCTCCTGCACCCCCGCTATATTGTCCGTCCACATCAGCGTGTTTCACAACAGCACAGAGGCAACGTGCACTTGGCGGCCTGCACTTTGGGTGAACGGGAGGTGAGTGTGCAGCAACGTTCTGCAGAGCTCGCCAGGGTTGCCTGTTGCTTTGCAGGCTTCAGGGGCATTGGGGGGAGGGGTCGGGGGCAAGTGTCACCCTGCCTCAGAGTGACCTTTGAGGATGAGGGGGAGCGGGCGGCAATTACAGCCTTGCGGTTAAGGCGACTGGTGGCGGGGGCGGTGTGGTGGTTAAGGGCAGCCCTGCCTCTCAGGCAACTGGTGGCAGCCCTGCTGTTGAATATAGCACACAGGCTTTCGGGGATGGGGGGGTGTAGGGTGGGTGAGGGAAGTGGCCACGCATTCAGGAAACGTGCAGAAAGTGTCCATTCCTCTGCAAGTGAGACAGTTCAGGTGCAGCCATATTGATGGGATTGGGGTCGGGCTCCTAGCTTATCTGCCCCCTCAAGCAACGCAGAGGCATCAAAGTGTCACCAAGTTCTCCAGAGCTCCCCCCCTCCTCCACCAACTCCCCCTCCAGCCCCCAGCCCCCACCCCCAGCACAGGCTGCACATTCATGAGCACTTTAGTTGACTGCAGAGCAGTTGGGACGACTGCACATGTTGTACAATCTCCTTGCTAAAGCTGGCCATGGAGCAGTCACTGGGGGAGGTGCTCACAGCCCCTTGTGATGTCACCATCCTGGTTTGGACCAGTCTCCCCAGTGGTTCAGGCTAACAGGGCAGCCATGCAGCGCACTAATCTCTGGCCAACCAAGTGGTGGCCTGCACTCTCCAGGAAGCATTAAGGAGCCTTCACACTTAACCAGGACAGGATCTTAGTACACCCATACTAACCACGTGTCCCTCTCTTTCATCCTGCAGGAGGAGTACATCAGGATTATGGAACCTGGTGAACTAGCTGTATGCCTAATGGCCTACAGAGAGTGAAGAAGAGAGAGGAGAGAGTGACTGAGGCTCCTGGCTGTGCAGAGGCAGGAGCAGCAGCCTCAGGAAGAAGGGGCAGCTGGGGCTCCTGCATACGCTGCCCAAGAGCCACAGTGAGCCATCACAGGCTGGTGCCTAGCAACACCCAGACCTATAGACCTTTCATTCCTGCAGATGATCGAGAACCAGTGTCGCCAAAGACTGCGAATGTCTAGGGAACTGGTTGCTCACATCTGCCAGTTACTGCAGGATTTGGTACCTGGACCAGTCTGTGGGTAATACAGTCCGCAGAGGGTGTCACACATCATCATCATCTGCTGCGCCCTTTACAACCTGGTGCTTCAACAGGGAGACGAGCTGGCTGAGGGGGAGATGGAGGAGCTGCACATCTCCTCCGATGAGGAGGACACTGACAGGGATGAGGCTGAGAGGTCCTCAGAGGCGACGATGATGGGGATGAGGCCCTCGCCCTGGCTAGATGAGGCTGGCACGTTCGGGAGGCCCTCATAGCTGTCAGATTTGTGGAGGATGATGACGACGTGCAGTGAGGTGACCCCATAGTTCCTCACACCGCATTTGTGAACTCTAGTTTGGCTTATGGCAGCATGAATACCCTCTCTGCCTTCACTTGCCATCCTACCAGTGTTGACTTCGATGCGTTGGCAATCCCGGCGCTATCACCTCTGACTGAAGGCGGACAGACTCCTCCGTCGTGCCTTGCAATCTGAGGAGTGCAGCGGACATCCCTTCCTGATGTTCCCGAGCTTGCCTTTGCAGCTCCAGCAACTGTGGCATGACTAAGACCAGAGGCTCCTCATCTGACTCAGTCTCAGCAACGTTCCGGCCTCCAGGAGTCCTCCGAGTGCCGGGGACCTGGGAAGTCCCTGCCTCCGCCTGCAGTGGATCAGGCAGTGTGATGTGCACACCAGATTGTGATCCCGAAGCTACTCTAAAGCCAGGTCCCACCGAGGTGTGTGTCTCTGTGCTGTTGGAAGGTGTGGGTGAGCGCTGTGACAGGACTTCAGGAAGGGTGCCTTCACATTCCTCTCCAGAGGTTTCTTCGGGGCTTGATTGGAGGCCCTGGGTCATGGACTCTGTCGGCTCTTTGGCAGATGTGCCTGTGAAAGCAAGGGGAGATAATTAGTGCATGGCAGTGGCCTGTGAAAGAGGACACATCACTCACAGCATAGTCACCTGATGGATGTTGCACTGCTGGATCCTCACTTGGCAGAGCAGTGCCAACCTCACCATCAGCACAGGAATGGCCCAGATCCTCGCCGGCCATGCTGGATGGCTCTGTTTTCAATGTCCATGAGGACCTTGATTTCGGGCATTCTGCCACCGGTTTGTGACCTCTCCCTCATGTGGTGTGCCAGCTTGTCCTGCATGAATAGAGATGGAGAAAGTGTAAGCAGGACGCCTGCCAGACCGGATGATAAGTATGCCTGGCCTGTGTGGGTGTTGAGTGGTCCTATAGATGGGGTGAGGGCAACAACGGTGAGTGTGAGAGTGTGAATAGTGATGCCCCTTGAACTGGCAGTGAGTGAGGGCCCTGTGGGTGTGTGATGGGTTTGCGAGTGTGTGAGTTGAGAGCGATGAGTAGAGTGACTTACCCTGGCGGAACGGAGGAGATTATTCATCCTCTTGCGACACTGGGTGGTTGTGCTCTTCTGAAGGGCGTTGGCGCTGACCACCGCTGCCACCACCTCCCAAGCCGGATTGGTCATGTTGCTGCCCGCCCTGCGCTCAGAGTGAGGGTACAGGACATCCCGGCGGGCCTCCACAGCACCCAAAGGTCGCTCGAGAGACTCGTCATTAAACCGGGGGCTGCCGTCTTCTTCAGTTTCAGTGCAGTGTCTTCCATTCAACAGCGGTGAGCTGGGAGCACTGAGATGTCCGCTTGCAGCTGGACTTTAAACATGGCGCCTGGCGTGGTGCAGCGGCGGGGTGATGGTGGACGGGCGAATGAGAGCCCTCTCGCCGTGGAAATGGCGTGTTGTTTGGGAGTGCATAAACAATGAGGCGGGTTTGGGACGATACGGCGTGAAAACCCGCCATCGCGGCCGACGGGTAAAATCTCGTTTTACCCGCCCACTACCGCACCTAGTGCAAATTTGGGAAAATTCAAGGTGACAGTGAGGTTCGAGCCCCAGAGCCGCTTTTATGGTGAGCAGTCTGTACGGTAGCTGAAGGTTCACAAACTGCAACCTACTGATTGGTAAATTCTAGAAGTCACACTCGTCACTAGTGAACTGGGTATTAAAAAGGGGAAAGGTTTTTGGAAAAGTTGTTACTTTTAGGTGTAACAATCCACTGCTTGTAGCCCAGGCTCCGAGCTCACCTATTGGCTTCTCTCCAGAATTTGTGGTCCAAGGATATGGGAAAAGCTGCCTTTACACCTCAAGCTTAAACCTGATGGCCCTTTTTACCACCACTGCACATTGTGCTGATGGTTTAAGGGGGTTGACAACTAAACCACCCCTCCACACCTACATTTTCTACTGTGTTGATTCTCAAAGGTTGTTACCATTTATTTTGTAATCCCACTGTGTATTTTCCCCTTTGTGGCTTTGTGTCTCACCACATTAAACAGCGTGTCCAATTTTCTGCCCAATTTCCCAACCCATTCAGTTTCATTCTTGCTCGTACCTCTTCAGAATTTAGCATTGGCGTCAAACTTGGTCAATTTCCCTCCTGTCAAACCATTAATATATAATTGTTATTGTTAAATTCAGTCCTAATGAACTCCTGGAGGCCTCAGTTCAACATTATGACTTTTATTAGTCAAGCATCCACTTAATTCACAGGCCATTAGCAAGGGTCGATTGGACCAATTCTAATACAGGTTGGAAGTAAGCAGTTGACTGCGTATTCCCACTTATGATTCCTGGCTGGTTCAGACACTTCTGTACTTCCGAAGTGACAACTTCCCAAGATCTTTTCCCCCTTTTTAGTGCCCAGTTCATTAGTGCTGAGTTTGACTTCTAGAATTCACAGTCAGGATCTTCCATTCTGGAGACTAAAGTCGGTGGCGGGCGGGGAGGTGGGAGTGATTCCTGCGGGTGGCGGGATGGCTGAACACACACGATCTTCCACTGTTCAGCTCATTAAGTGTGCACCTGCGAGGGACATGGCGACTCTCGTGATGGGGTGGGCAGGACGTTGCCCACCCCGCTGTTACCTCTTGGGCTCGAAAGTCCTGGCACCATATTTAAATGGCACTGGATAGTCTTTCACCCTTTCCCGAACAGTCTCTTCACCATGGCCCTTGGACAATTTTTCACCCTTGCCCTCTGGTCCTTCCCAGCCGCCCCTAAATCCTGTTTCCATTCAACTCCTCCCCACTGGCTGTGCCTCCTGTGCCCAGCTTTGGTACAGCTGGTGCTACCGGCACCTGATGTGGAGCAGTGAAGGTTTAAAAGGAAGGTGAAAGCAGCGTTAGCCGACCTCAAAGTCACGGATGACGTGTAGCTCGTCTGCTTCGCACCCTTTATATACAGAACATTCCAATCACGTGCTGGCGGGGAACTGAACTTGGAGGGGAAAACATGATTCTGGCAAGTCGGCCTTTTAACGATTCACGAGATGATAATGAACGCAAACGGGGTTCCCGACATTGCTCATTGGGAAACTCAACTTGCCTTTAGCCCACCTCGAAAGTCAGGAGAGCAAAATTCCAGATTCGTTCCCTGCCGTCGGGAAGCTGATTATTTGACTCGAGCCACATGAAGTGCCCCTTCCGCCATGATTCCGGCTGCTGACGGGAGCAGAAGATTCCACCCCACACGTCAGCAAGTTGTGGCTTGTGAGCCGTCGGCTATCAAACTGACTGCTGAACACAGGAGCGATTCTAGGGCTCGGATATTACTCATCCTGTATCATAGGGCGGGATTTTTCGCTCGGTGTGCGGGCCCGCGCCCAACACGCCTGGGCGTAAAATAGCGTACGATGACGTCAGACGAGCATCCCTACATTATCACGCACCCCGCGCGACATTTCGGTCGGCGGGCACGCTGCTGACTCTTGTGCCCGCCCGCCGACAATTAAGAGGCCTATTAAGCCCATTAATGTATTAATTAACCTGGATTTTTCACTGCCCGTCCAACGTTACGGTTGGCAGGGTGGTGAATTCATGATTGAATGGCGGAGCAGACTCGATGGGCCGAATGGCCTAATTTCTGCTCCTATGTCTTATAGCCTTATGGAATCAGCCAGGCGGCCTTTGGATTTTCTAGGAATCCTCATCTAAGGGTGGGGTGAGGTTTCCAATATTAATTTAAAAAATTAAAACGTTTGGGCAGAATTTTTATAATCTGTATGTTTAGATGAGTGAGTCCGATGTGTGGACATATTTTTCTGCATTTTAAAATCTTTATTTGATGGTTTTATATTCTTCAGCTCCCTGAGGCAGCTCTCTGCTTTCAGGGAGCTTTCATTGCGCGCTCCCCTGCGCATGTGCTGACTTCGACGCTCACCCTCCTCCCGCCCCCCCCATCCCAACAGCGCTGAGCCTTTCAGTGCACCTTTCATACTGGCTGGCCATTAATTGGCCAGCCCAGCATGAAATTGCGGTCGAGGGCCAATCGCGGGCGGTGGGCCATTTCCCTGCTGCTCCTGGGCCCGCCCACCAAGACCGCCCAACGACCTCAAAATTCTGCCCATAGTCTGAAGCTATAGGCTGTGATTTAACTATCTTCCACGGTCCATGTCACTGCTGGAATGCCTGTTAGCAAAGCAAGAAGTTTCCATTTCCTGTTTGTTACTTTTTAAGTCTTTCTTAACCTGAGTCAGTCAACCTTTTCAGAATGACCCACCTCATTTATTCACCATTCCGACATTCCTCATTCAGCCTCGGTTTCAGTAAATCATTACAAAAAGTGAAAATAAATATACACCAACAGTTATAGAGCAAGGAGTGCGACTCATTGATTGCTCTTTCAAAGGGCTAGCACTGGGCTAGCACAGGGCAGAAAGGCTGCATGAGCTGCTATGATTCTATGAATATATATCAGAAACCACAATGATGCCAAAACCGATCCATGTGATATCTTTCCAGTCACCGCTTTGCATGTAGATGCCACTGCCTCAATAAATAGTCCTTTAATGCCCTGATTGAGCCAGTTGGACACCCACTTCAATATCTTCCCCTCCTTCCACACCCCTCACATTCCAAGCCTTTCTGCCTTGTTAACTAATCTCCCATGTGGGTTCGTCTGACCTCTGTCCACACAGTTGCGTGGACACCATGTTCGTGACTTGAAGTTTCTACCTTGGGCTTTTCTGTGGCGGTGCACATGCTTCAAGTTCTTAAGACATAAGATTACACATTGGCGCTGTCCTGGACATGGGAAAGGTTTCCAGCAAGTCAATGGATCGTGATTGGCTATCACCCAGCTCAACATTCCCAGTGAGTTGACTAGCTGGATATCGAGCTTCCTGGAAAAGTGCATGATTTGTTATAATATGCCTTTAAGGGATAGCAGCATGCCATTCACTAGAGAGGAAGAGCATCATGCGATCCTAGTTTAGACTTGCTTTTGCTTTCAGCAAAGCACACCCATACAGCTCTGCAGCTCTGATGTCTTCAAGCTCTCCATCCAGGTATATCTGTTCTCATGTGCCTGGTTTAAATAAATGAAACCACAACACGTTTGCCCAATCTCTTGTGAGTGATTGGTGCCTTTATTCTATTATAACACGCACAACGCAATTAAGTGCCAAAGCAATTTCCATCAGGCCTTTATTTCTCCAATGCCCAACATCTGTAGCTCCAGGCAATGGAAGAAAGCACCCAGGGCCTAAGCAGAAAGAAGCAAAAAACACAGAAGCCCAAGCAAGACCAAAAACAGTCAAAGCTGATGTTGGAAGGTGGGGACATGGTCACCCTGGCATTGCACCGTCTGTTGGCTTGTGGTTGGCAGTGGGCATTGGTAACATCCAGTCACAAAGAGGATGCTTTCACAGGGATTGGCTAAGGCAGTGGTGTTGAATGTGCACAGCCGTCAGAAAGTGGATTGGTATAAATTCCAGTAAGAAAAGTAAAAGCCCCTGAGTCTCCCTTGGCCTGTTCCGGCCAATAATAATGTCACAAGCGTGTCACAGCCCCTTAACACTTATGACCGCACTGCTGTAACTAATCACCCCATAAGAACTACTTTGCAAGTCTTCGATTGGTCACTTGACATTTCTGCCCATTAAGTGATGAGGGGTATTTTAAAAAAAATAATTAGCCAGGCTACTATTATCTCAGGAAACCTTGTTATTTCTTCTTTCTGATGAGACATTATATTGAGATCCCACCTGCCCCCTCAGGTGGATATAAAAGACTCCGTAGCATTATTGCAAAGAAGAGCTAGTGGAATTCTCCCCTGTGTCCTGACCAATATTTATTCCTCCATCAAACATCAATAAAAAACAGATTATCTGGGCACGATCTCATTACCGCTTGTGGGTTCCTGCTGTGCACAGATTTGTTGCTGCGTTTCCGACATTATCAACAGTGATTACACTTCCAAAAGTGCTTTGCTGGCAGTAAAGTGCTTTGAAACGCCCTGAGCTGGGGAAGGGCGCTACATAAATGCAAGTCTTTCTTTCCCTTTATACAGAGCAGCTCCTGTTAAGAAGCCGACAGCTCTGTTGTGTGAGCAAAACCTTTGTTGAAGGTGAAGAAAGCCATCTCAGCAGCTGACCAAACCAGGCTAATTGCATTCCTTGAATGGCTCTCGCCAGTAGGCCTGTGAAGTGCTGGACAACGGAATAGTTATGTGCCCCCACCCCCCACCCGCCCCCCCCGAATGAAAAGTAAAATAGAACTTAGATATACCGAGGCGCTTAAACACGGCCTCGTTAATCTGATTTTTTTTTCAGACAGGCGGGAGGGGGCCCAAAAAAAAAATTCTTTGAATACTCACCTCTTTTGTCCAGCTTATTCCATTGCACATCAATGGAAGGAAGCCATTCACAGGAAAGCTATTAAGGAAAGTACTGCAATCCAAATGGAGAGGCTCTTTTATTTAAGAGGGAAGTGCAATTAAGATGGAATTATAATAAATCCATTTATCATATGGTAGCAATACTCATTTAAGTCCTTTCTTCTTTCTCCTGCCCTCCTCCTCACCAGCTCTTAAAGCAGCGAGCGCCCAATTGCAGTGGCAGGAGGCTGGCTTTAAACAAATGCTGACAGGGCTTTAGCGAGCTTTGGAAAGAAAATAAAACATTTTGTGTCAAGTGGAGCTTAAGCCTTAAACTGCGGGGGCCTGGGAAGCGCACACTGCGCTGACCCCAAAACTGGCAGCAGACAAAGGGGGTGGGGGGGAAGGTATGGGATGCGGGATCCCTGGCCTCGTTTACCACAAGACCACGGCTACGCTTCGGGATTCAGGTAGCCAGGGGAGGCCTGTCAGCTGCTTTTGGCTCCGAGACTCTTGTTTCTTTCTCAATGCACCATCCAAAACTTTCTAAGAGGTAAACCGAGGCAAAATAAGGATGATTTTACAACCCTGAGCGTCGAAGGGGCAGGAGCCCGTTAACGGAAATTCGGGAGCGAGCCACGTGTGACCTGACCAATCGCGCCCAGGCCCTGCCCAGATTTCTGAAATTCAGGAAATGGCCGCTCAAAAGGCTTTTTAAACTGAAAGTCTATTTTCACTCCAAAGTTTTGATGACATTAGTTATTTTCAACACATTTTCATCAGCCAAGAAAATCTCAGAATTCATATCAAGGAGGTAGGAATCAGACAGGGCGTAAATAAGGCCCAATTTTGGGGACCAACATCCTGCAGCCCAAGGATGCCTGAAAAACGTCTGAGCTGAAATTGGGTCAGGCCATTTTTTTTTTTAGGCACCATCTGGCGGCAACGAAAAATAAGTGTTAAGCCCCTTACGAACATATAAAAATGACAGACAGGAGACAAACCATTATGCCCGTCAGACACTCAATGGCCGAAGCATCATGACTAGGGGCCTATGCCGGACCTGCAGTCATGTAATCTCCTGGGAGAGGCATAAAAAGAGAAACAGGACCAACGAGGGAAAAACAGCAGTCTACAAAATTCCTCTCCTGTCCCCCCCCACCCCACCCAAGGAGATTACACGGATCAAGTGTTATTTGTAAGACCACGTACCTTTGACACAATGCTATCCCTGCTGCAGTCCAAAACTGGACTAGCTCCCTCTTGAAGTCAGTACAGAGAGTCAGCACACTCACCCCACAAGTGGGCAATGCATTCTGGAGGGTCATTGACCTCAAGGGAAAGAACAACCAAACACCCAGTCTAATCTTTCTTGCACGGCAAGTGGTTAGGACCCGGAGTGCTCTGCCTGAAAGGATGGTGGGGGAAGATTCGATCGTGGCTTTCACAATGGAGCTGGGCAAGAACCTGAAGAGTGAAAATGTGCAGGGCTATGGGGAAAATTCAGGGGAGTGGGAGGAGCTGAGCAGCTCTTACAGAGAGCCAGCATAGACACAATGGGCTGAATGGCCCCTGTGCTGTAACCATTCTATAATTCTATTTAATGATTCTATTCCCACTCTCGCGCAACTTAAATGCATGCCCCTGGTCCTCCCAGTTGGTCAAACCTGAATAATTGGGTTGATGGACACACTATCCAGCCTTTTCATTATTTTCAGAGCCTCTAACAAGTGGCCACAAAGTTACACTGTTCTAAAGAGCACATTTCGTGAGAACAGTTCCAGCCTTCACCACGGTGTCCCTCCACAGTCAAACTTGCTGTCTAAATTCACATATGAGTGCCCACTTTGATGAGGACCAAAGGGGTCATAGAGTCAGAGTCATTACAGCACAGGAGGAGGCCATTCGGCCCATGGAGTCCATGCCCTCTGCAGAGCAATCCAGTCAGTCCCAAACCCCCGCTCTATCCCCATAGCCCTGCAAGTTTATTTCCCTCGAGTGCCCATCCAATTTCCTTTTAAAATCATTCATCATCTCCACTTCCACCATCCTCGTGGGCAGGAAGCTTCAAGTTATTCCCACTCACTGTGTAAAATATCCTTCCTCACATCCCACCTGCACCTCTTGCCCAAAACCTTAAACCTGTTTCCCCTAGTCCTTACACCTTCAGCTAATGGGAACAGCTTTTCTTTGTCTACCTTATCTAAACCTGTCATAATCTTCCGCACCTCATTCAAATCTCCCCTCAACCTCCTTTTGTCCAAGGAGGACAACATTCTCAAGGACACTCACAGTCTTCCTAAAGTCTGATGACCAGACCTGAATGCAATACTCTAGTTATGACGTAACCAGAGCTTTATAACGTGCAAGTAAACCCCAGTCGGAAATTTTCAAAAGTGGAGGGGAAAACTGGGGGAAAAGAGGATGGGGGATAAAAAATTGGACTTAGACTTTTCTTTTAATAATGGGAGCTGCAAACAGTATTATGGTGATGCCTCTTTAAGCTGGCATAGGTTCAAGTAGCTCCAAACAAAAAAAAAATGTACTGGGCCCTGAAGCGATACAGGACTGGCTCCACATCAGTATTACTGTAATCCTTAATGGCAAGCTTCTCATTGGCTACAAACTGATGACTCTCAGCAGGCTCACACCTGTATCCCTGGCACCTGAGGCTTAGTAATCAGAGAGGCAAGTCAGTATAACTCATTGCTGCAAATACCAGACATTGCAGTGCAAGGGGACAGGCTGACAACAATTATGGAGCCTAATGGGAACTTGGACAACTCTTTGGACAGTACCGGCCTGTTCAGAAGCCTGCACTGGTACCTGTTTGGAGGTTAACAGTGATGCCGTGCCCACCACAGAAAAAACACTGCCACCAAGACCTCCGTACTGAAACGCTTGGAACTGCTTCATTGCATCTTAGACTTGTTCTCAAGCCCTGGTTGAGAGCACCATTGTAGCCAGTGGGAGGACACAGCCTTAATAAGATTATACTGCTTACCAATTGGTTGTTCGAATCACCGAATGATACAGCACAGAAGGAGGCCATTCTGCCCATTGCACCTGTGCTGACTCTTTAGTATCCAATTAATCCCATTCCCTTGCTCCTTCCCCATCTCCCTACAATTTTTTTCCCTTTCAAGTTTTTTTCCAACTCTTATGAATATTAGTTTTTAGTCTCTTTCTGTCACTGTTGTGAGAGGTGGCTGAGTTGTACTATTAGTGATAGGGTTGATCTGCAGACACTTCTTGGGTGGAAGCATTAAGTTTATTTACAATATACTCAGCAGCAACTACACATGCGCTTTCAACTCCAACTCCATCTCTACACTGACTGCTGAGGTAGCACATGCTACTCTCCCATTGGTTACTACAGATCACGTGATCTTCCTTAACAAGTATTATTCTTAAAGGTACATTACACACTAAATAAAACCATAATTACTACAGACACCCTTTCCAGCAATGCATTCCAAATCACAACTAGCTACTAAAGAAATGTTTCCTCATGTCACCTCTGACTCTTTTGCCAATCACCTTAACCCTGTGTCCTCTGGTTACAAGAAACAGTTTTTCTTAATTTACTTCATCAAAATCATTCATGAAGTTCAATACTTCGATCGAATCTCTTCTTAACCTCTTAAATTATTAGTTAATATTGGCATTGCCTAATCACTACTCCTTAATCTACCTCATCTCTTTTAAATTATCTGACCTTGAGGGCTATTTTCATTGGTGGATTTTATCCTATTTCCTGTTACAAAAATATCAGAATCCCAATCTTCAAAAGTCCATTTCAAGGACATGCTTGCTCTCACAGGTACTGTTTGTCAGTCTCTTTCTCTCTCCTGCTTTCCAAAATGCTCCACATTATTGTAGATCCAAAATCTATCTATTCCTGATCGATGAGAATCTCCTCTGAGAGCCAGTGATGAGCCAAGGACAACCCTTACACTCGGAAGAAAGACTTGCATTTATGTAGCACCGTTCACAACCTCAGGATATCCCAAAGTCCTTTACAGACAATGAAGTACTTTTGAAGTATAGTCACTGTTGTGACATTGGAAACACAGCAGCCAATTTGCGCACAGCAAGCTCCCAGAAACAGCAATGTGATGACCAGGTAATCTGTATTTTTTTTTACTGACATTGGTTGAGGGATAATGATTGCCCAGGGCTCCAGGATAACTCCCCTGTTGTTCTACAACACAAAATTTAACAAAATTTGTAGAATTGTAACATTTGTAAAAAGTTGTACAATTTGTACCTACAAAATTCGGAAGCTGTGGACATTGAGAGATTGTTTCCACTGGTCAGGGAATCTAAAACACGGGGGGCACAATCTCAGGATAAAGAGCCGATCATTTAGGACTGAGATGAGGAGAAATTTCTTCACTTAAAGGGTTGTGAACCTTTGGAATTCTCCAACCCAGAGGGTTGTGGATACTCCATCTTTGAATGTATTTAAGGCTGGGGTGGGCAGATTTTTGGTCTCTCAGGGAATTAAGGGATGTGGGGAGTGAGTGGGAAAACAGGGTTGAAACCCAAGATCAGCCATGATGTTACTGAATGGCAGAGCAGACTCGACGGGCTGTATGGTCGACTCCTGCTCCTATTTCTTACGTTCTTATGCTCTTCGATTAGTGTCACAGGACCTTTTTTACATCCACCTGACAGGGCAGATGGGACCTTGGCTTAATGTCTCTTTAGAAAGACCGCACTCCCTCAGTACTGCGCTGGAGTTTGCTCACTCACTGGGATAATTCTAACTTTGAGATGTTAGTGTAAAATGGGCAGTAACGAATTATATCCCATAGCTAATCTTTCTTTTCATTGAAGTCACTGAGTAACACAGCAACCTTTAATTAGGAAAGAGTCTGAGCCAGGGCCAGGAACAAAAAAAAGCAGGAAATTCAAAGATTATCCTGAACAAGTGGGAACCATTTTGATCACCATGATAAAACCTATCTGGGTTGTTGACCAATAGGTGTGTAATATTATGGTCAGAGCGTCGGACTATATAGTTGCAATTGTATCCTAACCCACCCCAAGTCCCATTCACCCATCATGCCTATGCTGGTTGACCTACATGGAGTAACGCTTTGATTTTAAAATTCACAGAACCACAGAATCACAGACTCACAGTGCAGAAGAGGCCCTTCGGCCCATCGAGTCTGCACCGACATGTGAGAAACACCTGACCTACCTACCTAATCCCATTTACCAGCACTTGGCCCATAGCCTTGAATGTTATGACGTGCCAAGTGCTCATCCAGGTACTTTTTAAAGGATGTGAGGCAACCCGCCTCCACCACCCTCCCAGGCAGTGCATTCCAGACCGTCACCACCCCCTGGGTAAAAAGTTTTTCCTCACATTCCCCCTCAAACCTCCTGCCCCTCATCTTGAACTTATGCTCCCTTGTGACTGACCCTTCAACTAAGGGGAACAGCTGCTCCCTATCCACCCTGTCCATGCCCCTCATAATCTTGTACACCTTGATCAGGTCGCCCCTCAGTCTCCAACGAAAACAACCCAAGTCTATCCAACCTCTCTTCATAACTTAAATGTTTCATCCAAGGCAACATCCTGGTGAATCTCCTCTGCACCCCCTCCAGTGCAATCACATCCTTCCTATAATGTGGCGACCAGAACTGCACACAGTACTCCAGCTGTGGCCTCATCAAGGTTCTATACAACTCCAACATGACCTCCCTACTTTTGTAATCTATGCCTCGATTGATAAAGGCAAGCGTCCCATATGCCTTTTTCACCACCCCACTAACATGCAAATTCTCATCCACTTTCTCAGATTCTTCCATGGTCTCAACCTCCCTGCCTATGTAACATCCTTCAGCCACATAGGTCTCTGTGTTCCTCCGGTTCAGACCTCTCACGTATCCCTGACATTCATCGTTCCATCATTGGTGACTGTGCCTTCAGCTGCCAAGGCCCTAAGCTCTGTGACTCAGTGTGAAATTTTTGTCTGATAATGCTCCTGTGAAGCGCTTTGGAATGTTTTACTACGTGAGGAGTGCTATACAAATGCAGGCTGTTGTTGTCAGGTACCTGTGGATTTTTGATTATCTTCCGTGTTCGCGCTGAGGGAAGAACCAGTAAAGAATAAAGGTTCTGACGAAAGGTCATTGACCTAAAACGTTGGCCGGAGTTTTCTAGCCCCTCACGCCGGTGTGATCTTCCAGTCCCGCCAATGGGAACGGAGATTTCAATGGCTCGCTGACCCCGCCGTGGGTGAGCCCACTGCGGCCGAGGTTGGGGGCGGGGGGGTTGAAAAATTCCAAACGTTAACTCTATTTCATTCTCCACGGATGCTGATGACCGGATGAGTATTTCCAGAATTTTCCGCTTTTATTTCAGATTCCCAGCGTTTTTTGCTTTTGTCAGAGAGAGAAGGCTCCCTCCTGCTAAACATCTGCCGGGTTCACCCTCTCCCGCACTGTCGTGGGTCATCAGGTTAAAGATGGTGATCAAATGAACGTGTGGTCTCCAAGTTTCTCTCCTTCCATTTGTAACACACAGACCTAACTGTTCAACATCATCCATTAAAGTCTGCACCAATGACAAATCATTCCTGGGGTGCAGCCGTGAATAATGTCTACTAGCCCCTGACAAAAGCGGTCAAAGTAATCCATCTCAAAAAATAAACAGAAACACTATTCACTTATTGCCTAAAGATAAGGCTACGTTTAGTTACAAATGCAATAGATTATTAGAGTTTGTGGCCTTAAAGGGGAAGGCCATCTCAAACACAATGAATTATCTTTGAAATACAGTGACTAGTACATGGGCTTGAAACACATTTGCATCAATGGGTTTCTCACCACTACTCTAGCTGGGACCTTGGAACCAGGAGCTAGCTGAGAAGAATTCCAGCTTCCATTGACCGGTCTTGTCCTCAAGGTCCCGATGAGCCAGGTTGGCTGGTCAATCATCAACAATTCCCAGAAGTACCGCTGGCTCAGGCATCAGATGACTAAATGTCACCCAGTTTCGATCTTCCCCATCGCCATGCTATCACCCTGAAGCCAACTCAAGCCCCTGAGCAGAAAAGTGGCCCATTTATATTGTGCAATAAAAACAGAAAAGACCGGAAATACTCTGCCGATCAGGTAGCATCTGAAGAGAGGAAACAGAGCTCATGGGTTGGATTTAATGGAGGCGATGGGTATCTTGCCCTCTGGCTGGAGAGCCAGTGGAAGCCCCATGTCACCTCCTTTGGGGAAGGCCCTTCACTCAGGAACATAAATGGACAACGGTGGGCCTTCCCCAGGTGCAAAGATCCCGGAGGGGGAGGTCCAGTTTGTCGAGAGTCATAGGGGAGAATTTTCTCCCCGTCGGGCGGGTTGGGCAGGAGCGGGTGTGGGCGGGCACGCAGCTGATCGCCGCCCTGATCGGCTGTGTGCCGCTATTTTATGTGGGCGGGCCAATTAAGGCCCGCCCAGCGTGACGCATACCTGGAAGCACTCAGCGCTACCTGTGCGGGCGGGGGGAGGAGGGAGGAGGGAGAGTCAGAGCCTGCGCTCTTTCGCGCGAGAGAGCGCAGAAAACTCCCTGAGGCACAGAGCTGCCTCAGGGAGGTTAATTTCATTCTCAAAAATTGAAAGAAAGAATAAATAAAATTATTCAGACATGTCCCCTCATGTGACATTGTACATGAGCTGGGGCATGTTTATGAATTTTGCTGAAACATTCTATTGAATTTATGAACCCTTCATGAAACCTCATCCTGCCCGTGGACGGGCAGCCCTGACAATTAGTTCAATTAGATTATTAACGGCCTTAACAGGCCTTTGATAGTTTGGCGGGCGCGCAGCCGAATCCGGTGCACACCCGCCGAACTGAAGGCTGGAATGATGCGCGGTGACGTCGGGACACACGCTTGACGTCACCGAGGGTCATTTTACACGTCGGCGTGCGGGGGCCACCGAATAGAAGATTCTGGTCATGGAGTCATAGAGTTATACAGCACAGAAATAGGCCCTTTGGCCCATCGTGTCCGTGCCAGCCATCAAGCCCCTATCTATTCTAATCCCATTTTCCAGCACTTGGCCTGTAGCACTGTATGCTCTGGTGTTTCAAGTGCTCATCTAAATACTTCTTAAATGTTGTGTGTTTCTGCCTCTACCACCCCCTCAGGCAGTGTGTTTCAGATTCCAACCACCCTCTGGGTGAAAACATTTGTCCTCAAATCCCCTCTAAACCTCCTGCTCCTTACCTTAAATCTATGCCCCCTGGTTATTGACACATCCGCTAAGAGGAAACGTTTCTTCCTATCTATGCCCCTCATTATTTTGTACGCCTCTATCAGGTCCCCCCTCAGCCTTCTCTGCTTTAAGGAAAACAACCCCAGCCTATCCAGTCTCTCCCCATAGCTGAAACGCTCCAGCCCAGGCAACATCCCGGTGAATCTCCTCTGCACCCTCTCCAGTGCAATCACATCCTTCCCACCAGCCAATCAGAGGCTGCAGCTCTCGGGAACGGCAGCACCACCCAGGGAGGTGGTGGCTGCTGGTATAACACCCGAGGCCGAGGCACAGGTGAGTGATGGTGGGTTTCGCAGGGTGGTGTCATGGGGAAAGGGGGTGGCAGCAAGGGCAGGGCTGGCTCTCAGCAGCCCTCCGCTTCCTAATGCCAGGTCCCTAAATCACACACTGTATGCCTTTGAATAAGGCCAACCCCCCCACCTTGGAATCCACGGGCAGCCCCACACAGGTGTTCCCTGCATAGGGAGTCCCCCAGCTGCCCCTTGCTTACTACCAGCATAGGGGGGGGCTGAGGCCCTTTAAAGGGGCATTAATTGCCCACTTAAGGGCCTCAATTGGCAGCAGGGTTGGAAGGCCTGCCATGGGCCTTCCCTCACGGAACACAATCAGAGTGGAAGCAGGAAGGTGGCGCTGGCCCCCCTTACCAAACACGCCATGGGGGAGGGCATCAAATTCCGCCCAACATTTCAAATCTGTGACCCTTCATCAGAGCTTTGGGCAAGGAGGTGGTGGTGAGCTGTTCACCCCCCTCCGATAATATTTAGCCCCTTAACTCTATCACTCTCACCACAAATACTACCTGACCTGCTGAGTGTTTCCACCATTTTCTGTTTTATTTCAGATTTCCAGCAACCCCAGTATTTTGCTTTTGCATTTATATAATGACCCTGTTCTTGGGAGAATGACCTTAATGCACTTCTGGCCCAAATTTACACTGCATTTGTTATGACCGGTCCCTGGGCGAGGTTTCCCCCAATTTGTTATGATCCCAGGTGAGGAAGGATGAACGGGCTCCCCTTCTTTATTCAACCCCCTAGGTTGGTCGCAACAAGGTTAATTAAAAAAGAATCCTTTCCCTCATGGATAGCTTTTCCCAGTCCAAATGTACTGTTTTAAAAGGAGCCAAATTAACTAGGCTGTCTTGAGTCAAGAAGAGAGTGAGTTTATCTGTTACGAACTGCAAGAAGAAGTAATAAAAACACAACATACATACACACCGACTAGTAATGTGAAGTGAGTCCAGAAATAAAGAAAGGTATACAAATCAGTTTTTTGGCTTGTCCACGAGGAGTAGATGGCAAAATGTTCTGGCCATTAAGTTGGGTGATTCCGGTAGAGCTGACTTTGGACAGTTGAGCAGCGGGTTTTGAGATTCTTGGTTCAGCAGGTTGGCTGAAAGGAGTTGTCCTGTTTCCTTTTCGACTGTGGCTTTGCTGAGTTGTCGCTTGCCTCCACCAATCAGAGAGAGGGATTTTTTACCTGCAAGTGCAGGGATGCCTAGTTGATTTTCTTCAGCTGTGGACCTTCATAGCACACCCTCGCACACCAGGCCTGGAACTCCAAAACTAGCACACACAACTAGGGTTGCAGTTGGCTTTTAACCCTTTTTCTTGTGTATTCCTGGAGGGGAAACATGTCTTTTGCCCAGAAACTGCTTTCTTTCAACTCACATCATGTCCATAGCCTGGCATGTAACTCACATGAGATGGTTTCTGCTCAGATGGTAATCAGCCTTCATTATCTCCACAACCACAGGAGATTACAGTTCAGTTTGTGCGTTGCATCTTTTCCTTTGAAGTGTGTCTGCCTGAAGTAGGCCTTGACGCCTTTTTAGGTGTGACATTCCGTTCACTGGACTAGTTGGTCGAATGTAATCCACATAGGAATTTGCCAGCAAATGGTTACTTTACAGTCTCAGCCAGCTTTTACTTGTATGTCCTTTTTTAAAAAACATATGTCTTACTTAAAAGTCCAATATGTCCGTGAGTAATTCGGGGATATGATCCGTGGTCATGACACAGCCATGCGGCTAACTCTGAACTGGCTGCAAAGTTTGTTGTGCTGGGTGGGCTGAGGAGGTATGTTTGGGACGAGGTGTCACATGTACAGGGTGACCTTGACAAATTATCTCCTGCGCAACATAATTACATCATAAATGACATCAGAAGGGGGCATTCAGCAAATCCCGACAACTTGTGCTGTTTTCGGATGTGTGAATTGTATTGATCAGGGTTCAGTCAGCAGATGCTGATACAGCCAAAAATCTATGCTGTTGTTGGCTTTGTCTTCAGTCAGGAGCTGGCTGCTGGAGATCTTTGCCATGGGATCTAGTGTCCAAAAATCATCACTAAAGTGGCTATGGGAACAAAATCTGCATGAAATTCTTGAATCACTTGTGCTCTCTGGCACATATATTAAATTTTCATACAGAATCTAAACCTATCAGGGCCACATTCAAATACATAAGAGTCATTTGCAAGATTTCCGATTCAGTGCAAAGTACAATCTTGTCAGCAACTATCTGGCCTATTTCCAGTCCCCGATCTCCAGCTGAGGAGGGTATTAGACCAAAGAATTTGCTTCTTCCTGTTGAGTTCAGAAAGGTGAATTCAAACTTAACAGTGCCAAAGCTGGAGTGTCAGCTGTGAACTCAGTTGGTTGAACTCCTGCCTTTACATCAGCAGGTTTTGAGTTCAAACATCTGGGTTGGCACTTCAGTGCAGGACTGAAGGAGTGCAGCACAGTGGAGGGGCTGTCTTTCAGGTAGGGTGTTAAACTGAAGTTCCCTCAGTTGAATGTGGAAGATCCCAGGCTACTGTTTCGAAGAAGAGCAAGGGAGCCATCTTCAGTATCCTGGCCAATACTTAGCCTTGAACCAACTTCAGTAAAACCGGGTTATCTGATCATTATCACATTGCTGTTTCTGGGAGCTTGCTGTGGGCAAGTTGGCTGCCATGTTTCCTACATTCCAACAGTGACTACAATTCAGAAGTGCTTCTTTGACTGTAAAGGGTTTTCTGGCATCGTGAGGTCATGAAAAATGTTTTCTAATTGCAATTCCTTCTTTTTGAATTTTGCATTTTGTTCAAATTTAGATTCAGGAGTTGCTTTGTAGTTCATTCCTTTTTAAAGAAGAAAAATTATAAAATAATGAAGAAATTTTAATAGCTACTTCGAGGAATCATTTTAGCAGCTCAGATTACTATGACTACAAGCCTGGTGCAGATTCCTGATAGCTAGCTAATTGGATTTCCAACCATTTTCATTCCTTTGTGCAGTATTCAACCACGGAGATACACATATCCACCAACTATGTTTCAGCACCTACATGGATTTTCATATTCGGTACCATAATTATTTCTGTAATTTCCCTGGTTAATAAGTATACCTATGATTCCTTCTGCATATCTTTGATTTTCATCGTTCTGCCATTGGCAACTGTGCCTTCAGCTGCCCGGGTCCTAAGCTCTGGAATTCCCTCCCTAAACCTCTCTGCCTTTCCTCTGTTAAAATCAACACTTTGACCAAGCCTTTGGTCACCTGCCTTAACTGTGGCTTGGTGTCAAATTAGATGATGCCCCTGTGAAGTGGCTTGGGAGGTTTTACTGTGTTAAAGGTACAAAAGCACACTGCAGTTAACAGGGTGATTATTTTCAACGGGCTGGGGAACGTGTTAAAATAGCACGGAGAGGAACTCTACACAAACCAATGTTCCACCACGGGACATTAAACCTTGCTATCAACTTGTTTTCAATTCCTCTGCTCTGAAGCTTCTCATTTCAACACAGATTCCTCAGGTTGGAAGAGCAGAGTTATTGATCACTTTGGCTATCGTTTTTGGCATGTTTGAGCCAGCAAGCTCTGGCTATCTGGCACGTAGGCAACTCGGTTCTTGCTTATCTTCCTGACTTTTTGGTTTGTCTTGTTTGGATTTTGTGGTTCAGGAAGGGTTTCTCATAGTAAACGATGCCTCAGTTAGTGGATATTTCCTAAATTAGAAAAACAACATCTGCTCTTATTGTCAACTTGAGATGTTTGTAGAGCTGCTTTCCACAAGGGTTTTAACAGAGTATACCAAACAAAATTGGTTCTATTGCATGGCAAAGGAGCCAGTTACCCGGAGGACATGGATTCATGATAACTGAACCAGAGGAAATCCTGAGGAGAATTTCCTTCTTTTACCCAGTGATTTGCTATTTTAAAAGTCATTAAGTCCACACAGCCACACTTCACCTCCCCCAACCCTCACCAACCAACCCCCCCAACCCCCCACCCCCCCCACCACACTCCCTATTTCTGAATTACTGAGGTAGGATTCTATTTGTGCTTGTTATCTTCCAGTACCTCACCTGAGTGGCCATCCTACTTGTGAACCTGGACAATGAATGATCATAGGATCATTTTTTAAAAATTTTTCACGGGAAGTGGGTGTCGCTGGCTGGGCTATCATTTTTTTTTTTGCCCATCCCTGATTGCCCTTGAGAAGGTGGTGGTGAACCGCCTTCTTGAATTGCTGCAGTCCATGTGGTGTAGGTACACCCTCAGTGCTGTTAAGGAAGGAGTTCCAGGATTTTGACCCAGCAACAGTGAGGGAACGGCAATATATTTCTAATTCAGGATGGTAAGTGGCGTGGAGGGGAATTTCCAGGTGGCGGTGTTCCCATCTATCTGCCACCCTTGTCCTTCTAGATGGTAGAGGTCACAGGTTTGCAAGGTGCTGTCAAACGACGTTTAACTATGAAAGAATCGAGTGTGTCACACATAAGGCCAGTCTTGGTACAGCTCATGCACTTTCTAGAGGGACCACTAGTTGGTGGCCAAGAGGGAGTTGATCTTCCATATCTAATTAGCTTGGCAGATTGGTAATTGAGCCAAACATATGGCTTTTCTTATTTTCCAGTTGGTAATTTTAATTTTATAGGTGTCTTTTTCCAGATGCTATTAAGAGAATTATTTATTAAAACCAGTGTTGGTGTTGGCAGAGACTTTTTGTTTCTTAGATTCATTGTCATTTTTGTTTTCAAGAAATGAATTATTTTTAGCCGATTTAATTAAAACCAGTAATATAATTTTCACTGACAAGGCAATAATGTTCACCTACATAACAATGGTAACCACTCTTCAAAGTAATTAATGTGATAAATTTGGGGCATTTCTGGGGGACAGGATGAAATGCTTTATGAATGTAAATTCCTCCTGTCTCACATTTGTTTTTGAAAAATAAAGCTGTCAGTCAGTAACCAGAAGTCACAAATGTAAAAAATCCAAGGAGCAGATGATAATTCCTTTTAAACATAGCCAGTTATGATGATATGGAAGACACTGCCTGAAAGGATAGTGAAGTAGATTCAATAGTATCATTCAATAGGGAATTTAATAAATGCTTAGGAAAGAAAAAATTGCAGGTCTATGGGGAAAGATCAGAAGAGTGAGGCTAATTTGATAGCTTTTTCAACAAGCCAGCACAGCCATGATGGGCCGATTAGCCTCCTTCTATGCTGCACCTAGGCGAGACCTGACTGACTCTTCCCCTCTCATGAGATTGGGTTGTGTTGCAGATGAAATCGGCTACTCAGCTCAGCAAGACTCTAATGTGGTAACTGAATTTCGCATCCCATGTAGTCTGCATCAATAGGTGCAATTTCCTAGAATAGAATCATAGAATTGTTACAGTGTAGAAGGAGGCCATTCAGCCCATCGTGTCTGCACCGGCTCTCTGAGCATGTTAAGTTAGTGCCAATCTCCTGCGTTTGCCCCATACCCCTGCACATTGTTTCTATTTAGATAATCATCCAATGCCCTCTTGAATGCCTCGATTGAACCTGCCTCCACCACAATTCCAGGCAGTGCATTCCAAACCCTAACTACTCGCTTTGCAAAACACATTAAAACTGTGCCCTCTAGTTCTCGATCCGTTTATGAGTGGGAACAGTTTCTTCATATCTACTCTGTCTAGACCGCTCATGATTTTGAAAACTCCTACCAAGTCTCCTCTCAGCCTCCTCCTCTCCAAGGAAAACAGTTCCAACTTCTCCCATCTTTCCTCATAACTGAAGAGTCTCATCCCTGGAACCATTCTCATAAACCTTTTCTGCACTCTACATATAAAAGTAATGGGAGCGGACACAGAGCGAGAGTTCCAGTGAGAGTCGGGGATTTCAAAGTAATGGGAGCGGACACAGAGTGAGAGTTCCAGTGAGAGTCGGGGATTTAAAAATAATGGGAGTGAGGACAGAACTAGAGTACCAGTGAGGGTTGGGGAATAAAAAATAACGGGTCCGAGGACAAAGTGAGAGTTCCAGGGACAGAGTGAGAGTTCCAGTGAGAATCGGGAAATAAAAAATAATGGGAGCGAGGACAGAGTGAGAGTTCCAGGGACAGAGTGAGAGTTCCAGGGAGAGTCCGGGATTTAAAACATAACGGGAGTGAGGACAGTACACTGGCTGATATTTTAATACAGTAATAAACCTTTTTATTTAACAATAACCATTTCTCTGCGTCTCCAGTTCTGGCCTCTGGTGCATCTCCAATTTCAATCGCTCCACCTCTGGTGGCCAAGCCTTCAGCTATCTTGGCCTAAGGTGTGGAATTCCCTTCCTAAACTTCTCCACCTCTATACCTCATTTTCCTCCTTTTGTACACTCCTTAAAACCTCCCCCCTTGACCAAGCGTTTGGTCATCTGCCCTAATATCTCCTTATGTGGCCCAGTGTCAAATTTTATTTCATAATGTTCCTATGAAGTGTTTTGGGATATTTTGCATTAAAGGTGCTACATAAATGAAAGCTGTTGTTGAGCTACTTAATGATGATGTCAGATTCTGTAGGTATTTAACAGGACTCAGCTTGCCTTTGTACTGACCCTCATGTTGTCAGGGCATCTCAAAATCACACACCATAGATTATTTTCCAAGTGTAGTCACTGCTGTTATGTGGGCAATTTGTGCACAGCAAGTTTTCACAATGGCAAGAGATAAATGACCCATGTTTTGCTGGTGTTGTTTCAGAAATAAGTGCTGACTAGAACATGGAAGAACTCTCCTGTCGTGCTTCGAGTTGTACCTGGAATCCTTTAGGTCCACCTGAACAGGCAGGGGGACCTCAATTTAATGTCTCACCTGGAAGATGGTGCCTCTGATAATTCAGCACTACACTGAAATGTCGGTGTGGTAAAGTGCAGTATCATGTACCTTTAAGAGAATGCAAGTGGACTAGCCATGTGACAGTACTGACCAATCACTGTACAGTGCGGGATATTGGTTAACTGTAAGTCTAGAGCTGGAGGTGGTTGTAGGAGCAAGCCAGGATTGAGTGCTCTGCCCTCTGTTGCAATAAACAATCACAGTTTGTTCTTATGTCAGTCTCTCTCTCCATTATTGATAGCGAGCATCAACTAACAAGAGTATATGAAGGCGTGCAATTCGAGTTTACTCAAGTAGTGAACTCAGACCCAAGACCTAAAAGTCAGCCTGAATTCTGTGCTCAAATCCAGGCTTGGGGTTTGAAGCCATGGCCTTCAAAGGCAACACTGTAACCCATTGAACCAAACTGAGCAGAAGCTATAGCTGAAACTGAAAGAGAAAGGCACAATATCAACGTGGCTTCCTGGAAGATGGTGTGGTGGGGCAAACAGAGACAGCCGACTGAAGCCTGAAGTAGGATCACCTATTCATTAGCAGCAGCAATTATTGGGTGATCTGGGTCTGCAGTAAAGAATGTTATAGTTTATTCCAAATAGAAGGCCAATTTACAATGACATACCTCTCGTCTTCAAAGAAACCGAACTTTAATAAGTAAAGAAGTTCATAGTCCATCTTTTAAATTCACCTTGCTCCCAGTTTTCTCCTCCTCTCACCATGATGCCCACTTATTGTCGGGATATGTTTCCACATGGGGTTGGCAGTTCACCAATAACCTTGCCCATGTGCTCATTCTTCATTCTTAAGACTGGACAGCTAGTGGCAGCCGGTTCTTTGACTTGGGCACTTTGCAGCCAGGCCCAACCCTTCCCCCGCGCGCCCCTCATCCACCTCCAGCAGAGACACAGCATAGCAATCAGCAGCTGGAAGTCCTGAAATCTACCCTCCTGCTTAACCAGAGCCACTGTGACTCATTGTAAAATGTGGTGGTTGATTGATCAGTTGTTTTAAGTGCAGCTCCCCTGTGGTTGCTGTCTGCAGGTGCAAACCAACATCATGGGAGAGTTTGTGTCACAAATTTACAGTAAGGTCATTTGGGAATAATGCTTGTGGTACACCCTTCCTCAGCACTGTTTAGTCTACATGATTCTGGCAAACTGAATGTAATTATCGTTTCTGTCTTGTATATGCAATTGGGGTAAATAAGTAGATCTATTTCCTAACAACCACATCCTATATTCCTCATATGCGTTAACAGGTAACAGGCATTAATCCAAACAACTCTCCATCTGTAACCTTTTCCAACTTTGCATCTCACCAAGGTCTCTGACCTCCAGTTCTAGCCTCCAGCACAACCCTGATTTTCATCCCACCACCATTAGCAGCCACATTTTCAGCGGCCTGGGCCCTCACTTCTTGAATTCCCCCCTTAAACTTCTGCCACATCTCTATCACTCTCTCCCCCCTTGTGATGCTCCTCAAACCTACATCTTTGTCCACGTTTTTACCCATCTCTCCTAATATTTAATGCGGCTTGGTGTCAAATTTTGTTTGACCCTGTTTCTGTGAGGGGCCTTGGAACATTTTTGCTACTTTAAAGGTGCTATGTAAATGCAAATTGTTGCTGGAAAGAAGGAAGAAAGAAAGACTTGATTTTTACACCACCTTCCCACATCTCAGAGCCTTTCACATACTGCAAAGTGCCCTGGAAGGCAATGGCGGTCATTCGATTTTTTGGCAGAAGGAAATTAAGGGTTAGTGAGATGCAGTGGAAAAGTGGGGTCGAAATAGAAGTTCAGTTATCATCTTATTGAATGGTGCTGTAGACTCGATGGCTTCCTCCTTCTCCCATTCCTTATGTTCTTACCTAGACAAATACGGCAGCCATTTTGCCTACAGGAAAGACCCCAGAAATAGTTGTGAGATGAATGGGTTGTTGGTGATATCAACTGAAGAGAAGAAAAGTTGAGCAGCACCATTGGAAAAGCCCCTGCTCATTGATTTAACATCTCATCCAAAAGACATTAAGCAGATTAAAATGGTGGTGGTGGGGAACAGGGACAGAGGGAGACTTTTTAGCCCTTTGAGCCTGTTCCACCCCCATTCAATGTGACCATGGCTGATCTGTGACCTAGCTCCATCTACCATCCAAGTACCATGAGTTCCAGGGAAGAGACATACTGGACTCGAAACGTTAACTTTGTTTTTTCTTCACGGGTGCTGCCAGACCTACTGCGTTTTTCCAACACTTTTTGTTTGTACCTCAGATCTCCGGCATCTGCAGCATTTTGATTTTATCCATCTATCATCCTTTGCCCCAAATCACTTGATACATTTAGCCACCTGAAAGCTATTCATGTCAGGTTTAAAAATTGGCAATTGATCTAGAGTCAGTTGCCAGTAAGAGAATTCCAAACTTTTACCATTCTTTATGTGTAGAAGTGCTCTCTAGTTTCACTCCTGAAAGATCTGGCTCCAATTTTTAGACTATGCCCTCTAGTCCTAGACTCCCCATCCAGCGGAAGTAGTTTCTCTCTATCTACCCTTTTGCCATTAATACCTTGAAAACTTCAATCAAATTACCCCTTAACCTTCGAAATTCCTGGGAATACAGCCATAATTTGTGTTATATCTCCTTGTAATTTAACCCTTGGAGTCCAATATCATTCTGGTAAATCTGCACTGCACTCTGTCCAAGGCCAATATGTCATTCAGAAATTGTGCCCAGAACTCCCCACGGTTAGACCACACCTGGAGAACTAAGGGTTTTACATAGTTGAAGCATGACTTCTACCCCTTGTATTCTGGTCCTTTAGAAATAATAGCCAGAGTTCCATTAGCCACTGTTAAATGCATTTTCAAAAACTTAACACATCACCCAATTATAATTCCTCACATTGGCCGAATGTCTTGCAATGGATTATGAGACAGTACTGCGCTTAATTGCAGCCCCAAATTCACATTTGCTATGCACTTCTGGCTGAATTATTCAGTGCAAATAACGTGGAGTTACTTATTCTGATCAGAGCTCACAGTAATAGCTCCTACCTTGAAACCTGTCAGCTGACCTGACCTGTGTAACTGACGATGCAGATCAGGCCTCCATTGAACACTTGAAGCACGATCGTCTGTGCAAAAGCAAAACTAAGCACATGTGTTGAGCTGGTAATTTAATACCACACACCTCAGGCATAGAAACTCAGCTGGGTGGCTGTGAGGCTCACTTAATGGGGCTTAACTCCTTCCATATCCAGTTCCCACCTCACGGACACACATACAATTTCAACACTTCCTGCCTGTTCTTAGCTCAGGAAGTTGGTTAATGAAAATCATTTTTTTTTAATTCGTTCTGTTAAAATTCTCTTTACATTTTATTCAGCTGAGCTGTGAACTGCACTGTGTTTGACTGGCTTTCTTTAACTGGTGTCCCTTTCTCACGAGAAAAAAATGCCTCTCCAACCCTCCTTCCCCGATATTCTCCCCCTACCCCTGAATTAGCAAAGGCCTTCCTGGGATAGGATTAGCAGATTTTTTTTTAACGCAGCGAGTTATTATGATCTGGAATGCACTACATGAAAGAGTGGTGGAAGGAGGTTCAATAGTAACATTCAAAGGGAAATTCGATAGATATGTGAAAAGGAATAAAAGAAAATTCAGGGCCATGGGGAAAGAACAGGGAAGGGGAAATTAATTGGATAGCTGATATAGGCACAATGGGCCAAATGGCTTCAGTCTGTGCTGTAAGATTCTATGATCATTTGAAACCTTCGGATGGTCACTATTTCTAACAGAGACATCAACTCATTTTTTATATTAAATGGGGTTGTCAGTTTTAAAATAGTGACAGAGGAATGACAAACAAATGCACTAATTTGGTGATACCACACCTGGGGTATTGTGTACAGTTTTGGTCTCCTTACCTATCGAAGGATATACTTGCCATCGAGTGAGTGCAATGAAGGTTCACCAGACTGATTCCTGGGATGGCAGGATTGTCCTAGGAGGAGAGACTGAGGAGACTGGGCCTGTATTTTCTGGAGCTTAGAAGAATGAGAGGTGATCTCATTGAAACGTACAAAATTCTTACAGGGCTCAAAAAGGTAGATGCAGGAAGG
Organism: Cetorhinus maximus; assembly: GCF_964194155.1. Lineage (NCBI taxonomy): Eukaryota > Metazoa > Chordata > Chondrichthyes > Lamniformes > Cetorhinidae > Cetorhinus > Cetorhinus maximus. The sequence continues at coordinate 112,501,646 of NC_135891.1, forward strand.
ATGTTTCGCCTGGCTGGAGGGCCTGGAACCAGAAACACAGTCTCAGAATATAAGGTAGGTCATTTAGATGAGGAAGAATTTCTTCACTCAGAGGCTGGCGACTCTTTGGAATTCCCTACCCCAGAGGGCTGTGGAGGCTCAGCCCTTGAGTATGTTCAAGATACAGATCGATAATTTCTAGATGGGAAAGACATGGAGGGATATGGGCATATTGTGGGAAAATAGCATTCAGTAGAAGGTCAGCCATGATCTAATTGAATGGTGGACCGGGCTGGGGAGGCTGAATGGCCAACTCCTACTCCTATTTCCTAAGTTCCTAATTGGTTGTCCATCAAAATGTTCATTCTTAAACTGTAATTTCGTCATCATTTTGACAAACTTGCCGTGACTTTTTTATGGTGTCTTAGCAACTTTACGGAACAGTCTTTCTTTCTCCAGGACAAACACCACACAAGCTACTGAGGGTGGCCATGGACATACACAAGGGGACTTCAAGCCTGGGCCAGAAGTGGGAGTTAAGGATGGCAGAGGCTCAGTGATGGGTGAGATAAGGACAAAGTGCCAGAGAGGAGCTAAATGAATGCTGGGTGACTGGGTAACAGGAAAACGGGTCAGAGGGCCAGAAAAATATATAGGAAATAGAAATACTAGGCCGAGTCAGGCCTAGCAAAACATTCCATTCAGGAATCCTAAAGTCCAGAGAAAGTGCTTGACAGAGCCAGTACTGCAAAATTTCTCCCAGTCCCCAAAAGATAAATGAATCAGAACAAATCTGTCTAATCTACAATTCTACATCCTAGCTCAGTTAGCTTTCTTAACGTGACACTTACCTGACCCCTGTCGGACAGGGAACATTGTGTTTCTACAACATTTCATTATGTCTATTGGTACTTATTCTTACAGCAGTGAGTTTATCCTTAATAAATTCAATTCTTTCTTCTCAGTATTGGAATGTGCTAATTGACACAGCATTTACTGCTTTAGCTGGGAGTCTATTCCATATAGTGCCAAATAATGCTGAGTTATAGGCAGTTCAGTGCTATTGACTCATGCCCACTTAGAGCAGTGTTGAGACTGCCCAATGTAATTTAAATGAAACTAGATTCAATAAATCGGTAAAAAAAAGATCATCAAAGCAATTGGATTGTCATGAAAACCCCAACTAGTTGGCTGATGTCCTTTAGGAATGATAAACTGCCAACTCTGGCCAACAAGTGTGACTCCAGTCCCACAATATGTTATTGGCTCTTAATGCCCACTGAGGCCTGGCAAAGCATTTATTTGTAGAACAATTGGTGAAGAATCACAAAAGTGTAGTACACTTTAGCAGCCCATTTGACGGGGCAGTGATGGTATAGCTCTAATGTCACTGCACTAGTAACCCTAAGGCCAGGTTAAAGATCTGGGGACATGGGCTCAAATTCCACCATGGCAGCTTTAAATTAATTTTAAAAAATATTTTTAGAAATCTGAAATTGAAAACTAGTCTCAGTAATGGTGACCACAAAACTACCATTGATTGTCATAAAAAAACAATCTTAGGGAAGAAAATCTGTCACCCTTACCTGGTCTGGCCTACATGTAACTCCAGACCCACAGCAATGAGGTTGACTCTCAACAATTCTCAAGGGCAATTAGGGATGCACAACAAATGTTGTCCTTGCCAGTGACACCCACATCCCACACGTCAATAAAAAAAAACCTCTTCAGGATATTTAGGGATGGCCATTAAATGTGACTCTGCCAGTGTCACCCACATCCCCATAACAAAGGTGCACTAAATTACTAAAATTAGACTCATAGATGATAAAGAACTGTGGCTATGAGGGTAGGAGGTAGGGGCAGTTTTCTTTGGAGAAAAGAAGGCTGAGAGAAGACTTGATAGAGGTATTCAAGATCCTGAGGGGCATGGATAGGGTAAATAGTGAGAAACTGTTCCCATTCAAGAAAGCATCAAGAACTAGAGAGCGCAGATTCAAAATAATTGGTAAAAGGGGTAAAAGTGATGTGAAGAGATATTTTTTCACCCGGAGCGTGGTTGGAGTCTGGAACGAACTTCCTGAGGGGGTGGTGGAGGCAGGTTCGATCGAGGTATTCAAAAGGGAATTGGATTGCTACCTGAAAAGAGAGAATGTGCAAGGTTATGGGGATAAGGCAGGGGAGTGGGGCTAGGAAGGATAATCTTTCGGAGAGCCAGTGCAGACTCAATGGGCCAAATGGCCTCCTTCTGCACTGCAACGATTCTATGAAAGATTCTGTGATTATGGCACAAAAGGAGGCCATTTAACCCATCAAGTCCATGCCAGCCCTTTGGAGCAGTCCATTCCCTCGCCTTATTCCTGTAGCTTTAAGTTTATTTCTCTCAAGTGCCCATCCAATTTCCTTTTGAGATCATTCATTGCCTCTGCTTCCAACACCCTCGCAGGTAACGAGTTCCAAGTTATTACTACTCACTGTATAAAATATTTCTTCCTTACATCCACGCCGCTACCCCACCAATCCCCCCAACCCCCGCCCAAAATCTTAAATCTGTATCCCATAGTTTTTCTTTGTCTATCTAAACAAGTCATAATTTTGTTGCCATCGCCTGTCCCTCGATTCGAGGATAACTTCTACTCAGGGTCCTGAGTTCCTGCCATGTGTCTTCATGTGACTGAACTAGCCGATTCTCAATCCACAGATCTCTGGACACATGGGACAGGATGGGCAAAGAGGTAGTTGGATCCGGAGTGCAGAATTTGCGTCCTTTTCTTTCCTTCTCTGTACTACTACTAAGCGTCTACAACTCTCTGGGATACAGAATCCCAAAGATCAAAGACCTCTTCTGACCCGTTATTCTGAGGCTGTGACCTCCCAGCTAGGGGAACCATTCACCTACTCTGTCAATCCCCTATTACAAACACCTATTATTGACACTTACGTATAGCCTATCGGTGAGAAATTGTATTGCTGGTGTTCCGAGGGGAATCTGAGTGTTACTGGTTTTACTAATAATAGTTATTGTTGCAATTTCAGTTAGTTACTATTGATTACTAAAGTTCCTCCCACCTCTGCTATCCCTCCTGTGAATCCCACCCCCACCCTGCCCCCTCACCACTCCCAAATGCGGTTTACCTTCTTCCCTGCTCTCAATTTCCCTCTTCGCCTGCATGTGGGTGGCATTTTTTTTATTCGTTTATGGAATGTGGGCATAAATTACCCATCCCTAACTGCCCCTTGAGAAGGTGGTGGTAAGCTGCCTTCTTGAACCGCTGCAGTCCCTGTGGTGTTGGTACACCCACAGTGCTATTAGGAAGGGAGTTCCAGGATTTTGACCCAATGACAGTGAAAGAACAGCGATATATTTCCAAGTCAGGATGGTGAGTATCTTGGAGGGGAATTTCCAGATGGTGGTATTCCCATCTATCTGCTGCCCTTGTCCTTCTAGATGGTAGCGGTTGTGAGGTTGGAAGGTGCTGCCTAAGGAGCCTTGGTGAGTTTCTGCAGTGTATCCTGTAGATGGTATACATTGCTGACAGTCGGTGGTGGTGGGAGTGAATGTTTGTGGATGGGGTGCCAATCAAGCGGGCTGCTTTGTCCTGGATATTGTTGAGGTTCTTGAGTGTTGTGGGAGCTGCACTCATCCAGGCAAGTGGAGAGTATTCCATCGCACTCCTGACTTGTGCCTCGTAGATGGCGGACAGGCTTTGGGGAGTCAGGAGTTGAGTTACTCGCCGCAGCATTCCTAGCCTCTGACCTAGGAACATCTCACACACTAGAATTGATGCAAAGCCACATGCAAAGGTAATCAACAATAGGGAAGCCTCCCATTAGATGGTGAATACAATAACATTTGCAGCCATCATGTAATCAGGCAGCATGTGGTCAGAATGTCACATAATCTAAACTCCAGGAATATCTCCAACCTGAGTTGACAATGCTACCTTCCGTCAAGCATTTATTTATTAAGCACTGAAGATATGTTATCACCTTTACACTGTCATTTTAAAATGGCAACTTGCATCTTAATTCAATGATGAATTGTACATTTATGATGTACATTGATTTCTTACACCCCCTAAGGCATCTTAAAAATGTGGAAATTTTTAGCATGAACTTTCACCCCTACTTACCTCACTGCACCTCAAAATTGCCTTCCCATTAGCTTGATATTATCATGGTCTTTGTACTTCCACTGACTCCTTACAGCTCCAAATATATATTGTTCTAACTTGAGGTATAGCCCACCTGCTAGTGGGTTTAACAGCCCCAGAACTGTTAATCACAATCTACCTATTTAACCAATTAGCTAATCTATTACCATCTTAAATCAGCACACAGTTAAGATGCCAAAGGGGGTTTGGGCGCCATATTGAACAGCCACGAAGAAGGAAATCAAACTTTAAACACAGTAACGTAAATAAATGAAAATATCAGTATTCATGTCCCAGTCACTCCCACTGAGATTTAATTCCTCGCTCGACTCTCCTCTTGCAATTCGAGAAGAGAGTGTAACTTTGACCCCACATCACTTGATCATAGTTGAAGCTGCATCAGGAATTGGCTGTGTCTCAGTCCATCTTTTCGAGAATGTCTAAAACATATACGTGTCTGAAATGAAGTAACATTCTGTGAGGGGAAAAAACCTAGTGTACCAACTCCTTATTTCCTGGCTTTTCAAGGTTAAGGCTTTCTTAGCATGTCCTGTCATGCCACCATGATGATGTATTTTGCATGTGGAGGGTAGAGGAGAGATGCAAGTGGAACAAATGCTAACTATTGTGTCCTTCTGAAAATAGATCAATTAAAAAGAAACTCTATTGAATAATTGATTGCTGGAAGTCATCACAAATCGGCAAACATTTCAGGGTGACGTTAAAACTACCGCATAATGGCTATCTGAAGCCCAAGCTTTAGCTACTGAGCTATAATCCTTCCACTTTATGTTCAAAGTTAAAGGTGTGGTTTTTCCCAGTCAACAATGATCAGAGTTGACCGCAGACTCCCTGTGGGTCAAGGACACAAGGAAATGTGCACTTTAAAATGACCAATACTGAAACAAAATTGCCCCAAAGATCAATCATTGTATATAACCTCACATAAATCTTCCACATGCACTGAAGATATGTTGTCACCGTTACACTGTCATTTTAAAATGGCAACTTGCATCTTAATTCAATGATGAATTGAACCATTTAGAAAGACAGTGGATACATATTTAGAGGGCATTTACACTGATACTTTTAGTATCATTGCGAAGCAGTTCCTCCTTCCCTATAACATTTGTCCGTTTCTGCACTAGCCATCTTGTGCCTCTCCCAGTAACATTCCCAATTTAATGTCACTTGACACAGTACCTCTGAGTCAGAAAGTTGTTGGTTCAAGACTCGCACCAGGGATTTTAACACATAAACTAGACTAGAAACTCTAGTACAACATGAGGGGGCCTTGAAATAAGAACAAAAAGCCCTGGAAAAACTCAGGAGGCCTGGCAGCACCTGTGGACAGAAACAGAGTTAGCGTTTCAGGTCCATGACCTTTCATCAGAACTAGAGAAAGACAGAAATGTTAGAGTTTCTAAACCGGTAGAAGGGGGAGGGGGCAGGAAAAAACTTAAGGAGAAGCTCTGTGATAGGTTGGAGGGCAGGAGAGATTAAATAACAAAAGATTTCATGATGCCAAAGAGAGTGGTAATGGGTACAGTAAAAAAACAAAGATTGTGTCCAAAATTGAAGAGGATTATAATCCAAGCCCCTTTTTGGGACTACTCCAGATCAGGTGTACTCCTCAGATGATCACTCTCGCTTAAGGTTGAGAAATACATTTAAAAAGACAATTAAATGGGTCTGAAGAACCAATCCAATTCTCCCCAAAGGAAAGGGACCACCAGAGAATGTTACTGTCCTCCAGTCAGCCTTTTTAACAGGTTTTAGCCAGATCATAACAACTTGGATATTATAAGGGCCCAGGCATCTCTCCTCAACAATATAGCTCCCCACTGAAGAGTCTATGGAGATGGGTTTTTGAGTTTAGACACAGGAGTCTATATAGGACAATAAATTTTCTAAATTAAATAAGAGTTTATTAAAGAAACAAACATGCAATTCACTTTCAGTGGTAATTCAATCGCAACATTGACAGTTCTCAGAAAAGTAAATATAATCTTGTTTCTAATAGAGAATCCAAGTCTGATTAATGTTACAGAGAGATATTTAAGATATCCATCAATACTTAAAGTAGTGTTTACCTTAAATCCCCAAGTAGAAAGCTACCAAGTCTAGCAAGATACCCCTATCCCAATTAAGGGGAGAACTATCATCACTTCACTACGGGAGCTTCCTTTATCTTGAGAGACACTGGAGTGAATCCAATCAATCTGAAAGTTCTACTGTGTAGTTCCAATAGTTGTGCCCTAAAAGAGCTGAACCAGGAAGGACAGAAGCATGTTGAGCACTCATTGAGCACTGGACAAATCCTCTGGGCGGGATTTTCTGGCCCCACCTGCTGCCAGGATCGTCCGGTCCTGCCGAAAGTTCATGGCCTTTTGGCTGGGCCGCCGCATCACCCGAAGCGGGTCCCACCACAGCGGGGCCGTAAAATCCCAGCCTTTGTTTTTTTTGTCAATATCCTTCAGTCAAACGGGATACTGAGAGGTGCAGGCAGTGGTCACATCCTTGCAATACCCAGCTTTCAGGATTCAGTTAACAGGTTATTCAGGGTCATCCTTAAGGTTATCTATTGTTAGATTGTAGCATCTTACAATTTACCAATGTCTTGCTGAGGTGATGTAAAGGCCCAGTTCCTGTTATTTCAGAGTTGCCTTGTGTTAGAGCATATGCCACAGGATCCTTGAACACACAATTATACCCAGGCACGTTCAGAAACTTTTAGTCCTTTGTCCAGCAGATGAACTCAGCTTTTAATTTTTAATCCCTACTTCACAGGAGAATCACTCTTCTTTATCATACAACACCTTATTAATAGCTGGACTCCCTTAAAACCTCATATTTATTGTTGCATCCCTTCACAAAATGCGGTGTGAATTGCAACATAAAAAACATCTGAATGCAACATGAAGCCATGAAGAACCGAAGCAGACAAGACCAACTGAGAAAAAGAAAAAAAACACATAGAACAAAATGGAGGCAGAGGTTATGATGAGGGATAGGAGGGAGTCTTGTATTATTGGAATCCACGCCACTACATAAAGAGCAAGGGAATGTTCCTAACGTTCTGGCCAATATTTATCTTTCAACAAGCACTATAGAAAACAGTTTACCCTGGTCACTGACTTTATTTATGGGACCTTGCTGTGCACAGATTGGCCACCACACAAGTTGTATAATACATTATTGTCTGTGAAGCACTTTAAGATGTGAAAGGCTATATATAAATGAAAACTATTTATTTTGTTGACTAGAGAACAAGACAGGAACACTTTTGCACCCTGTATAAACTATCCAGGGTATCTTTTAAACTGACCGGAGGAGCTCTTAACTATGCCATGGGATCAAAACAATCTAGCAACTATCTAGATTGGTCATGCAGCTTTAATAAACTCAAAAGTTGAATAATGGCATCAAGATTTCTATATCTCCAAACAGCATCCTCATGATATAATTGAACCTTCAGCCATGCAGATAGAAGTAGGAGTTTATTTGCTACATTAATATTGTGATGTTTATAATGCAGGCTGTATTTTCAAATTTAGGGAGCATGGAGTAAATCTCCAGATCTGGTGGCTAGTAGCTCATGTCTCAGCATTTGGTTGCAACCTTTAAAACCGTGGCAAGCCCTTCAGAGAAATCTCCCTGTCGGAGGAGGGACACTGTTACAGAAGGAGTTCCAACATTGAACAGTCAGCAGGAAGAATGTCCAAGTTTTTCTTTTATTCTTTCACAGAATGTGAGTGTTGCTGGCTAGGTCAGCATTTGTTACCCATCCCTAACTGCCCTTGAGAATATGCTGGTGAGCCACCTTGTTGAACCGTGGCAGTCCATGCAGTGTAGATGCACCCACAGTGCTGTTCTGGAGTTCCAAGATTTTGATCCAGTGACAGTGAAGGAATGGCAATATAGTTCCAAGTCAAGATGGTCTGTGGCTTGAAGGGGAACTTGCAGGTGGCATTGTTCCCATACATTTGTTGCCCGTGTCCTTCTAGGTGGTAGAGGTCGTACATGTGGAAGATGATGTCGAAGGAAACTGGTGAATTTCTGCAGTGCACCTTGTAGGTGGTACGCACTGTTGCCACTGTGCATCAGTGGTGGATGGAGTGAATGTTGAAAGTGGCGGATGAGATGCCAATCAAGCAGGCTGCTGTGTCCTGGATGGTATTGAGCTTCTTGAGTATTGTTGGAGCTGCACTTATCCAGGTAAGCGGAGAGTATTCCATCACACTGCTGACTTGTGCCTTGTAGGTGATGGACAGGATTTGGATAGTCAGGAGGTAAGTTACTCACTGGAGAATTCCCAGCCTCTGACCTGCTTTTGTAAGCATAGTACTTATATGGCTGGTCCAGTTCAGCTTCGGGTCAATGGTAACTCCATGATGTTGGTGGTTTTTGGATAAATCTATCACTAAAAGAATAAAATAAAAGAATAAAGAACACTGTGGGTCAGGGGACTTCCCTTTCATCTCTGAGACCTGGATTCAAATTCATCCAGTTTGGCAGTTTCTTCTCATTCTGTTGGTGATAGTGGCAGTTGGTAGAATGCATTTGGATGGTTCAAACCTAATTGCAGTTTGACATGAATCCACACCATTAAAGTAATATGGCACCACCTCAAAAATGCCACACGGATGGTCAGTGTGGCAGATGGAGCGTGCTCCAGTCCCAGCTGATGGTAATACTGGATAAGTCAGATCCCAGAGTGAAACCTGGCTAGATATGTCCTGACTTTTTTTAGACACCATGGAGCAAAGTTACTGAACAAATTCACAGACATCTGCTGATGAACTTTTAACGCAAAGAATAAATAATTTATTAAACAAGAAAATGAACTGTATTACAAAAGTTGGAAAGATCTCAAATGAGATCTCCAAAGATCTCCAAAAGTGTATCTTTGCCTTTACAGCCCACAGCATGGAGTCGCCAACCTTAGGCTGCCCTCTTGGATCTTCTGGGCTTTTCTCGAGCCCATTTTGCTTCATGTCAGCTCCCCGCAGCTCTCTCTCTTTAATTTGGAGCCTATTTCTCTGCTCCTTTCTCTCAATTTTAGTTACGGGATCTGTTTCTGATCTCTGTCCTTCTCCCTTACCTGGGACTGCCTTCTGGGACCTGTTTCTAATCCCTGTCTTTGCCCCTGCCGGGGACCTCCTTCTGGTACCTCTCCCTGTCCCCCTACCTGAGTCCTGCTCCCTGGGACACTTTCAGCACAATGGCGCTCAAGTTCAGGTCAACTGCATTTGGATGGTTCAAACCTAATTGCAGTTTGACATGAATCCACACCATTAAAGTAATATGGCACCACCTCAAAAATGCCACACGGATGGTCAGTGTGGCAGATGGAGCGTGTTCCAGTCCCAGCTGATGGTAATACTGGATAAGTCAGATCCCAGAGTGAAACCTGGCTAGATATGTCCCGACCTGCAGTTTTGCACCGCTTCACTTTTTATTTCTTCTTTCCTTCTGCACAGGCACGCAGGGCTGGTTCCTGGCCATGGAACATAAAAAGACTTGAACTGCGCGTGTGTGGCTGCATCCCGGCCGGCACTTGCGCTGGAAACCTGAGGCCTGCTGGAAACCGGAGTTCCCGACTGCCAATTAAGGTAAGTATTTTGAGTTTCGTCAAGTGTTACGTCACAAGACATATCACCAAAACACCTAGAGCAGAATTTTCGGCCTGTCGGGCGGGCAGGCCCAACCCAATCCCCGACGGGCAGGGAGACGATCCCCGCCGGAGAAGTGGGCCCCACCGCCATTTTATGTGGGCGGGCCAATTAAGGCCCACCCTTAAGCGTGACATCCGGCGGGAAGCGCTATGCCCTTCCTGTGCGGGCAGGGAGAATGCGCTCTTTTGCACATGCACACATCTCCCTGAGGCTTAGTGCTGTCTCAGGGAGATCGCTTACACTTTTAAATATATTAAAAATAGAAAAAAAAAAATCCCTAACATGCCCCCCTCATGTGACAATGTCACATGAGATGGGACATGTTCATAAATTACAGTAAAACTTTATTAAACTTTTTAGAAACCTGCATGGAACCTCATCCCGCCGCTGGATGAGGTTTCATGTTTTCTCTATTTGCCGCCGGGGCTCCTGGCTGACCCGCCAACCTTAAGGTTGGACGGGCAGGTCCTTTAATTGTTTAAATGATCCTGTCATTGGCCAAAGACAGGTCGGTGGGCACACAGCTGATTTTGCTGCGCCCCCGCCTTCCTGAAAATTTAAATAGGGCGCGGTGATGTCAGGGGGTTCTGCCCCCTGCTCGCCGACGGCAAAATTCTGCCCCTAGGCTGCTCACCCAAGGTTTAGATCAAGATCCATTTCTGTGCCAGAGTATGGGAGTGTCACCCTAAATCAACCTACAGCACACCACTCCTGGCCATGCTCAATGTTGACACAGGCAACAAAAACAGTTAGTCTTCGTCAACACCATCCTTTAAATTAAAAAAAAAATAAAACTTAACCAAAAAAAAACTTATTCTATTCATTCTTAGAATACGGGCATCATTGGCAAGTCCAGCATTCAAAACCCACCTCTAATTGCCCTTGTAAAAGTGATGTTGAGCTACCTCCTTGAACTGGTGAAATAGGTGGTGTAGTTACACCCACAATGCTATTCCTGAGGAAGTTCCAGGATTTTGACCCAGCGACAGTGAGGGAACAGCGATATATTTCCAAGTCAGGATGTTGTGTGACTTGGAGGAGAACTTGTAAGTGGCGGTGTTGTTAGAATTATAGCTCCTTAAACTGGATTTTATTTTTTTAAATATGGAAGGACATTGCATTATTTGGGCACTGGAGGCTGCCTGAGGGTATTTTTTTTAAAGGGTCATAAGTTCATCTCGGAACTGTCAACAAGCAGGCCTCTTCCAAGCAATCACCTGAGCTATATGGTACTTGAGAAGGAGTCGTTTGTTTTGAACTGCAGGGCTCTTTAATTAATGAAAAGCTGGAAAGCAAAAAGGCAATCACATGGCAGAGGCAAACCCTAAGTTTGAACCTATGGTTTTGCTTTCAGTCTTGTTGGAGAAAGGCTGAGATCAGAAGGTTGCCCTGACTAGCTCTCTCCTCCTCTCCGCTTTGTGAAACCCTGGGCGGTTCTCGACCTGTAGCCAGATAATCCTCATCTGAGTATAGTTTGCGTATTTTTGGACTTGCTAGCTGAGACAGGAAGAATTGGTCCAGCTATACTCTCCTCCACGCTGAAGCATCATTGGTGGAAATCCCGACGTCTACTGGGCTGACCCAAGGGAACCTCAGACCCGACAGCCTCGAAACTCCATGAACTTTAATTTTTTTTCTTTCTAAGAAAGTTTTTTTTTTCCATCCACCCAACTCTGCAGAGACTACCTGTGTGTCTTTTGTTTGTGTGTGTGTGTGTATGTGTGTCCATGTGTGCGCTGGGGAAGTTTAAAAGGGTTAGTTCCAGATTACAATCATGAGTCAACCAGTTCTTGAAACTTGTTTAAAAGGAGTTTTGTTTTCTAATGAATTAATCACTCTGAATTTTCCATAAAAGTAATAGCAAAGTCAAGGCCACACAGAATGTATCGTGCTGAGTTGTTCATTCACTCTGGGTGTATGCTCCAGGCTGCTAGCATTAAATCACAGGATGGTTTAACAAGGACATAAACCAACTGTACAAATCTTACAGAAAGCAGGAACACCTTTGCAGAAATACTTTGTATAAGAGGGTGCTGCACTGCCAGAGATGCCATCTTTCGAATGCCCTGCCCTGTGAAAGATCTCACTGTGCCATTTTGAAGAATGGTTGGTGTCTCCTTGGTGTCCCGGCCAATATTTATCGCCCAACCACCACCTAAAGCAGATTATCTGGTCACCATTTCATTGCCATTTGTGGGAGCTTGCTGTGCGCATTTTAGTTGCTGCATTTCCTACATTACAACAGTGACTACACTTCAAAAGTCATTCATTGGCAGTTAAAGAGATTCAGGACATCCTAAAGTCTTGAAAGCTGCTGTAGAAATGTAAGTCTTTCTGCCTTCATCTTATGAAATAGGAACCTGTAGATCATGAATAAGCCTTCTGGTTTAAGACTTAAACCCAATATTTACTGCCCCTTTAACAATCAATTTTAGATTGGGTTTTAACACACAAAACTTGGAATGTCAGTGTTGGCGTGCAATAGTTTTGATGTGACACACCGATCCCTTCCACACCCCACCCCCCACAACCGCACCCCATGCAGCATACACGGCAGCCAATTTGCGCACAGCAAGCTCCCACTAGCAACAATGTGAAAATGACCAGATAGTCTGTTTTTTTTAAAACGTTTATTGAGGGATAAGTATTGGCCAGGATACAGGGGATAACTCCCCTGTGCTTCTTTGAAATAGTGTTGTGGGATCTTTTACAGGTACCCAACCAGGAAGATAGGGCCTTAGTTCACTTATTTTGAAACAGTCACACTGGCCAGTGCAGTGATCAAATCTGCAATCATGACATTATTAGTACCACTACCAAAGCCATCTGAGCTCACCTAATAGCAGCCATTTACATTCACCTGAGAGGGCAGGCAGAGCCTTAATTTAGCAAATCTGACAATGCAGCACTCCCTCAGTACCACACTGGAAGTATCAGCCTAGATTTTGTACTCAAGTCACTGGGACTTGAACCCACAACCTTGTGACTCAGAGGCAAGAGTGCTACCCACTGAGCCACAGCTGACAGCCACAAAGACAGCGTCGCACTCCCTCAGTTACTACACCAGTGCACCAGCCTTGGCTTTTCTGCTCAAGCCCTGGAAGCGGACTCAAACCCACAACCTTCTGATTTAGAGATAAGTGTGCTACCAATTGAGTCACAGCTAACACAAGGCCTCAGTTTAACATTTAATCCAAAAGATGATATCCTCAATGGTGCAGCACTCCCTCAGTACCCCACCTGAATGTCAGTCTTGATTTTTGTGTTTAAGCCTCTGTGGTGGGATTTGAACCATAACCTTGTAATTCAGAGGTGAGAGCGCTACCAACTGAGCGACAGCTGACACTTTCTACTAGTTTATGAAATGTAAGAAGAATGAGCTGCAGAGGCAGACAGAAGGGAAAATGAACTTGTTCCCACATCAGGAGAAAGTAGCACAATTTCCACATTGTGCCGGTGAATACAGCTTTGTAATCTTGATCGCAAAATACGCATCAATGGCAGGTTTGGAGAACCCTCTAATCTATCTCAACAAAAACAGAATTACCTGGAAAAACTCAGCAGGTCTGGCAGCATCGGTGGAGAAGAAAAGAGTTGACGTTTCGAGTCCTCATGACCCTTCAGCAGAACTCTGTTTTTGAATTCTGTTTTTGTTTTGGATTTCCAGCATCCGCAGTAGCTTTTAGCTTTTTGTTTTTATCTCTAATCTATCTACCTTCCCAAGCACAGATATGAATGCAAAGCTGACCAGGGAAGGAATATCAGGAGAAAGAATGAGAGAAAAGCAACAGGGGGGGAACCAATTAAAATATGTTGGAGTGTTGACACCTCTTCATGAGCTCATTAAGGTGATGAGTGACAGTCTGGAAGTTGGTTACACTCCTCACCTTTACCTAATGACAGCCCCAAGTGCCCTTAGGCCTTGCAATTGTGAAACTTGCTCCCCTTGTAAACAAGCCCACAGAAAGCCAAGCAAAGCTCAAGGTGACTGCCAAGGCTAGGCATTTCAGATTGACAACAGTGACGTAAATGACATGTCAGCCGCAGGTATTAATTCTGCATCATAAATGAAGTCTGGCATTGACATTTAGTGGAGGTAAAAGACAAAGTCCCAGAATTCAAACCGGTGCCCAGAACGAGTGGGCTTGAGGCCCCACATGATATTAGGCCTCAGGCTTCACTCACATCAGACCAGTGAGCTATGGGCACCTGCTGGCGTTTATAGAAGGGCACCGTCAGGAGTGGAGGGCGGGGTGTAGAGGATGGAGGTTGACGGTGTGGGGGTGGGGGGAGGTGTAATTGGTTAGGAGGGTGACAGGATTGTTTGGCAAGGGGGAGTCAAGGGAGCGATTGGGAAGGAGGTGGTGGTGGCCATTGGCAGAAGCCCATAGCTTTTAATTGTGGAGCTAGGAAGAGCATTCCTGCAGCTTAGGGTCCCACATTCAGGTAAAAGATTTTTCAAAGCTTACCTTTCAGGTGGCAGGCTGCAAAGGAGCTGACTGTAGACCTGCTTCTCCAGAGAAAAGATAGCCTGGCACGAGCTGTAGCGAACCAACTTGGCAAAGGGGGCCTCAAGAAGGTGGGAGGCCCTTTATTTGCCTAAACAAGGAAACTAGCCTAACTCAGGTGCAAGACCTGGATGCCTCTTTTGATGCCTATAACCAATGTGGTTATGAAAAGTGCAAACCCACGCTGCCTGCCATTCTGTACAATTGTTGCCTGTTTTATGCCTGCAAAATGGGCGTGGCATCACTGAACCTCTAGGCCAAGGGTACATATTTTTCCCCTCCCCTTGCTTTTTCAATGGTGCATCACATGCCACTTTCACTCAGTCGGTAGCACTCTTGCCTCTAAGTCAGAAGATCATGGATAAGGCTGCACCTAAGCACATAATCTACACTGACATTCTAATGCATCATCAGGAGTCCAACCTTTGATTTGAGACATTCAAATGAATTCCTGTCTGCCCTTTAAGATGCACTTTGAAACCTATCTCTTGGACCAAGCTTTTGGTTAGCTGTCCCATCGCCCCCTTATGTGTGATTCAGTGTCAAATTTTGTTTGCTAACACTCCTGTGAAGCACTCCGGGACATTTTATTATATTAAAGGTGCTGTAGTGTATCCATCACAGGCTAAAACGCTTCTTCTGAGAGAGTGATGAGGGAACGAGCCACCAAATTGAAGTAGGTACCTGAGGTAGAACAGTTATGGCACAGTCAGGTGTATTACAGTCACAGGTGTGGTTACCCCTGATCGGTGCCCTCCGTTGTTTATTCCACTGGTGTGTGTCAACTAGATTATCCTACCAAACAATGTTCATTATCCATCACTGAGCGCACCCTCTAATGCTGCAAAAACATGGAACAGTTACAATTTTAATTAGTTTTCCTTACACCATCCGCTTCCCAGAGTGTCTCTTTGGAATAAGACAAAAGAGCATGTATTAATTAAATGCAGGAGCTACAGTTCTCACTTCATGTTTCAACAGACTGGCTTTAGAGGCATTAAAAGATTAATTTGACTGTGATTCATTTAAAATGCAAATGCCTGCTCAATGCAGTTAACCTGGGCTTGTGTCAAGGGAAGTGGCTGCATAGAGCTGTAATTTCCACCACCTAGTGGCAGTGGTGGGGTACTGTGTGCACTCTGCTTCCCTCCCTCCGTGAGCTTGCATCGAAACATTGGACCGACGCTCCCATTGTGTCTACAGCAGCTAAATCTGTTTTGGCCCTGAGGGTATTTTCTGATACACACTATGTATGTATTACTTCTGTGACTGTAAATTGCTGCTTTTACACTATGGAGTTCAGCACATTCGCACGCGTGTAAATATTTATTTTCTTGTCTTTTCCCAATCATCTCATGAGTGTGGTGATTCTTACTGATGCACAGTTGGAAAGAAAGAAATTCTAATGTAGTTGGGAGAGATGCACTGGAATTGGGGTCAGAACCCAGGTACATCTGGTTGAAGAAAGACCTGTATTTATATTGTGCCTTTCACAATATCAGGACATCCCATAAGCACTTAATGGCCTATTTTTTCCAAAAATATACTTTCTTCATAGAATTTGTAAAACTACATTACATAGCAGTTCTAATTTGACAATACATAAAGTGCAAAACAGATCAGTTTCTTTCAATACAGTATGTGGTACACTGAGGTGCCTCACTACACTTACAATTACAGCTTACATTTACAATGTACATTTTCATATCATGTCAAACACTCTCTGGTGCATTCAGCCTGAGGAGTTTTACAAGGCTCCCAGCCCCTCTGCATGCTATGGCAGGAGAGCCTTAGTCACTGGCCCCTCACCACTGAGCCTGTGCATTAGCTGCCCTAACCTTTAGTTCGTCTCTCAGCACGTCGTCCTGGACCTCAGAATGTGCCAGTTTGCCCTGTGCAATGGAAGGCCAGCAAGTCTCGGGCAGACTAAAGAGCATCCTCCAGCAGCAATTGATGCTCGTCTCAGTGCATGTCCCTGGGAACAGCCCATAGAGAACAGAGTCCTGCATTAAGGAGTTGTCCTGGATGGACCTCGACCAGAACCACCTCATCTCTTTCCAGACCTGCTTTGCAATTGCACATTCCAGAAGGAGGTGGACAAGTACAGTCATTGTTGTAATGTAGGAAATGCAGCTGCCAATTTGCGCACAGCAAGCTCCCACAAATAGCAGTGTGATAATGACCAGAAAATCTGTTTCTCTTCATGCTGTTGGTTGAGGAATAAACATGGGCAAGGGCACCGAGATAACTCCACAGTCCTTCTTTGAACAGTGCCACGGGATCTTTCACATCCACCCGAGAGGCAGACAGGGCCTCGGTTCGTCTCATCTGAAAGATAGCACTTCGAGTACTCAAGTGTCGATGGTGAGCATGTCTAGGAGTGGAGTTTCACAGATGCTAACAGTTACCCCCTCACTTACTTTCCTGACCCAAATATGCCCATTCTGCTTGTATGAATCCAGTCAATGAGCCTCACAGTCTATTCAACCATGCGGGGCATCACAACCCAATGCCCATTTAAATGCCCTTCCCACAAGGAATGACTGGAATGTAACCAGGAATTGAAACCTCTGCTGAGTTCGGACTCAGCTAGTCTGGGGGTGTCGATGTTTTGGGTGTTAACTTGTCTCAGTTGGTAACAGTCTCACCATAGTCAGATGGTTGGGCATTTGAGCACATCTTCTAGGCTAACTCTCCAGTGCTGTACTGAGAGTATTACATTGTCAGAGGTAATTGAGACCAGTTTTAACTCTGTCTAAATGAATGGGCTTTGATTGTGTTTAAACCGGGGCCAATATCCTTTAAATGGTCATTCAGACCAAGGTTCAGTCCGCCTGTTTGGTTAACAGATTGCATGAAGCCACTTGAAGGACGGCACAGAGTTCTCCTCATGCCTTGGTAAACACCCTTTCTTCGCCAATAGCAAAATAAAACAAATTAGTCGTCCATAGCATTGCTGCATATGGGATCTTGCTGTGTAAACATTGACTGCTGAACTTGCCTACATAAAACAGGCACCTGACTTCAAAAGTGATACACATCTTTTTGGAACTATGACTTTAAGAGCAAATTGTTTTTTTTTGCTGCTGTCTGCTCATTGAGTTCAACTAATAGAACCTGAGGATTACACTCTGAACCTTGTGAATTAACTTGCCTGAAGAAAAATAGATGTGAAAGCAATAGTAGTTATGAAGGATTTCTCCTCACAGTTCTCTAAGTTTTCTTTGCTCTTCATTTCTAACTATATATTAAAGGGCCAGTTAACTGCCTGTGGCTTCATCCTTCACAAATTGATTCATGCAATTTTAATCATATGTATAAGATGGCAAATGAGTTGGAAGAAACTTCCTGGTGGTCAGAGCCTGCAACGAATTTGTGACTGTTGACATAGCAAAACCAGGATAGGCGATCCTGATGAGTAAGATGTTGTGTAATGACAGTACACATGCCTTTGAGTCAGAAGGTTGTGTGCTCAAGTCCCACTCCAGAGGCCACAATTCCAGCTGCCCCTCCAGCTCTGTACTGAGGGAGTGCTGCACTGTTGGACCTGCCATCCTTCAGCTGATGCTAAGCGAAGGCCCAGTTTAACCTCCCAGGTGGGTCCCATGGCTCGATTTCAAAGAAGAGCAGGGGAGTTCTCCCTGGTGTCCTGGCCAATCTGCTAGCCTTCAATCAACAGCACAAAAACGCAGTGTCTGGTCATTATTACACATTGTTGTCTGTGGAGCCTTAGTATAGGGAAATTAGCGCCCTGTTACAACATTGACTACCTTTCAAAAGGTACTTCATGGGCTGTAAAGGGCTTTGGAACATCCTTAAGGTGCTATATACATGCAAGTCTTTCCTTCTCCAACCAAACGTTTCTGGGTTCTGTCCCATGTCCATTGTGTCCAGCCCCCACACTGTCAGAATTTTGCCCCAGGAAGGAGCAGAATGTTAGGGCTGGTTACTTTAAAGAGCACAAAACAGTGGCCGGGATTTTCCTTGCTCCCCGTTGTTGGGCGCGTTCAGGTGGCGCGAGCGGGCAATATGGCGCGATCGGTTTCACAACAGCATGAAACCAGTTTGCGATCGTCCGCTCAGCCCATCGATGGTGAGCTGCGTTCTCCAGCATCGGACGTCGGGAACCTCATTGTAATAAATCTGCATATCATTATTAGGCCTGCCCGCCGGACTCAACCCCCACTGGATCGTCTACCCATAGTGGCGAGAAAACATGCCAACGTGTTTCGCAACAGCACATGAGCGCCGTGCACTTGGCAGGCTGCACTTCGCTCGGGACTTCGAGGTTTGTTTGCCTACCTCGCTTCGGGCAGCACTTGCAGTCATCAGCGCCAGGCTTCACAGGCAGCAGCACATCACTTTTACAGGGGCTCACAGCAGGTCTCTACCCTACCAGACCAGCCATATGTGGGTGGCTTTTCAATGTCTGCAGGGCAAGGGCTTGCTTGGGGAAGGGGTAAAAAAGTCCTCAGGTAAGGGAAGCAGCTGCAGGACGAGGGCTGTACTAGGGAAGGAGGGTATCCCAGGGTGTGTGTGTGGGGCACATGTTGATCTGTGCAAGTGGCCTCAAGATGATGAGGGTTGAGGAGGCAGTCTCTTGAGGAGATGAGGCCAGATGGAGATGTGAGGGTATGTGTGTGAGGATGGGTGGTGATGCTCTTTGAGCTGGCAGTGAGCAAGATGCCAGTGAATGTGTGATGGGCTTGAGTGCATGTGTTTAGAGTGATGAGATGGTTGCCTTACCCTGGCAGCACAGATGAGACCATTCATCCTCTATCTGCATTGGATGGCTAACCTCTTCTGTGCAGCATTGGCACTGACCACCGCTGCCATCGCCTACCAAGCCAGAGTGGTAATTTCCTGCCCCTCCTGTGGCCACAGCAGGGGTAGAAGACTTCACAACGGGCCTCCATGGTGTCCAAAGAGTGCTCGGGGGCTGCAGTCTTCTTGCCTTTCGGGGCCATGTCATCTTTGTAGTAGTCCTGGGCTGGAAGCACTGAGTGTGGCTGCACTTTAAATATGGTGCCTGGCATGATGAGGTGGTGAGGTGACGGGGCGGCAGGTGAATCGGAGCCCGCCTGGCATGGAAACGGCGTGTTTCCTGGGCATACATAACTAAAGAGGCGGGTTTGGGACGATACAGCGTGAAAACCCGCCATCGTGGCCAGCGGGTAAAAAGTCATTTTACCCACCCACCCACTACCGCACCTAATGCAAATCTGGGACAAGTCCACCCAGTGAGTGGGAGGGTGAGATGTATGAAGAAGTTGGGGATTGGATTTGGGGTTTTAAAAACTTCAGGCCACGGAAGGATTAGAAATTTTAAGGCAGAAAGCACCAGGAAAAAAATGAGTCTGTGCAAATGGACAAAGAATATCTGAGGCTGAGTGGGCGTGTGATCCTTGAATTCAACCAGTCAGGAGCATGTTGCAATATTTGCTGTCTGATAGTTAAATATACATGAATACCCATAAAAAAACCACACCAGTGTCAACACTGGATTATCTGCAATGCTATCATTGGCTGTGTTTAAAATGGAGAGGGCATACTCTCTCCTTTGAAGTTTTAGTCAGCACCTTTGCTCTTTTTGTTCGAGCCATAAAATATTAATGAACAACAAATTGCCCCCAGGAAGGTATTAACCTATATTTAGGATAGTTCTCCTCACATCTTTTCTGTGCAGTCAACAAAATCTCAACAGCTGAGTCTGTGTTCTGTGAATGAGTGAACAGAATGAAAGATTTATTATCCACTAGCTATCCAGCTCCCCTATTTATCTCTCTCTCTCTCTCTATTCCTATTACTATTCCTGTCCATCTATCAAATCTTGTACAGTAGTGTACTCGTTACGTTAATAGACAGGTAATCCAGTAGAAGGTGAGTTCATAATCCCACCATGACAACTTGAGAATTTTAATTCAGTTGATATTTGAAGAAAACTGGTATTGGTGAAGGTCAGCATGAAGCAGGAAGATTGTCACCAAAACCCAACTACTTTACTAATGTCCTTTAGGGAATCCTCTTGGATGATCCACCTCTACTCACCTCAGCCTAGCTCTGCTCTGTTCCCTGAGTACCTGCCCAGTCCTGGCCTCAGCTCACTGAGCAAGCCCTGAGTTGTGCTCTGTTTTCTTTTCCACAGATTGGTCAGGATTTTCCAGTGGGCTTTAAGAACCCAACGTCAGGACCAAATGGGAGTCTTGAGCCCGCCCTTGCCAGGAGCCAGACAAGGGGGAGATATTTTCCTGGGGGCGACCTCCTAATTGGCTGCCCCTACGCTTGCCATCCTATTAAGGACAGTGGGTGCTGAAGACACAGGGCACCAGCAGTTCAGGAGCCTTGGCAGCCCCGTCGAGGCTGGTGGGCACTGCTGTGACAGGACAGCAACTCTGAGGGCACCCCAAAGGCATGAATTTAAACCAAAAAGGTAGAGTGGATACAAAGAGAATGTTTCCCCTTTTGGGGAAGAGCATAACGAGAGGTCATCAATATAAAATAATCACTAAGAAACCCAATAAGGAATTCAGAAGAAACTTCCTCACCAAAAGAGTGGTAAGAATGTGGAATTTGCCACCACAGGGAATGATTGAAGTGAATAGTATGGATGCATTTAAGAGGAAGTTAGACCAGCATTTGAGGGAGAAGTCAATAGGTGGTTACAATGGTAGATTTAGGTGAGGAAAGAGGAGGCTTGAGTGGAGCATAAAGTGGAGTGGTTGTGCCAAATGGACTGTTTCTGTGCCATATTTCCATTAAAAATCAGAGAGACCAAGCAGGCAGACCCTTCCGAGCAGAGGGGAAATCCCTCCGGCAGTAGCTGTAGTGCTCAATGGTTCAATTGTTCTGTATTTGATTACGTAAGTCTGTTTACTATTGTTGCTCACTGTGCTTGATTGGTTAAGCCTGTGTGTGGACTCAGAGTAAAGTAAACAAAGCTGTAGAAAGAGCTGGAAGCCTCAGCTGAAGCATGGAGTAGACATTTTAAAGCACTGTGAATAAAACCTGTTACACACATGGGAGCTAGTGTCATCTCTGCATAGATCCGAGATATAAAATATACAACAATAGTGTTTGCTTTCCTTCTTGCGGCCCCTTTTATAAGGAGATGGAGCCACCTCCCCCCCGCCCCCCGCTCTGCCATAGGGAAACCTCCACATGAAGCTGCGAGCCTTTGCTTAAAGAGCCATGCTGGCTATTTTTCTAGCAACCCCCCCCCCCTCAACCCCCCTACCACAGGGCTGGAAAATTCAGTTCTTTGTGTCAATTGCAATAGAACCGTTCATAAAAGAAAGAATGAACGAACTTACATTTATATAGTGCCTGTTTCATCCTTGGCACATGCCATTGTATTTCATACCAATTAGCCTCTTTCAAAGTGTAGTCACGGTTCTAATTTAGGCAAATGCAGCAGCAAATTTGTGCATAGCAAGCTCCCAAAAACAGCAATGTGACCATAACCAGTTAATCCACCATAGGGATCTTTTACATCCGCCTCAATAAGTAGACAGTGCTTCAGTTTATCGTGGCACCTCCAAGAGTGCAGCACTCCCTCGGTACTGCACTGAAGTAACAGCCTAGGTGGGTGGGAGGCACAAACTAGATGGGCTAAATGGTCTGTTTCTGTGCTGTACGTTCTACTTCAGCAGTTCCCAAACTGTTGGGGTCGCAGAGACAACAAATGGGGTCACAAGCTCCCTTTACTCCAAAACTGTGCCCTGCACGGGCACTGAGGCCAAGTCGGCACTGGTCCTGTCCAAGCCCAGCTCGTTTCTCTCTTTCTCTCTCTCTCTCTCTGGGCCATTGCCTCCTGCTCATGGCTGCTTCACTGAGTCTTGAAACCCACCCCCAACCATGAACCTGGCAGCAATGCCCCCACTGCTGAGCTGCTGTCTGTCTGAGCCCAACCCCCATCATCCTGGCACTGGGGAATAACCTGAGCTCCAACATCAGCCACCTCAAGACCCTCAAACTGCGGTGTTGCTTCTTCCTGGTCAAGGTCCATGAGCTGGAGCAGCTCAGATAAAGTGCCAAATACATAAAATCGTTACCAAGTACTTTAAAAACAAAGATTTACACACTTATATAATACATCGTATATTGATCTATAATGCACAGACTTTAATAATTATATACTGAAATTTACTATGCTGCTTTTTATTGCTGTTTTGTTTTTGTTGGTCTCTGGAGTCACGTTAATTTTCAAGTGTTAAAATTGGGTCACCTTGGAAAATAGTTTGGGAAGTGCTGTTCTACATAATCATTTGTAACAGTGTCAGACAGGGAAACCTCAGGGCTGCTTGATCCAGAAATGCCTGTGGCTGTAATACCCAATGCACTTGGCAAACACAAGCTATGCACAAGGCTCACTGGGCTGCTGATGATTTTTCTTTGTTAGGCTGGAGTTACCGAGCTGGGCTCCCTCCATCTCTTGTGGAAGCCCATGTACACCTAAGAGCACCATTGGGCTTGACTGCGATCGGCCTAGGTCCACTATGTCATTGTCACAAATTATTGTGTAGAACAGCGCTTCCCAAACTATTTTCCAACACGACCCAATTTTAACACTTGAACATTTACCTGTGGGCTCCAGCCTCAGTTGGGTGGGGATGGGGGGGGGGACCTGTCCCCATCAAGAAGATCCAGGTGGCACCATAACCTTGCCCCCACTTAATGGGTCTAATTGGCTACGGGCACTGTTGGGCAGATTGCTGCTGCCATGGTGAGCCCCGCCTCCAGCAAGGTCACTTGAAAGTGGGAACGTGTCAAATAACCAACCCGATGCAATAATTTCTAAGTTTCCTCCCATTCTTGCCTCTGAACCTGCCTCAGTAGGGCTGAGAAGATTCCAACCACGTCCCCATTTGGCTGATTCATGGCTAAGAGTCAAACAGCCTGTTTTTCATATCTCTGATATTTAGAATGAACACAACAATGTGAAAAACATACCCACAATTTTGTTTTAATTGCCCTTATGATTTTTCTCCTGGGATTTGTTCACATTAGTGTGCAAAAGAAGCTTTGTTAATTCCTGGGGACTCCGGGACAATCCAGGAGAGTTGGCATCCTTACTTCTAACAACAGGGGTAGAGAGACAAGGAGGGGGAAAATAATCGCCATTTCCATTGTAGAAGTGGCTTCACTTTAAATTGTGTTGCTACGCATTTGTTCCCGGCATTCTCAAGCTTTCCCGTTTACGTTGTCATCAGAGCATTGTCACTGTTGTATATATTAATTCTCAAGACCTATACAGAGATGACACACCAGCTTATATGTGTGTAAGAACTTTATTCACAGTGCTTTAAAATGTCTCCTCCATGCTTCAGCTCTAGCTTCCAGCTCTTTCTACAGCTTTATTTACTTTTCTCTGAGTCCATACCCAGGCTTAACCAATCAAGCACAGTGAGCACCAATAGTAAACAGGATTACATAATCAAATACAGAACAATTGAACACTACAGTCACCGTGTGGGAAGCAACTGTGGAGATCACAATTCCAGGTTTCTGACCTCCACGATTTCGGGGGAAGGTCGAGGTAGTTTGACAACATCAAAGCAGCCCCTGAGAAGCTCAGTCTCTCCACATCATGAGAAAATAGTGCAACAGAAAGAGGCCATTCAGCCCATCATGCCTGTGCCTGCCATTTTGTAGAGTGATCCAGTTCATTCCGCTGCCCCACTCTTTTCCCAGGAGCCTGCGATTCTTTTCCCTTCATATATCCCCTCTTGAATTACTACTGAAAAATCTGCTTCCGCCATCCTTTCAGGCTGTACATTCGTGCCCGCTCGCTGCATAAAAAAGTGTTTCCTCATGCCGCCTCTGGTTCTTTTGCCAAGCATCTTAAATCGCTGCCCTCTGGTTACAGACTCATCTATCACTGGAAAAAGTGTTTCCTTATTTACTGTATCCAAAGGATTCATGATTTTTAACATCTCTATGAAACCTCCTCTTAACCTTCTCCACTCTAAGGTGGAGAATTTTAAAAGTGCTATCCAAATGTCCTGCTTCACCCAGCTCTTTCCCCATTTCCCTGCATTGGCACTTCTCCTGCCATCACAGGCCCCATAGAATAGTGACTGTGTTACTGGACTCCAGGCCCAGACTAACAAACTAACAATCTGGACGTATGAGTTTGTGTCAGCTAATGGAATTTAAACTAAATTAATTAAATCAATCTGGAATAAAACGCTAATATCTACTGGGTTGCTGTAAAAACCCACCTGGTTCACTAATGTCCTTTAGGGAAGGAAACCTGTCGCCCTTACCTGGTCTGACCTACATGTGACTCCAGATCCAAAGCAATGTGGTTGACTCTTAACTACCCTCTGAAGTGGCCAAACAAACATCTCAGTTGTATTCAGCAAGGTAGTTTGCCACCACCTTATGGGAAATTAGGGATGGGCAGTAAGTGCTGGCCTTGCCAGTGATGCTCACATCCTATGAATGAATGGAAAGATTTCATCATACAATGGCAGTAGTGTTCCTGACTGGCATTGGGGCAGTGCTGATTAATAAAGGGTGTTGTGAGAGGGCTGGCAGTGTCACAGTTATGCTTCTTGACTGGAATATCTTCAAATAGGGAATCCTGCAAACTGCTGCAGACAAGCAGAGCAAGGAGAAGCAAACGCAATAGCAAACATGCTAGAAGCATCTGGCCTTGCTCTGGAACCCTGGACTGATCTTGCTCACCAGCACCAGTTATTTCAGCCACTTGCCTGGCCTCCAGTCCGAAGCTGGCACCATTCAGTGCGTTAATTAAAGCAGAGCAATTGGCCTTTGCCCTTTGCATTACTCCAGTAGGGAAAGGAGAAAATGGGAACAGTCAGAATATTCAATAAAGAAATGGGTCTGTTCCCAGTTAGTGATGCTTGTGTCCGTGGTGCGGTGGGGGAGAGTGTAAGGGGAGTGATGTCAGGAAATGGCCTGTGTTGATCCTCCCGGGAGACCTAAAAATAATTTTAATTTATTCTCTGGAGTTTGGCGTCACTGGCAAGATTGACATTTATTGCCCAACCCTAATACAACTAAATGGCTTGCTAGGCCACTTCAAAGGGTATCTAAGAGCCAACCAGGTTGGCTTTGGAACTCGAGCCAGATGTAGCCCAGAGCAGGTAAGGGCAGCAGCTTTCCTTCCTTAAACAAGACAGCAGTGAACCATTTGGGTTTTTATGACAACCTGACGGCTTCATGGTCACTTGTGCTGACACCAGATTTTTAACAGCAATTTTCTTTTATTGATTGGATTAGAATTTGCCAACTACCAATGACAAGCAGGGTGGAGTGTTCCTGTGTCCCGACATTATTTGGAGGCAATACTGGTGTTTTATCCATTCTCAACCAGACCTGGGGGAGGAGGAGGAAATCACATTATCTGGGGAAGGATAATCACTCCAGCTGCCACAGTTCTGGCCAGAAGCAGAGCGACTGACACCATCTCCATCCGACATCTGCATTCCGGATTGTAAACAGCTCAGTACCTGGGGAACCAATGCCTTTGTGGGGTCTGAGATGTGGGTCAGGCTGAGGCCACAGGTTCCAGTACACTGAAACATAGGGCAGAATCATCCCAGGTTTGCCCTAAGTGCTGTAGCGGGCGGGTAAAATGTCGCCAGCCACAGTGGCGGCTTTTCACACTGTATCATCCCAAATCCGCCACATTAATTGTGCATTCCCGGGAAACTCACAGTTTCCATGGTGGACAGGCTCTCATTCACCTGCCACACCGTCGCCTCACTGGACACAGTGGAGGCTCGCCGTGATGTCCTCTACTCCCGCTCTGGCAGCAGGATGGGCACCAGCGCTAATCCGGCTTGGGAGGTGGTGGCAGCGGTGGTCAGTGACAACACCCTTCAAAAGTGGACAGCCACCCAGTGTCACAAGAGGATGAATTGTCTCCTCCGTTCTGCTAGGGTAAATCACTCCTCTCATCGCTCTCAATTCACACCCTCATTCACTGCCAGTTCAAGGGACATCACCATTCACTCTCTCACACTCACCGTCATTGTCCTCATCCCATCCATGGGACCACTCACCACCCACACATGCCAGGCATACTTATCATCTGGCCTGGCAGGCATCCTGCTTACATTCTCACCATCTCTATTCATGCAGGACAAGCTGGCGCATAACAAGTGGGCAAGATCACAGGCTGTTGGAGGAATGCCTGAAATCAACGCCCTCGCGGACTTTGAAGACAGAGCCAACTAGCTGGCCGGCAAGGATCTGGACCGGTCCTGTGCTGATGGTGAGGTCAGCGATGGTCTACCAAGTGAGGATCCAGCAGTGCAACATTCATCAGACAACCATGCTGTGAGTGATGTGTCCTGTTTCACAGGCCACTACCATGCACTAATTATCTCCCTTTGCTTCCGCAGGCATATCTGGGAATTAGCCGACTGAGTCCATGGCCCAGGGCCTCCAATAAAACCCCAAAGAAACGTCGGGAGAGGAATCTAGAGGCACCCTCCCTGAAGTCCCATCACAGTGCTCTCACACCCTCCACCAGCGCAGAGACACACACCTCGGTGGGACCTGGCTTTCCAGTAAACTCGGGATCACAATCTGGTGAGTACATCGTACTTTCTGATCCACTGCAGGTGGCGGCAGGGACTTCCCAGGTGTCCAGCACTCGGAGGATTGCTGGAGGCCGGAAATTTGCTGACTCCAAATCAGATGACGAACCTCTGGACTCGGTCATGTTACAGTTGCTGGAGCTGCAAAGGCAAGTTCGGGAACATCAGGAAGGGATGTCCACTGCAGTCCTCAGATTGCAAGGCACGATGGAGGAGTCCATTCACCTTCAGTCTGAGGTGATAGTGCCGGCATTGCCAATTCACCATGATCAACACTGGCAGGATGACCGCCTCCATGGAGATCTTTGTCCAGGGCACTCTGGACCGGTCCTGTGCTGTGAGCGCCTCCACCAGTGACTGCCCCAAGGCCAACTTTAGCGAGGAGATTGTACAATGTACCCAGTCATTCAACTGTTCTGCAGTCCACTAAAACACTCATTACTTTGAAGTCTGTGCCCAAGGGGTGAAAAGCTCTGGAGCACTTTCATGCCTCTGCGTTGCTTGAGTGGGCAGAGAAGCTAGAGGCCCGACTCCAATCATATCAATGTGGCTGCGCCTGAACTGTCTCAGCTGAAGTGGAATTGACACTTTATACAAGGTGTTCCTACAGCGTGGATGCTTCCCTCGCCCACCATCACCCCCCCAACCCCACACGTGCTTGTGCACTGCCTTCAACTGCAGGGCAGCCCTTGCAAACCACCCCCCCACAAGTTACCTCAACTGCAGGGCAGCACTTGAATCCCCCACACCCCCCCTCCCCCCCGCCCCCGGCCAAGTCACCTCATCCGCAGGGCTGCCCTCTTAGTGGGCTGTGAGACTTTGGAATTCTTTTTCTCGAAAGGGGTTGATGCAGAGTCCTTGAATATCTTTAAGGCAGAGCTAGATAGATTCTTGCTAAACATGGGGTGAAAGGTTATCAGGGGTAGGCAGGAATGTGGGGCTGAGGTTAAAAATTGGATTGGCCATGATCTTATTGAATGGCAGAGCAGGCCCGAGGGGCCGAGTGGCCTCCTCCTGTTCCTAATTTGTACGCTCGTTTGTTTGTATGAATGCAGTGAGGTGAGTCCATGCGTTTGGTCTCTGAGTTTCCATATTGCACAGTGGGGCTCAGCAGCTCCTACAGGGGTTGTCTCCCAATTCCATGCGTAATCCAGGAAATGAGGATCTGAGTTATTCTCCTGAATCAGATCTCTCAACTTTGGGAGGCGTGCGGGGTTGTGATTTTGTGTTTCTAGCACCACAATTTGAGGCAATAATGAAGTACAAGTCCAGAAACCGAGTGGAAATCGGTTCCCCTGAATTCCTGCTGGATTAAGTCACCGTTCTTTCACCCGAAGTGACCAGAAATTTCATTTGCGTTTGTTAAAGGGGGCAGGGTAGGGAAGCTCACTTTTTTCTAAGCCATGTAGCTACTGGGCATTGAAGCCCCAGCATGCCCAGTGAAGCCTGGCATGAACAAAACAAGTGGATTTATAGGTGGAGGGCCTTTCAGAAGCTCACGTAGTTTTTGGGTGATTTCCCCCCTCCTCAAACTGGCACCTAGATTTTCATGAGCCTTAGTTCCAATGGCGGCAGTTTATCTGTCACTAATCTCCCTTCATTGGAACCAGAGGGAATGCCTTCAAGATTGGCATAGGGGGAGGACAGGGAGACCTGCTGAAGGATGCTAGGAAGGCCTAGATCTACACCCTTTCCTACTCATTCACTCCTCCATACCCCAGAGTGATGGAGTTAACCCACGCTTTAGCAGAAACAGGCAGTGGAGGCCCATCTCCACAATGATGGCTGTGCTATCAGTCTTCCCACTGGCACCACGATGAGATGTGAATGCCAGTCTAACCCTTAGAACCATACAGCACAAAAGGAGGACATTCGGTCCATCGTGCGTGTGCTGGCTCCTTATAAGAGCTATCCTATTAATCCCACTCTCCCTGCTCTTTCCCCATAGCCCTGTAATTTTTTCCTTATCAAGTATATCTCCAATTGTTTTTGAAAGTTATTCTTGAATCTGTTTCCAGCAACCTTTCAAGCAGCAATTCCCAGTTCATAACAACTTGCTGAGTGAAAAAAAAAAAATCACCTCATCTCCCCTGGTTTTTCTGGCAATTTTATTGAATCTGTGCCCTCTAGGTACCAACATTTCTGACTGTAGAAACAGCTTCTCCATATCTATTCTACCAAAACCCCTCCATTTTGAACATCGCTACCAGATAAACAGGGGGCAAGATGCAAAGCCTAAACAAGGTTTTGTCCTGTGAAGAGAGATGATGTTCTCTGGAGTTTAGAAGAATGAGGCGATCTCATTGAACACTATAAAAATTCTTAAAGGGCTTGACATTTTTGATGTTAAGAGGCTGTTTCCTTTGGCTGGAGAGTCTAGAACTAGAGTCTCAGGATAAAGGGTCGGTCAGTTCGGGCTGAGGAGAGGAGAAATTTCTTTGCCCAGAAGTTTGTGAATCTTTAGGAATTCTCTACCATAGAGAGCTGTGGATGCTCAATTGTTGAGTATATTCATGACTGAGATTGATAGATTTTTTTTTGATTCTCGTGGAATCCAGTAATATGGGGGTAGGACAGGAAAGTGGAGCTGAGGTAAAAGATAAGCCATGACCAGATTGATTTGGGAACAGGCTTGAGAGACCCTATAGCCTACTCCTATCTCATATCTGAAGCAAACTACACAGGGAGCGTGGAGCTGGTACATGTGGTGTCATAGTGTGGCATTGAGGAAAACACTCATGCCTACACCCAGGTGCCCCTTTCCTTTTATCCTGGACTGCTGCTTCTCAATGCTATATGCCCTTTCAGCCATGGCTGCGGTTATTAATGGGTTGAAATGCCTTTCATCCCCCCCAGAAGTTTTTTTGACATTATTGCCCCCTCTCCTCCTTGGGGCACTCCCCTTTAATTGTCCCTTCTTATTTAAATTTGACTTGACCACAATGTGCCATTGGCTTAGACTGGAAAATTGAGTGCTATTAGCACTTGGGATTGAGAAGGGCCTTAAAGCACAGAATAGTGTTTTAAAGCCTGAAGTCGAGAATTACAAGTTCAACTAATCATTATTAACAATTTTAAAATGTGCAAACTCCAAGAAGCACTCAGTACTCAAAAGGAATAATCTGCACTATTTTATTTCGCCAACATGGTAAAACACATGCTTTGGGTGCTGTTTTTTATTACAGTTCACCGATAAACATTCTGCAAGAGTCTTGGGGAGAGTAACTGGCACAGAAAGTCTCAACGTCCTTTATAAGGAGCCTCGAAGTAGCTTATGAGGGGGATAAGAAGCCATGGCTACTATCTGAAAATTTTAACTCAATTGTATGACATTCTCTGCCATTTAAAAACAGTATGAACCCAATTTAATTCTAAATGATCTAATGCCTTCACTAAAACTGGTCAGAAGAATGACGTACAAGCTCTTTGAGCTTCTATTATTTAATGTAATTTCAGAAAACATTGAAAACACACAGAAGTTCAACTTGCATCTGCTTTCATGTTAGACAGGTGGTGCAGAATCCTCAAAATGCAAAGGGCCTTTCTTTCTCTAAATGTTGCTGTACAATTCCAGCACACTTAATTTTCTTTTTCTCTGTAACATCTTTCCGTCAAGCAGTTCAGCCTTTATTTGCAGAGTTTTACCTGGTGGAATCATGCTGTGCAATATGAATAATGAATGAGCTTAATGTGCTTATGTGAAAATCCCTTTTATGAATCATTTCATTGCAGGTGCTAATAATGCAACAAAGTTCAGACAGCATAAAGCCTTTGTTGGAATATCAGACTGGGAAGTTTCACACAAATCCATTAGAATTTGTTATGTATCTTACAGAGCCCTAGTTTGTTCATGAACAGCAAGCTGGTCCTCTTTGCTTTATGTAGCTGGCTAATTTTAGTAATTTATCATTTCAGTGTCTGATGATGAATTAACGTTGGTGGTTAGCAGCAGTTACAATGAGTGTGTGCGGCAATACACTTGAGATTTGCCCATTTTGGGGTTGATCTTAACTTTATGTGCGAGTGCAAAATGGGTGTTAGCATCTTGGCATATTTCACATCTTTCACCATTTCTAATTTCATTCAGGGACAGGCAGTGGAGCCAATCGTAACATTCCAAGCTGATACCATAGAATCATAGAATGATTCAGTACAGAAGGAGGCCATTCAGTCCATTGTGCCTGTGTCAGCTCCCTTGCTCCTTCCCCATGGCCCAGTCAATTTTTCTCTTTGCGTATTTATCAATTATCTTTTGAAAATTATTCTTGAATCTGCTTCCACCACCCTTTCAGGTGGTGCATTCCAGGTCATAATAACTCGCTGTGTTTAAAAAAAAAAAGTTTCCTTGTCTAGCCTCTGGTTCTTTTGCCCATCACCTTCAATCTGCGTCCTCTGGTTACCGACCCCTTTGCCACTGGAAACAGAGTGGGGAACCTGAGCTGTCACCTCAACCAACGTGGGATCCCTCTGGCATTTCCAGGGTTAAAGATTAAGGGATTTCTTTTCTTTACACACACACACACACACACACACACACACGCAGAATCAAGGAAGAAACTGCCAAGAACAACTCAAGTGGAACATGCATTCGCCTGCCATAATAACCCGTGTGAGAAACGAATTCTGCCCTCCAATTTCCCACCTTCGACAGACAATCCCGCATTGTTAGAGACAAGGCCGCAGTCAGACCCCACTGATCCCTGTCCTGAGGCATTGACTGACGCGGCTTTGAGGACAGAGACCAAATTTGAATTTCCAAAGAGTCCCGGGGAAGGGTCCCTTCATGCTTTCCTGATTGTTTTCTTGCTTTTCTAAATTCTAAGCCTCCGATCCCAGAGCTGATTTTTTTTTTTGTGTTCTGTGTTCAGCCAACCATTCCTTAGGCATTGTTGCGAAGGAACTCAGAAGATGATAGTCAGTTAAACTTTTACCCCTTTCAGTTCAATAGTAATTTTCTGGGGGTGGGGTGGGGGGGTCATTTTTTTATGCGAATCTATATGTCCCCCTTTAAGGATTATTTTGTTGTCGTATTATTTGTGCATCTTGAATATCTTAAATCTGAAGGACTTTTACCTTCACCCTGCGATCTGCTTCAGCAAGACATAGTTGCGCGACGCTGTTCTGCTTTACACTTGGACAGACGGTGCGAAAGCTTTCTCAACTCGCCAACACTCCAGGATTTTGCTGGAGTCTCCAGGAAT
Source organism: Cetorhinus maximus (assembly GCF_964194155.1). Classification (NCBI taxonomy): domain Eukaryota; kingdom Metazoa; phylum Chordata; class Chondrichthyes; order Lamniformes; family Cetorhinidae; genus Cetorhinus; species Cetorhinus maximus. The sequence continues at coordinate 112,533,738 of NC_135891.1, forward strand.
GAAGGATTAATCCCCTGGGCACTGCCATGAGCATCTCCAGGAGAAAAATCATGGATTAAAAAGGAAATTTTCTCCTTTCTTTTTTCATTCTGGGCCGCAGCAGTTCCAGAAGGCAGCTCACCAACATCCCGTGGAAGAATTTTTTTAAAAACATATTCGAAAACTTTAGTGTGTTAAGTTACGTAAGGATTGAAGAAGGGGAAAGTGGGGCTGCGTGACCCAGTGAGGAAGTTTGGAGGTGGCAGGTCTTTCTCCAGAAATTCATCCAATCCAAGAACTCCATCTCTGGACTGTACAGGGCCTCAAACAAGGAGACGCGAACAACGCTGACTCATTAACGTTATGGAGAGTTTCTCCCTTACCCTGATGGCTGAATTTAAGGCTCATATTTTCACTCAGCTGGTGGGAGAGGGACAGAGTGTACTGGGCGGTCAACATGTAGGCCTGAATTTTTCAGGCGGTGGGCAGGCTCGGCGGGAGCGGGTGAGGGGAGGCCGTAAGATGCGAGCCAAACATAGCGCTCAGCGCTTACCTGTGCGGGCGGTGGGGGAGGAGAGACAGTCCGGGCCAGTGCTCTTTGACGTATGCTCGCGAAAGAGCGCTTCAATCTCCCTTAGACACGGAGCTGCCTCAGGGAGAGTGAAGCGGTTTCCAAATAAATAAATAAATGGCTCTAAAATTTATTTAAACACATCCCCTCTCACGTTACTGTGTCACATGAGAAGGGACATATTTTTATATTTCATAAAAAAGTTTAATTTAATTAATAAACGCTTTAGGAAACCCCATCTCGCTCATGGATGAGGTTTCCTATAAAATGCAAAGGCCGCTTGGTCTTTTCGCCTGTCCGCCAACCTTAAGGTTGGACAGGCAGCGTCAACAATGACCTTAATAACTTCCTTGATGGCCTTAATAGGCCGTTTAAACATCAGCGGGTGCGCAGCCGACTCTGGCGCGCAACCTGCCAAACGAAACATTGCGACACAGCGCGATGACATCGGGACGCATGCCCGACATCATCGTGGGCCATTTTACGTGTTGGCGTGTCGAGCCCGCCCCCGCACGCCAACTGAAAAATCCTGCCCGTAAATTTTTAGCAGGATTTCTGGGGTCAGCGCATTCTGTTGGTCATCCACCCTGCCCTTCACTTCCGGAGCTTTCTGCTATTATGACTGGGTATTTGAAATATGTCTGTCCTAATGTGAGCAAGTTTATTCTAATGACAATCAAATAAACCATTAAACATTTTTCTTCTAATATTTCTGCCCTTCAGATGAGGCCTTAAATCGAGGCTTCATCCGATCTCTCAGGTGGATGTAAAAGATCCCAGGGCACTGCTTTGAAGAAGAGCAGGGGAATTCTCCTGGGTGTCTTGGTCAATATTTATCCCTTAATCAACATCACCAAAATAGATTATCTGGTAATTACCACATCGCTGTTTGTGGGAGCTTGCTGTGCACAAATTTGGCTGCTGTGTTTTCTACAGTGCGTACACTTCAAAAGTCCTTCATTGGCTGCAAAGCACTTTGGGACTCCTTTTGCTGCAAAAGGCGCTATATAAATGCAAGTTCTTCCTTACTATGTTCTGCCCTATGGTCACATGGTAGGGTTGCCACCTCTGATCGGACATGTTCTCGGAGGTATCGGTGCATAACCTCCAAGGCGATGGGACTAATTGGATAGCTCTACCATGGAGCTGACAAGGGCAGAATGGGCTGAATGGCCTCCTTCTGGGCTGAATCATTCTATGATTCTATGATATCTGCTTGGAATGTCACAATTGGCTCCACTGCCTGTCCCCCGATGAAGTGAAAAATGGGGAAAGATGAGGGATAGGCTGCTGACTTGCTAACATCCATTTCGCACGAGTACATAAAGTTAAGATCTACCAGTCATTAAAATGTCCATGCCAGCTCCTGCCACCCTAGACCAATCAGAATACAAACAGAATCTTTATTATCTGATTTGATGATTCTCAGTTAACCAGCTTTTTTTACCAATCTCAGATAGTTTTATCACCAATAACCAAAAAGTATCCAAAGCAAATGATTCTAAAAACATGATTTGTTTAATGCTCCTATAATGTCCTGCCTGGGTTTGTTTGCAGCAGCTGCTGGAGATCAGTGTTTAATCCCTGGAAAGTCCAGAACAATCCTGGAGGATTGGCAATCCTATCACATGCAGATTGATTGGTACATAGGGAAAGGCCACAGATTTCTTCAATAAAATGGTATATTTTCAGATAGCTGAGAGGTATGACAGCCAAGCTCCTCTGCGAGAGAGGTACAAGGCTTACTGCAGCCATGTCCACACCAAACCTCCCAAACATCATCCATGGACTCCTTGGCAGGAGCATTAACTTGAGGAACTCTGGCCTCCAGGAAATTGGCCAGGGTCAGGGATTGTGCTTTATGGAAAATTATGCTACAATTCTGCTGAAGCAGATGATCGAGGCCCACAGTCCAAAGGCTGCAGTTAGACTACATGAAAGGCGAGTGGTTCTGGAGTTCACTGCTGAGGTGTAGGGTGTCCAGAGCTAAACAGTAACCAAACTGGACATTGTCATGATGCACAGGGTCGGGGGGGTGGGGGGCATCATCATGCATGGATGTGATGTCATCACGTATGTGGTGACTTTGTCACGTACATAGTGACACCATCACATGTGCAGTGACATCATCACCTTGGAGCTTTTTCACCGTTGGAGAAATAACAAGGTGCTGAAGGAGGGATGAGAAAAAAATCATGAAAACAAACCTGATTTTTGCACCTTCATTGCATTGAGGCCGCTGCAGATAGGGAAAGGAGCAGCACAGGTCCCTGCCAGCTGTGACGAGTGGACTAAGGGTCAAAATACTAGATGTGAAGCTTTCCGGTATTGGATGCTGCCAGACCAGCTAAAAACCGGACTGTCCAGTACAAAACTGGACACCTCTCCACCCCACTGATGTGGAGAGCCAATCTGAAAATCTGATATGACTCCCTACTTTGCAAGTCCCTCCGAGGGCTTATAACAATTTGATGTCATGACATCACCACATTTCCGCAATGTCCTCGGGACTCGTGTGCATTTTTGTGAACAGAAATTGCAGCTGATAAAGTTCCAATGCAATCTGTCAACGATCTGATCACTAGTACGGATCCTTGTTCACACACTAACCTTAGCATCACAGCAAAGCACAAACACCCTCACTAAACTCTGAAACTAGAGCTGATCTGGACAAAGTTCTACAGATGTGGGAGGTGAAATTGGGATAACATAAGCCTATCCCTGCACATGAACAATATTGAGCCCATGGCTTCATTTAACTTAGACAGGTGAGCTCACTCCAGGCAGCTCGCCATGCTAGGCAGATTGAAATTTTAGGCTATGTTGTTGTTGCTGGGACCCTCAGTCATCCCTGGAAGGTAGGGAGGAGTGAAGGGGGCAAGCTGAGGCAATCAGGGGAGGAGCGGAACTATGCGGAAGAGGGTGTCAGTCGGGAGAAGGCGAGGTGATTGGAAGAGGATTAGGAGGAGATGGTGATGTAGTGGTAATGTCACTGGACTGGAAATCCAGAGGATCAGGCTAATGGTCTAGGGACATGGGTTCAAATCCCACCATGGTAATTGGAAACTGGAATGCAAAGCTAGTCTCAGCAATGATGACCATGACAACTTATCATTGATTGTTATAAAAATCCATCTGCTTCACTAATTCCCTTCAGGGAAGGAAATCTGCCGTCCTTACCTGGTCTGGCCTACATGTGACTCCAGACCCACAGCAGTGTGGTTGATTCTTAACTGCCCTCTGAAATGGCCTCGTAATCCATTCAGTTCAAGAGCAATTCAGGATGGGCAACAAGTAATGGCCTTGCCAACAATGCCCACATCCTTTGAAAGAATAAAGGGGCGGGGCAATCACTAGGGAGAGTGATCAGAAAGGGGGAGCAATCGTGAAAAGGGTTCAGGGAGGGAGGAGATGATTGAAGAGGAAGGTAAATGGGGAAACGTGGAGATTCAGGGAGGGGCCAGCAATATTCTTCGTCACTCCTTTCTTTTTATTCATTCATGGGATGTGAGCTTCGCTGGCTAGGCCAGCATTTATTGCCCATCCCTAGTTGCACTTGAGAAGGTGGTGATGAGCTGCTTTCTTGAACCGCTGTAGTCCATGTGGTGTGGGTACACCCACAGTGCTGTTAGGGAAGGAGTTCCAGGATTTTGATCCAGCGACAGTGAAGGAACGGCGATATATTTCCAAGTAAGGATGGTGAGTGACTTGGAGGGGAACTTCCAGGTGGTGGTGTTCCCATCTATCTGCTGCCCTTGTCCTTCTAGATGGTAGTGGTCGAGGGTTTGGAAAGTGCTGTCTAAGGAGCCTTCGTTCCTTAGGCTGTTCCTCCTGACTTAATATTCACGTTAGGCATCATGCAACCTTGGTTATCCCTGAAACAGTTGTGGTTTAGGGCAGCAAAAATTTGGGAAATGGTCCTGAAAGATGCGTTAGGCCCCCAGTTTGTATATGCAAACTGCCTAACACTTTTAGGTTCTGGGCACCAATGCCTTTATGAATATGGTTGTTGGTGAACTTCCAAACAAATGTGACATCAATAAATTTCTAGGCAATGTCTTTCTGGGGATATTTTTCTCATGTAACTATTAAAAATTCCAACTGGAAATTGAAACAATTTCTATTTCATCCTTATGGTTTTCAATTTAAAAGTTACTTAATGCACATCTGGCACCCTCTAATAATTTATCTGAATTTAGTAAATGCACCATTAGATTAAAAGCCCAGATTTATGGAAATAGATGTATGCATTTTTTTCCCCAACCTGTTTCCTTTTTCTCTCCTTGTCAGTGATTTTATTCCAGAACTGGAAATTAACTTGACGCGACATTATCAGTTTCTCTTCAGGGGAAGAATATTCTCTGCAGCTTTCAAAATACAAATGTTCGCTTCACTTGAAATTCAGCTTCTGTAAATTGCCACTGCTTATGGGGATTGGAGAGTTGTGGGGTCCCCAGAATATTTATCTTGTCGCTGTAGTTCTCAGAGTTATCACTTTCTCCTCAAAATCTTCTAAATATTCAATCCAAAAACTGTTCCCAACTCCTTGCAAAATATTAACACTGAGTCCAAAACTCTCTGCCCTGGCTTTCGCTTAGGGACAAGGCAAGGTTTGGGTAGGCATGGGGGTGAGGAGAAATGTAGGTGTTTAGTTTTAATTTCAACTGCAAAACCACACGCGAATATTTCACCCTGTGGTCAAGAATGAATAATATTCAAAATAAAAGTGGAAACTTTAATCTCATGGGGCTTCCTTCAGGCACAGGTAACGCCAGGGGCCTGTGCCTATCCAGGAGGCTGAACCCTTAGTCGCTAGGCCGGAATTACAGTAGATATTGGTGTTTTCAGGCTTTACATTAATTGGACTAGCAAACTGCTGATGGGCTGTCATATGTTCCCAGGCAGCTTGCCTGTGAAGCAGAATTAATTTTTGGGTCATATCCTCGTTGACAACGGCCCACAGGTAGGTCCTGGGGATTGGGGGGGTTGGTGGGGAGGTGAGGTGAGATGACAATCAGGAGGGGACAGGCCTATTAGGAAGTGATCAAATGTGGGCCAAGCACGTGGGCTGCCAATGTTCAAATAACCACCTGAAGCCACAGCTGGGCCTCAGTTAAATTTAATTATCGATTTGAGAGCATCAAACAAGCCAAAAGTTGTCCAGCTTTTACATGGAACCAGGAGACTCTGGGGACCAGGGTTCGAATCCCGCCACAGCAAATGGTGGAATTTGAATTCAATAAAAAAAATCTGGCATCAAAAGTCTAATGGTGACCATGTCGATTGTTGTAATAAACCCATCTGGTTCACTAGTGTCCTTTAGGGAAGGAAATCTGCCATTCTTACCTGGTCTGGCCTACATGTGACTCCAGACCCACAGCAAAGTGGTAAATGCGCCTGAACAAAGGGTAATTAGGGATGGGCAATAAATGCTGGCCTAGCCAGCGACACCTACATCCCATGAACGAATTTTTAAAAAAGACAGATAGGGATTTTTTTTGCATTGCGGGGGTGGGGGGGAAGAGGGGTGTTGGGAACCGGGGAGATGCGTTTTTGGTAGAGGATAAAGATGGGCCAGCAGTCAGCCACTGCAGTTTTGTGCGACCTGTGGGAGCAGGAGTTTTTCCTCCAGGCCCCATATAAAAGAAACGCCCTTCCAAAATTTCCCAGACTGTGTTTACGAGCAGTCAGCAGCCCTTTTAAGGAGTGTCAGTTAGGACACTCAACAAGGTCAGTAGAAAGTAACATCGACTGGGTGTAACACAGGCTGCCTTTTCAATCCAACTACATTCCCCTCAGGTATATTCAGCTAAAATCATCCCCTAAATTCCATAGTGGGGCTTAGGCAGGGCTGCTGCCCTAATGGACATTTTTCCATTTTAGTTTCACAACTCCCAACTTTTCCTCCCTTCGAAGGGAGGATGGAGATTTGGATTTTTCTACAATGCCTCTCTATGCTATTCATTGATTGTCCAACAAAACAGGCCTTTATGTGAGATGAAAATTGCTTAATGATGCATGAGTCACGTACCTGTCAAAAACTTGCCCAATTGATGGAATGGTTGAATTGATTAGGAGGTAAGTTACATTGATGAGTCTAGCCCTCTGTTATAGCCCAGGGTTATGCAAGACTCCTGTACCTGAGGAGGCTTTTGGAACACACCTAAGACTCCTGCATTACAACAATGACTTATTTCACCAGCTGTAAGCCACTTCCGGATGTCCTGAGGTTGTGAAAGGTTCTATATAAATGCAATCTATTGAAATCTGATTGGAAACTGATAAACAATCCTCCTCTCCTCCAAGGTCTCCAATCTCTTTCTCCATTTGCTTGTCTCTTACTATTTTAGTGATACTACAATGGTCAATGCTGCTCTGAATCTTCCTTGCTTGTGTAAACATACATCCTACATGTTCTTCCTTCTTTCTGCACCCTCAAGCGTGTTAAAATCCACTTGGTGGGACACTTCTATCCATTCCGCAGGCGTGACCCCGAGCTTCCAGTTGCCTGTTATTTTAATTCTCCACCTTGTTCCCACTCTGACCTTTCTGTCCTTGGCCTGCTGCAGTGTTCCAATGAGGTTCAATACAAACTCAAGAAATAGCACCTCGTCCTTTGACTAGGCATTTTCAGCCTTCTGGACTCAACATTGAGTTCAACAAGTTTAGACTGTAACTTTTGCCCCTATTTTGCTTTGTTTTTCTTTGCTGGTTTTTTTTTGTCTCTTGTTTCTCCCTTTATTTCCTTTGCTTTGGGATGGCTGTTCTTCAGGATCCTACCATTCGCACCTCCTCTAAAGACATCTTTTGTTTCTTTACTTGTCCGACTACCAGTCCCTTTGGTCTTGCACCATACAACCTTTTGTTATTTAATCCCACCTGCCCTCCCACCCTATCACAGACCTTCCCTTTTGTTCTTCTTCCCACCCTCCCCCCCCGACTTTCCAAATAATAAAAAAAATCTTTTCTCTTTCACTTGCTCAAAACCTGTTACCTTTCTAACTTTTCCCAGTTCTGATGAAGGATCACAGACCTGAAACGTTAACTCTGGGTCTCTCTCCACAGATGCTGCCTGACCTGCTGAGTGTTCCCCACATTTTCTGTTTCTAATTTCAGGTTTCCAGCATCCGCTGTATTTTACTTTTGCATTAGAATAAATTTTTGTGGCTTCATCTCTTACTCTTAACTCACTCCTTCTCAGACCTCAAAAACCGTAGTACTCCCCAACTCCCTCGGTCTCCAATCCCGCTAACAATCTTTAGCCTTTTAATAGCCTTTTTTTTAAAAAAAAAACACAAGCTTGCTGTCATCTAAACCAAGACTTCCTAATTTATCTCGTCTTCACATCCATCCCTTTGGGGAAGATGGTAGAAATGTCACTGGACCAATAATCCAGAGGACCAGGCTTTGTACCCTGATTAAAGCAGAAAGAACTTGCATTTATATAGCACCTTTTTGGGGAGACAGTGGTGTAGTGATAATGTCACTGGGTTAGTAATCTAGAGCCTGGGCTCTGGGGACATGGATTCAAATCCCACCATGGCAGCTGGTGGAATTTACATTTGAAAGCTAGTCTCTTGGAATCTAAATTTGAAATGGTAGTTTCTCTTTGTACAAACCCATCTGGTTCACCAATGTCCTTTAGGGGAAAGACCATCCTTACCTGGTCTAGCCTACCTGTGACTCCAGACTCAGCAGGGTGGTTACCTTTTAGCTACCTTCTGAAATGGCCCCAGCAAGCCACTCAGTTCAAGGGCAATTAGGGATGGGCAACAAATGCTGGCCTTGCCAGTGATGCCCACACCCCATGAGAGAGTTAAAAAAATCCTTTTCAACCTTGATCTCCCCCTTCATTTAGATTCAATCCAAATTAACAGCCTTGTGTAAATGAGACTACAGATGTATTTTTGGTAGTCTCCTGGTAGGGGAGAAGGTTCAATGAATTATAATGATTCATGTTCTGTAATCTATATACCACTGCTCTCTTTAATGTATTAAGGAAGTTCAGGCCAAGATTTTCTCACTGCCAGTGAATAATTGGCACAACACAATAATAATAGGTTATAATGTATTAAAAATGATTTTCATAAAGTGTAGCTTGGCCCAGTGATGCATTCGTTGCAGTGTATTAAAGGAAGAAATGGGACAACAAGCATATTTCACCATAAATTTATTATGACACCAATTTCATACCAAATCCTTTGAAATTCATATTAGGCATCTGCTCACAAGCAATTCTTTTCTGTCCATTAAAATATGAGCAAGCCTAAAGGACATTTGTGTGTCAAAAACACACACAATAGGCTCACAATTTCTTGCAGCTTCAGAAACTCGCTGCGTTCTGCACCAGTGCTGTTGTGACGTGAGGAGGGGCCTTAGGGAGGTGCAGCAAACACATTGTGAATATATAAAAAATGCAGATCTGTATTCTAATGTTAATAGGTGTCAGCCATGGCTCAGTGGGTAGCACTGTTTCCTCTGAGTCAGAAGGTTGCGGATTCAAGTCCCACCCCAGAGACTCGCCCACAAAACCTGGGCCGACGCTTCACTGAAAGAGTGCTGCACTACCAGAGGCGCTGTCTTTTGGATGAGGGGAGTGTTGAACCCTCGCCACTATTCAGTGAAGAGCAGGGGCAGTTCTCCCAATATTTATTCTGCAGCCACTAATGAAATAGATGATCTGGCGGTGAGGGGTGACGAATGGGGGCACTGTCGCATTGCTGATTGTGGGAGCTTGCTGTGTGCAAATCGGCTTCTGTGTTTCCTACATTTCAACAACTACACTTCAAAGGTATTTTTGGACTATAAAGCACATTGGAACACCTTGAGGTGGTGAAAGGCACCACATTAATGCAAGCCGCTTCTCCGTCAACCCAACACACCTGGGTTCTGCACCAAGTTGTTTTACATAGAATTTTATATCATGGAAACAGGTCATTCAGCCTAACCAGTATTCATACTTCAGGCGAGTTTCCTCACACCATACTTCATCTCACTTTTTCAACTTAAATGTTGCCTTCGCTTTTCCTCAAGACAGCTGAGCATTTCTTGGTAGATACAAATCTTACCAAGCACTATCATCCTCCCATGCACACTGGAACTTCATGGCCCGAATTCTTCCCGCGTTGGGTGGGCTCAGCGGGAGCATGTGGGGGCAGTCGTGGAGCTCACCACTGCCCGTGATCGGGGCTCCACACTGCCATTTTACGCGGGCGGGCCCATTAAGGCCCACTCAACGTAATACGCGAGCAGTAGCACTGAGCACTACCGTTGCGGGCGGGGGGTGGGGGGTGGGGGGAGGAGGGAGAGTCGAGTTCAGTGTTCTTTCGCGCATGTGCGTGAAAGACCACTTCAATCTCCCTGAAGCACAGAGCTGCCTCAGGGAGATTGAAACGATTATTAAAGAAAATCTGAAAACATGAAAAATTTAATGGACCATGTCCCCTCATGTGGCTGTGTCACATGAGATGGGACATGTTTTTATTTTTCATAGAAATGTTTTATTTAAGTAGTAAAAGCTTTAGGAAACCTCATCCTGCTCGTGGATGGACCTTGTGGCCATATCCTTTACATCAGGGGAAGGTTTAAAGGGAATTTCCTGAGTTTGCCATGGAAATTCCTCCCATTAAGCCATGGAAAGCTTCAGGTTAGGTGTGCATTCTTTTGAGATCTTCACAAGATTAAAGTAGTCTACCCCTGAGGTAATCTACTTGGGAGTAGTCTGAGTGGGAAGCAAAGACTTTAAAAAGGTCATTTGAGGCCCATTTGGTGTTCCCAGATAGCTCTACTCAACTGTAGAAGACTGATTGACTCAAGTGGGCAGCTTCTAGTGACCATAGAATCATACAACACAGAGACCATTCAGCCCACTGAGTCTGTGCTGGGTCTTTGAAAGATTGTCCCACTCCCCTGCCCATTAGCCATAGCTGTACAAATTTCTCTTTCTCAAGTCTATAAATATACTTAGATTGAATTTACAGCATAGATTCAGGCTGTTCAGCCCAACTGGTCCCTGCTGGTCTTTACGCTTCACAGAAAGGCTCCTCCCACCCTACTTCATCTCACTTTATCAGAATATTCTCTGGTCCTTTCTCCCCTATATGCTAGTCCAGCTTCTTCTTAAACGCATTAAATACATATAATTTCTCATTTTCAAGTAGAACATTTGTCCTTATAAGAGCCAGTAGTTATGCAAACGAGGCTTACACAGCTGAGGCAAAGCCGCAGAAATTCCCACACCTAAACGCTGATGTACAAGGAAAGACTTAAAAGAAAGTTTTGAATTTATGCAGTGCTTTTCATGACTTCAGGAAATTCCCAATGCACTTTACAGCCAATAAAGAACTTCTGAAGTAGTTCCTGCTGTAATGTGGGAAAGACAGCAGCCAATTTGTGTACAGTAAGCTCCCACAAACAGCAAAGTGATCACGGACATTTAAGTGATATTGCTTGATAGGTAAATGTTGGCCAGGACACAGAAGAGAACTCTCCTGTTCTTCTTTGAAATAGCACCATGAGATTTTTTTTAACGTGCAGCTTGAGAGAAAGAGCAGATGGGACCTCATTTTAAGATTTCATCTGAAAGATGGCAAGTGTGACTTGAATTGTGGCAGTGGGTAGCTGGACAGATAATATGTGCACTCTCAAATTTTGTCTTGTTAATCTATAGGTATTGACGATCATAGGATTGCTATTTGCCATCTGTGGGTTTTTTTAATATAGTTTCTCCGTCTGCTTTGTTGTCTTCCTTTTGGACAACTGAAGCTTTAATTTCTGTACCATGAAAGAATGACAGACTGCAAGATGTAATAATAAGTGAATCAATTTGATTCAGCTGGGCAGCACTGGTGGCGTTCGTGTTTAATCTGTTTGGCTGCTGTGTTTGTCTGTTGTGCATCATGAGCTTCGCAGTGGTGGCTATTGATATAAGGGGAAATGGTGGCGTAGTGATAACGTCACTGGGCTACTCCTCCAGAGACCCAGGCTAATGCTCTGGGGAACGCAAGCTCAAATCCCATCATGATAGTTGGTGAAATTTAATTAATAAACCGGGAATTCTAAACTTGTCTCGGTGACAACTATTATCGATTGTTGTAAAAGCCCATCTGGTTCACTAATGGCCTTTAGGGAGGGAAATCTGCCATGCTCGCCCAGTGTGGCCTACATGTGACTCCAGACCCACTGTAATGTGGTTGATGCTTAACTGCCCTCTGAAATGGCTGAGCAAGCACTCAGTTCAAGGGCAATTAGGGGTGGGCAACAAATGCTGGCCTTGCCAGCGACGCCCACACCCCATGAAAGAATAATAAGAGCTCCCCCTGTTGAAGGACAGGGGAATTATTTCCAATGTCCTGGTCCGTATCATTGAAAGTGTTTCACCAGAATCATACCAGGGCCAAATTATGAGGACATGTTGTGTAGACTGGGCTTCCATTAAACCATGCGTTTATTAGGCTTGACTTTCCAATGGACTTCTGCCTGGCGGATCTCTTGAGGTCATTCAAACCTGCGGGTCTTTCCTGCTTGGAGCAGGACTCTGGTGACCAGGATTCAGTTGGCTTCTAGACTGGGTGACTTTGGTGAGGCTGCAGATGGATGTGGGGCTGTGCAGAGGCTGATGTTCCTGCTCCACAAGGCCGCAGGAGGCATTTTATGGAAAAAGACGGTGCAAACTTTTTTGCTACACAGTCTGAGCATACAAGTGGATTCTCCGTGTTCAACCAGGGGAAGAGCTTATTCTCAAGAGATTGTGATGAAAAGGCATTAGGGAGCTTGTCCTGAAGCCTCTGTTGTTGTTTGGGCATGGATTTGATCCATGCAAATTTGTGTAGATTTAGGTTTGATTGCCTGTGGGTAAAAAGATAGCTCATTTCAGCTGAGGAAAAAGTAGGAATTGTACAATTTGGCCTCAGTACCCAGGAACATGGAGTGGAAAACATTAGTCAGGGCTCTAACTAACCACCTAACCCTGCTGGAAAGTATACAGGGACGCCAAGCTCGATTGCACTTCCTCCTATGCTTCAATACCCTTGGTTCAGGGGTTCCCAATCTGTGGGTCGTGACCCCCAGTGGGCCGAGCAACTGGGGTCACAAGCTCCTCCTCCGCTCTGGCGGCAAAGGCGACTGTAGAGCAGAGACTCAGATGGGACCAGGCCGGGATTGGCTCTGGCTCCCGTTGACATGCACTCGCACAATTTATTCCTTGACTTGGTCCGGTGGGCATGACCTAATAAGATCAGCTCCGAGATCCAACTAGGCCCCCAACAGAGCCTGCAAAACAGTAGGTGGGAAAAACATCGGAGTCTGTTCACCAACTACCCCACCCCACCCCCCCGCCACTGTCCCCCCACTCACAAAACTCCCCCTGCTCTCACAGCTCTACCCCACTACTCTTGCAACTCCCCCCAATGCGCCTACATCTCCCCCCCTCCTCTTTCACAGCTCTTCCCATCCCGCTCTCACACTCTACCCCCCACTCTCACAGCACCCACTGTCCACACAACAGCCATCCCCCATCGCTCTCACAAACCCCCCCTCTCTAACAGCTCTATCCACCCTGCTCTCGCTACTCACCCCCTCCTCTTTCACAGCTCTACCTGTCCCGCTCTCACATTCTACCCCCCACTCTCACGGCACTCCCTGCCCTCACAACAACCCCCCCTGCCCTCACAACAACCCCCCCTGCTCTCACAACAACCCCCCAGTCTCACAAGCCCCCCTTTCTAACAGCTCTAGCCACCCTGGTCTCACATACTACCCCCTGCTCTCACATCAGCCCCTGCTCTCACAACTAACCACCCCCAACAACTCCCCCACTCTCACAAGACCCCCCCCCCACCCCAACCACATAGCTCTGCCCACCCTCCACAACTCTGACTGCCAACCCCTCCCACAGCTATAATTTCTCTCCCCTCACTCCCTCACTCTGGCTGCCTGGTAACTTTCAAGCTTCAAAATGGGATCACAATGGGAAAAGGTTTGGGAAGCACTGCTGTAGTTATCATTCTGACAAGGTTGTCAGGTGGCTGTCAATGCCGCAGAAACAGGCCTCAGTATAACAGTAGAAAACTTAGGAGTGGAGGAACGAAAATCTGCCAATTGTTTGCTAATTCATTATCAAGATAATATAATTTATGCTGACAATTAGTTTAATATTAATGAAATTATGCAGATTTTCCATGAAAAATAATTACATTTTAATTTGAAGATGCATCCCTGAATAATCCCATGATTGAACTCAGGAGGAAGGGTGGATGGGTAACACTTGAGGCACAAGCACAGCAAGAAGAAAGAATGTTGTTTCCGTGGCAACCAATTACTGTAATGTCATAGGCTGAATTACTTTCCAATAAATGAAAAAAAAAAGTCTTGCATTTACGTTGTGTCTTTCGCATTCTCTGGAAGTCCCAAAGTGCTTCAGTTCGGAGCATGGTTGCTGTTGCATTGTAGGCAAGCGCAACTGCCATTTTGTGCACAGCAAGATCCCACAAACCGTGAATAAGATAACTGGCCAGTGAGTTTGTCTTGGTGGTGTTGGTTGACGGATGAATGTTGGCCAGGGTGTTGGGAGAAGTTGATGCTCTTTCAACAGTGCCAGAAGATGTTTCACACCCAGCCAAATGGAGTATTTAATCCTTTTTTAAATAAAATCTCTCCCGCCCTCCACCCTATCGTGGACTTCCCCTTTTGTTCTTTCCTCCCTCTCCTCCTTTCTCCCCCACACCCTCTTCTTCCTGTCTCTGAACTTGCTTAAGAGCCGTTATATCTCTAACTTCTTCCAGTTCTGATGGAAGACCATCAATCTGAAACGTTAACTCTGTTTCTCCATAGGTGCTACCAGACCTGCTGAGTATTTCCTGCAATTTTCCGTTTTTATTTCAGTCAGGCGGGGCCTCAGTTTAACATTTCAACTTAAAGCCAACATCTCTGGACAATGCACCAAACTTAAACTGAACCACTGGTCTAGATTATGTATTCAAGTCCAGCTGTGGGGATTGAATATGCAACCGATTCAGGTGATGCTACAACTGAAAATTGGCGCCAAAATAATTAGGCAGAAATTTCTTAAGTATCTTCCAACTCAATACATACTGTCTGTAGTGAGATCAACATTCTAAGTGAAATCAGAGGCTGGGTGTTCCACAGCTCCTAACTTCACAAAGTTTGTCCACCATCTACAAGGCACAAGTCAGGAGTGTGATGGAACACTCCCCACTTGCCTGGATGAGCGTAGCTCCCACAACACTCAAGAAGCTTGACACCATCCAGGACAAAGCAGCCCATTTGAATGCCACCCCTTCCACAAACATTCACTCCCTCTACCTCCGGCAAACTGTGGAAGCAATGTATACCATCTACAAGATGTACTGCAGAAACTCACCAAGACTCCTTAGACAGCACCTTCCAAACCCACGACTGCTACCATTTAGAAGGACAAGGGCAGCAGACACATGGGAACACCACCACCTGGAAGTTCCCCTCCAAGTCACTCACCATCCTGACTTGGAAATATATCATCGTTTCTTCACTGTCGCTGGGTCAAAATCCTGGAACTCCCTCCCTAACAGCACTGTGGGTGTACCTACACCACGTAGGCTGCAGCAATTCAAGAAGGCAGCTCACCACCACAACACTCCAGCAGCTCAATGCCATCCAGGAGAAAGCAGCTGGCTTGACTGGCACCCTATCAACCACACTAAACTTTCACTCCCTCCACCACCAGTGCAGAGTGGCAGCAGTGTATACCATCTACAAGATACATTGCAGCAACTAGTCAAGGCTCCTTCGACAGCACCTTCCAAACCCGCAAACTCTATCACAGAGGTTCCCAAAATGTGGGACGTGACATCCAGTGGGGTCACGGGATGAGCAACTGGGGTCGCAAGCTCCCTCTCCACTGTGACAGCAATGGTGACTGTGGAGCGGAGACTCAGATGGGATGAACCGTGGGATCGGCTACCCGAGGCCCCCTGACATGCATGCACACATTCTTTATCTTGCCTTGGTCTGGCTGGCATCACCCTATTCAAATCAGTTCCAAGGCTTGATCGCCACCTCCAACAGAGCCTGCAAAATGGTTGGTGAAAAAAACATTGATGCCTGTTCTCCAACTCCAGCACCCCACTCTCACAACTCTATCCCTCCGCTCTCACAACTACCCACCCCCCCACTTTCATAACTCCACCACTCACACATATTTCCCTCCTGCCTGTTTTCACAACTACACCCCCTCCCCACCCACCCCATCACCCGCTCTCACAGCTACACCACATGGGCTGCAGCGGTTCAAGAAGACAGCTCACCACCACCTTCTCAAGGGCAATTAGGGATGGGCAATAAATGCTGGCCTAGCCAGTGACACTCACATCCTCGGAATGACTAAAACAAGAGTCACAGCACCATTTCCTACTCAAACTAATTCTTCTACAGGATTTTAAAACTAAGCAAATACTTAACTAGCTGAGTATTCCTTTGCTCTTTTGGAAACTCACGCTTAGATCACCGAATCATTTTTTAATCTGTCGCTCCTCCTCTTTTTAAACCTTGGATTGTCCAAACTGTTGAGCCCTGGTCTTGCTCAATAAAATAATAATGTGTTTCTCTTTAAAGTGGGGTAGAGTTTCTCTTTTCAAAGCGTTTCAGATTCCTCTGCTTTATCTCACAGTCTTCTTCACCAATACCGTCAGATTAGTGTGTTATTTATGGGAGTATATGGTTGTGGTTGTGCATTGACATTGCATAACTCCTTTTATCGGAGATCCTCAGTGCATAACAGGTGACAGAAAATTTTTAGTCCATCCTACTGGGTTGGGTTTCAACCTCATCCCTAAGGTTGAGAAAAGGAGCTCGAACTTAACATAAGTTTATTAACAACAAATTTTCTAGGAATAATAATTTCTCAAATGGTTTTGTTTTCAACCAGACTTATTTGGTTCCTTTTTGATTTAGCACCATACACTGGGCTCTCCCACACTACTGTACTTTGGCAATGGCAGCCTAGTTACCAAATTCAAGAATTCATGACTTTTTAAGTTCTCAAGGTAATTAACAGGCAAGGAATTACTTTGAAATGCAATAGTGTTATGTACAAAAGATCCCACAAAACAGGGTGATGGTTAACTGCATTAGGAGATCAGGAAAGCTCCCTTGCTCTTCTTCAGATGGTGTGTGGGATGGGTTACATTGGCAAGTAATCTTATACTTGTTACAGCAGAAACCTCTTTGACTCAAACATTCCTGGCAGTGTTATCTGTGTTTGACAGCCCTGGACTGTCCTCTCAGGTGGAATGTAAATGATTCCACGATAGCATCACAACTTCTGAGTAGGGTTGTTCTCCCTTGTTTATTTTTAACGTCTGTGGTTACTATTAAAGAAAGACTTGCATTTATATAGCTTCTTTCAGAATTTGAGAGCGTCCCAAAGCACTTCACTGCCAATGAAGTACTTTTGAAGTGTAGTCACTGTTGTAATGTAGGAAACACAACATCTAATTTGCGCACAGCAAGCTCCCATGAACAGCAATGTGATAATCATCAGATAATCTGTTTTTAGGTGTAGGTTGAGGAATAAATATTGGCCAAAACACCAGGGAGAACTCTCCTGCTTTTCTCTGAAATAGTGCCACAGGATCTTAACATTTACCTGAGAGGGCAGATAGTGTTGTGTTACAGGTTCGTTTGATGTCTCAATAATGAGATCTTGAGACTTATGTGTTTAAACATGAAACATTTATTGTTAATCTTTAACTATGTACGGATCCCAGTTACTGTCATGCACGTAGACTGCTTCTAGAGTGTTCTGTTAGTCTATTACCATGTGACTCTATACATCATACAGTGGGCAAGGCTATTCTCCAGTCCCATGTTAACCCTTGCTCTACTGAGCACCTTTACATTACAATGGCATGCTGACACACACAGCCTCATACATCAGTTTTACATCTCATCTGAAAGATGGCAGTGCCGCACTCCCTTAGTACTGCACAGGAGTGTCACCCAGGATTATGTGATCAAGTCTTTGACATCCGTATTGCAATAATAGTAGCATTTGTTTCTATGTCCTGATGTATTAGCTGAAAACTTTAAATAAAATGGTTGGCCTTTGGAAACTGTGATATCTCTGGACCTTCCAACTGTCTAAAGGTTAAGCTCCAAATCTAACCCATTTCCTGACTGTCTACTTAGTTTAAAGCAGCAATTCAATATATATTAAAAAGAAGAAGAGTTAAGATAAAATCTATCCAACTATTCGAAACCCATTTGAGATTGCTTTGGGGTATTGCATGATAGGTATTTTCAGCTACATTGTAAAAGAGCGGGTTAAACATAGCAAATTGAACCAGTTTGAAATGCATGCATTAAAAATTATCTTGTCACTATTTCTGTTTGCAGGCTGTTAGCTTAATCTACAAGATTTCAAACCCATTTGTCTGAATTCATTTATGTCCTGAAAGTACATTAGTCGTATCCGTTAGCAAATCTCCCGAGCCCCTTCTTGGAGACCTTGCTAATGGCAGCACCATTTACACAAGGTTACACTGGGAAATGAATTATCCTCCTTCAATTAGACTCACTCGCAGTGCTAGAAGTTTAATATCCGTGTTTGGTTCCTTTGTGCAGATGTGATAGACCATCGGGGAAAAGGCCAATCAGGTGAGGCTGCACTCCAGCGGGATACGAAGTCACGCATATTACTGATGACGTCACTCAGAAGAGAAGGTGGCTGGTGCCTGGACTAGATCTTAATCAAGTTGGGTTCAAATGGAGGGCAGTAATACAACAAAAAGAATATGGTAAATTCTGCCCAATATACATAAATAGGTTTGTAAAACAATCTCCATGTCCATCACACATCAGACGTCCCAATTCCAAATGTCAAAGAAAAAGGGAAAACAATCATTTCTTTTTGTCCTGTCCTGATAAGCAGCCAAATACAAGCACTCTCAATCTTCAAACTTCCATCACCAAAAGCGGCATCTCAGCATAGTTTGGAACGTTCGCTCTAGAGAAGGGAAGGTTGAGAGGCGATTTGACAAAGGTGTTCAAAATCATGAGGGATCTGGACAGAGTAGATAGGGAGAAACCATTTCCATTAGCGGAAGGATCGTGAACCAGAGGACAAGGATTGAAGGCAATTGGCAAAAGAACAAGAGATGACATGAGGAAAAACCTTTTTACACAGCGGATGGTTAGGATCCGGAATGTGCTGCCTGAGAGTGCAGTGGAGTGCAGGTTCAATCAAGGCTTTTAAAAGGGAAATGGATAATTATCTGAAGAGAAAAAATTTGCAGGGCTATTGGGAAAAGGCAGGGAAGTGGGACTAGGTGGGAATTGCTCTTACAGGGAGCTGGCACAGAACACAATGGGCCGAATGGCCTCCTTCTATGCCTTAACCATTCTATAATACTATGAGATTTCAATCATATGTCTGCGCCATCAATAAGACCCCCTATTTCTACTTCTGTAACATTGCTTTTCTTTTCCCCTGCCTCAGCCCTTCTGTTGCTCAAATGATCATTCATAGCTTTGTTACCTCTAGACTTTACTATTCTAATGCATTCCTGAGCCTCCTACATTCTCCTACACCACCCCAGCCAACCCCACCACAAACTTGACATCATCCAAAACGCTCCTGCCTGTTTACTAACTCCCGTTCACCCCTGTGCTCATTGACCTACATTAGCTCCTGGTTCAAAGATGCCTCGACTTTAAATTCTCATCCTTGTTTTCAAATCCCTCCGCGGCCTGTTCGTGACCTGAGAGTTTTTAAGGAAGTATGATGGCAGGGATAGGGAGTGAGAGGGGGGGGAAGAACAACAGGGAGGGTCTGTGACAGGGTCCAAGGCAGGAGAGAAGGAGTGACAAAAGGGATGATGGTACAAGGCATAAAAGGGGTGGTAATGGGGCAAGTCAAGAAACAAAAGATGGGCCAAGAGGAGGTGTATTTGGCAACAGCGAACCATTACCAGCATCTGCTGTCCAATTTGCTGCTAACGCCATGCAAACGTAGTTGTATGCTGATGTCTGGCCCGGGTTAACGGCCGCCATATTTATAGGGGGCAATGTGCAGCAGGGCGCATGCGCAGGTCTGGCATTCGGAGGAGAACGTTGTGAATGTCTATCTTGGGCTGACAGTGATGGATTTTGGAAACTCCTTTTACAGGGGGTTAGAAGGGAAGGATCTGCAGAGGGGGAGCCAAAATTCTTTCCTTGTGGGATATTTTATTGCAGTCACGTTGGTGAATGTTTCTAAACTCTGTCCCACCATCCCAGTGATGTATGTGGATTGTAGGTTGCTGTGAGTGTTAGGCTATAATGCCGCACCTAAAACTCACAGCTTACATTACAATCCACTTGCATTATTGGGATAGTGAGCCAGTTTATAAACACTCACCAACGTGACTGCGGTAAAATATCCCACAAGGAAAGGATTTTAGTTTACTGTCTGCAAATCCTTCTCTCCCCCTTCTGCCACTCTTCAGTTCCAGGCTGCAAGCTCCAGCAGTGATGTCATTGGGTTTCTGAGCGTGCGCATGCACAGATGGGTATCAGTGGCCATCTTGTGTTGGCAGGAGACACAGTGGTCCAAAAAATGGGAACAGTGATTATGATCTGGCATACATTTGGTGTTTGAGACAGGAGCAGCTGGTGTTGAGATGGGATGGCATTTTACAAAGCATTGTTAACACTTCAATGCCTACTCGTTCATTTGTTTTCACCATAGCCTTAGTGGGGGCCGTTGGCATCGTCTTGCTTCTTCAATGGTTTTCTTCAAGCCTCCCTCAGTCCACATCTCAGTGTTATCCAACCATCTGATTTTTCATCTTTCTCTTCTGTTCTTACCCTTAATTCTCTTTCAATTGTAGCCAGGACAAGGCTGTTGGGTCTTCGTTTCCAATGTCCATCCTTGGCTGTGTTTTTCTTTCTCTGACTGTACTTAGCAACCATTTTAACTCCTGAACTTCTTCTCTTGATCTAACCCATTTATTTGCCTTTCTGTCCATCCAGCTGATTCTGGGCATCCTCGATCAGATTGTTCTGTATGTATTTAATTTGATGAGCCCAGGAAGGGTTCCATGCAGGAAAGCACCACCCACAATTTAGTTAGTTGGCTCGCACTCAGGTATGTTTACAATGGAAGCGTCACGCTTAGTTACAGGGCAAAATAAACTTGCTGTTACACGGTAAAAGGAATATGAGCAGGTTACTTCCAGACAAAATGACGAGAATCAATGTGCAGGTCAGTCAGCATCTGTGGAGAGAGAAACAAAGTTTACTTTTCAGGTCGATGATCTTTCATCAGAACTGGTCATCGACCCGAAACTTTAGCTCTGTTTCTCTCTCCGTAGATGATGCCCGATCTGCTGAGTGTTTCTGGCATTTTCTGTTTTAATTTCAGATTTTCAGTGGCTGCTGTATTTTGCTTTTGTGTTTGAATGAAAGTCAATAATTCTTTCAGCTGTGAAAAATAGTATTATTATTGTCCCATATTTAGGCAACCTCATTATTAATGTAAAAGTTTACACAGGTAAAATTTATGCAAACAATTAGAAACTCAACGAGATCTGAAAATCTGACACCATTACATTAATAATAGAAGTCCTTCATTGATTAAAGTGATCACTAGATTTGCAACTATTGAGTTCAGAATCTCATTATAACAACAACAATTACACAATTTCAATCATCATATTTGGAGAAGAACAAAATACTGTGGGTGCTGGAAATCTAAAATGCAACAATATAGCAAATCACTTTTGGATATTTCCGCGAGGCGTGAGAACACATTAAATAAATGCAAGTTTAATTTTCTCGGAGTCAATCCTCTTTTCACATCCACCCTTTGGTAATATATTTTTGTTATTCATTCGAGGGATGTGGGCATCGCTGGCTAGGCTGGCATTTATTGCCCATCCCTAATTGCCCTGGAGAAGGTGGTGGTGAGCTGCCATCTTGAACCGCTGCAGTCCGTGTGGTGTAGGTACACCCACAGTGCTGTTAGGGAGGAAGTTATAGAGTTATATTGAGTCTACAGCGGCCATTCGGCCCAGCTGGTCTCTGCCTGCAATTATGCTCCACACGAGTGTTCCCTCCCCTCCCCCCCATTTCATCTAATCCTATCAATATACTCTTCTATTCCTTTCTTCTTCATGTACTTATCTAGCTTTCCCTTAAGTGCATCTCCACCTCAACTACATATTAAATCACAGACTTAATTCCAGCTTGTAGCTTTCTCCCAGATAATAGGAATGTCTATTATCATATAAAACCGTACGCACACCACGGGTAGATTCCTGCCTTGTGATTTATTCTCAGGTAACCACTGTTCTCAAATAGAAAAGAAGCTCAGTTGAACTAAAACAGAGATGCTAATCTCATTGAAACCAGACTGGAGAGAAGGTCAGTCCATATGGGGTTAATGTGACGGCATCCACATTAAAAAAAAAACACAGCTTTCATGGGAATCACTGTGCTACATTTCCCAGTCTGAGAGTCAGGCATTAAAGAGCATTGTTTCAACATCAGGAAGTTGTAGATATTTAATCAGCATCGAGAAGGGGCTGCTGATTTTTTTTTTTATCTCCTGACTCTTTAGTATGGACACGTTTCCGCAGTGGAAACTCTCAGACTCAAGGCTCTCAAGCAGCCTAGGGTAAACAGTATGCTTCTCATGCAAGGACCTATTTCTCATACAGCTCCTGAATCTATTTTCCTGTTGATAAGGCTTTTGGCAAGTAGAGACCTCGCTGCTTGTAGAAAGGATTTATCGTTATACAGGTCATTTAGCTAATGTCCCTTTTATTTTATTAAACAAGGCTTTAAAAAGGGAGGACTTGCATTTATGTAGCGCCACTCACAGCCCCGTGGAGCCCCAAAGCGCTTCTCAGCCAATGAAATCTTCTTGAGGTGTGGTCATTGTTGCAATGTAGGAAGCACGTTTTGCCAGTATGTGCACAGCAAGCTCCCGTAAACAGCAATGAAATAAATGACCAGATCATTTACTGTTCAGTGATAAGAACAGAAAGTGCTGGAAAATCTCAGCATCTACGGAGGAAGAAACGGAGTTAACCTTTCGAGTCCAATACACAATCTCAAACACTGGACTCAAAACATTGACTCTTGTTTCTCGCTCCACAGACGCTGACAGGCCAGCTGAGCTTCCCCCAGCGCTTTCTGTTTTTATTTCAGATCTCCAGCATCCGCAGTATTTTGCTTTTACTTTTTAGTGATGTTGGTTGAGGGGTGAATAGTAAGCAAGGAGAACTTGCCTGCTCTTCTTTGAAATGGTGCTGTGAGATTCACCTCAGAGAGCAGACAGGGCCTCATGTTTTAAGAATGACCACTTCAGAGCCAGCTCAGAAGACACAAAGTGCCCCACCACAGGGTCAGTGCCTTCCGAAGAGCAGGGAAGATTGGAGTGGTTTAAGAGGCGGAAAAAACTGTTTCAAAAAAAGACTAACGTATATTAAAGGCATTAAATATTACATAAGATATGAGTCACCCATGTCAAGTATCTCATTTCAGATTTACCTGAAGACCCAGTTATAATTTTAACAAGAGTTCGCAGATACCAAGTAATTTTAGACCTGTTACAGGAGAAAGCTCTTCCAATTGAACATTCCTGACAGTGTTTTCTGTCTTTGATAGCCCCTGTACACAACATTATCAATCCTGTTCCCCTTTATATATTTCTGTCAAACAGATGCCCTTAAAATCAGAAATTGTGTCAACAAATTTTTTGGGCAGAATTTTGTCGTCGGCGAGCAGGGGGCGGAACCCCCGACATCACCGCGCCCCATTTAAATTTTCAGGAAGGTGGGGGCGCAGCAAAATCAGCTGTGCGCCCGCCGACCTGTCAATGGCCAATTGAAGCCATTGACCGGATCATTTAAACAATTAAAGGACCTGCCCATTCAACCTTAAGGCTTAGGGTAAACAGTATGCTTCTCATGCAAAGACCTATTTCTCATACAGCTCCTGAATCTATTTTCCTGTTGATAAGGCTTTTGGCAAGTAGAGACCTCACTGCTTGTAGAAAGGATTTATCATTATACAGGTCATTTAGCTTAAGGTTGGCGGGTCGGCCAGGACCCCTGGCGGCAAATAGAAAAAACTTGAAACCTCATCCAGCGGCGGGATGAGGTTTCATGCAGGATTTTTAAAATTTTAATAAAGTTAATCTGTAAATTATGAACATGTCCCATCTCATGTGACATTGTCACATGAGGGGGACATGTTAGGGGATTTTTTTTTCTTATTTTTAATATTTTTCAAAGTGTAAGTGATCTCCCTGAGGCTGCACTTAGCCTCAGGGAGATGTCCGCTTTATCGTGCGCATGTGCGAAAGAGCGCACTCTCGCATTTAGGGAATACCCCCCCATCTCCGCCCACACAGGAAGCGCATAGCCCACCCACGTAAAAGGGCAGTGCGGCCCTCTTCGCTGGCGGGGATCGACACCCTGCCCACCGGGGATTGGGTCGGGCCCGCCCGCCAGACAGGCAGAAAATTCTGCCCTTTATTACTATTATTTCATGGGACGTGGGCATCACTGGCTGGGCCAGCATTTATATTGTCCACCCCTAATTGCCCTTGAGAAGGTGGTGGTGGGCCACCTTCTTAAGCCACTGCAGTCCATGTGGTGTAGGGAGTGCAAGTCTTTCTTTCCTTTTGTCCAATCTAGGCCACCAGGTAACGATCGGGAGCTAGGCCACAGTGCTGCTAGGGAGAGAGGACCAGAATTTTGACCTAGCGACAGTGTTATATTTCCCAGTCAGGATGGTGTGCAGCTTGGAGGGGAACTTGCAGGCGGTGGTGTTCCATTGCATCTGCTGCCCTTGTCCTTCTAGGTGGTAGAGGTCACAGGTTTGCAAGGTGCTGTTGAAGGAGTTGTTGCAGTGCATCTTGTAGATGGTACACGCTGCTGCCTCGGTGTAGGGCTCAATGTAGGACTGTGACTTTCAGGTAGGTCAAGGATTTGGGCCCAGGAGGGCAGTGAATCCAGTATTCAGATCAGGAAATCAGGAGGTAGTCTCCTGAGTCAGATCGGGAGGCTAACGAGTCTGGGATTGGGGTCAGGACACCAGTGACTCAGGGAAATAGGGGCAAGTGAACCTGGGGTTTGGATCTGGGTGCCAGCTGGAATCGAGAATCTGGATCAGACTAGTGTGAGTGATTGGGATAGGGAGGCCAGCAAAAATCGAGGATTCGGGTTCGGAGTTTGGTGGGTGTAGCCAGTCGGGTTTTGGGGCTTCTAGATTTTATGAAAAATCAAAACAAAAGCTAGGAGTTTATAAAATTGCCTGAAAACTTCTGCGAGGCAATTGTGGGGCCTTCATTTGCCAACAGGGAGGGATTCTGTGCTCTGATGGATGCTTCACTAGGGTGATAAATCGGCTGTTTCGACAAAGGAATGATCACTTTAAAAAGTAAATAAGGGAGTAAAACGCTAATGAGGGAAGGAAAAGTTATTAATAATGAAGTCGAAAATGAACACTTAGATAATAGCATTTCCCATTAACAAGTGAAAAGAAAAATCCTTATGTCATTTTTATACATTAGGAAATGATGATTAATCGATTCAGATTTGTGAGATAACTGCACCTTCTGTGATCTTTGCACAATTTATTTACAGATTAAGTTTGAGGATTCCAGTGAGATGATTTAAACTCACCCCCCAAAAACAACCAATTCCCTCAAAAAAAATGCAGATGTCATTTAAAAAGAAGCTTTCCAGTTCAGGAATGTTACAGTTTAAATCTTCTTCCGTCCTAAACCGAGTTAATCAATCTCAACTGGGGCACCAGAACTGGGGACAGCATCCCTAAAGTTTGGTGTGGAAGATGAACCAGGCAGGGCCTAGCTCCCGATCGTTACCTGGCGACCTAGATTGGACAAAAGGAAAGAAAGACTTGCATTTCTATAGCGCTTTTCACAACCACCCAAAGCACTTTACAGCCAATGAAGTACTTTTTGCGGTGTAGTAATTGTTCCAATGCAGGAAATGTGGCAGCCAATTTGCACACAGCAAACTCCCACAAACAGCAATGAAATAATGAGCAGATAATCTGTTCTTTTTTGTGATGTTGATTGAGGGATAAATATTGGCCATAACAGCAGGGATAACTTCAAAACAGCCCCATGGGAACATATACCACCACCCACGCAGGCAGATGTGATCTCGGTTTAACTTCTCAACTGAAAGACGACACTTCCAACAGTGCACTCTGTAGTATAAGGGTCTGGCACATACAAGGTTAATGTGGGGCTGAGGACAGTAAGACCCACACAGTGATGAAAGACAGCACGTGACCCAGATCCAGGGTCAGTGTGGTGTTGAGCAGAGGCGGGTTAAGGCCTAATCCTGAAGACAGCTCCTAGCCTGCACTCTTTTATTTACATGTGTGAATAGTTCTACTTGTTAATAAGGACTTACAGTTAACCTGAAGACAACGAAGGCCTCTTTAAGAGACCAACACCCTCCCGACACAGTCCTCTACTGCACTGGAGTATTAGCCTTGATTTTTATGTGTGCATTCCTGCCACCTGTGGATGGAGAAATGGTGAGCGCCCAGCTGCAATCTCCCGGTGAGCAAGGCTCCTGGATACAAGGCCTAGCTCCCGACCTAGGTGACCTAGATTGGACAAGAGGAAAAAAAGACTTGCATTTCTATAGCGACTTCCATACACTTCATACGACTTCCTGACTTGGAGGCAAGGAGCATAGGAACAGAAACATAAGAACATGAGAAACAGATGCTGGAGGCCATTCGGCCCTTCAGTCTTGCTCTGCCATTCAACAAGATCATGACTGATCTTCCACCTTCCCACATTATCTCCATATCCCTTAATTCCCTGAACAGCCAAAAATGATTGACCTCTGTCTTGAATATGCTGGACGAGTGAGCATCCACAGCTCTCTGCGGTAGAGAATACCAAGGATTCACAACTCTTTGAGCGAAGATTTTCTCCTCCTTTCAGTCCTAAATGGCCGATCCATTATTCTGAGATTACATTTTAGATTACATAGGATACACAGCACAGAAAGAGGCCATTCGGCCCAGCCAGTCCATGCTGGTGTTTATGCTCCACTCAAACCAACTCCCAACTTTCCCGACCTAAATCTACCCTTGTAACCCCTCTATTCCCTTCTCCCTCATATCCCTGTCTATCTTCCCTTTAAATGTATTTATACTATTCACTTCAACCGCTCCCTGTGTTAGCGAGTTCCACATTCTCACCTCTCTTTGAGTAAAGAAGTTTCTTCTGAATTCCCTATTGGATTTCTTGATGACCAATACAGACAGTATTGACGGCCTCTAGTTATGTTCTTCCCCATGAGAGAAAACAGTCTCTCTGCATCCACCCCATCAAAACTTTGCCCCATTTTAAAGGCCTCTATTAAGTCATCACTCAACCTACTTTTGTCAAGAGAGGGGACCCAGTCTGTCAATCCTTTCCTGACACGAATACCCACACATTTCTAGTATCATCCTTGTAAATCTTCTCTGCACTCTCTCCAGTCCCTCTATATCCGTTTTTATAATATGGTGACCGGAGCTGCACACTATCCTCTCTAAGTGTACTCTAACCAAGGTCTGATACAGGTTTAAAACAACTTCCCTGCTTTTTAATTCTATTCTTTTAGAAATAAAGCCCAGTGCTTGGTCTGCCTTTATTTTTTAAATTAAAAATGAGCTTGCTAACCTGTGGCCAGAAGGAGTCAAACCCCATATGAATTTTTATGTTTTAATTAGATCATAAGTTGGTTCCCCATATTCAAGGCTCACAACAAACACTCACGAACATGTTGAGGAATTATGTCATTCCCCACAGAATAATGAAGGTGACCAGGTCACCCAGGGTCGGTGGCCATTTGATTTGATACGGCTTTGTCGTGTGAGTGTTTTTTGGCGTTCTTTAAGTTGACCTTGGCTCGCCTGCCTTTGGCTGTAAGATTTAGCGGCCTCAAGGGCTTTGGCCCGACATCAAAAAAAAAACATTTTCTGGCCAATAGTGATCCGGGAAATCTTTTTTGTGTGAAAAGTACCCCTGAGGGGATTCTACAAGGAGAACAAGTAGCGACTTTTGTTGTGTTGTCTCGAGGCCACATTTCCTGTTACTCCATTGGCAAAACAGGCTGAACAACAGCCAGATTGAACACAATAAATCAGCTCTTTTTTTTTTGCCGTGACAAAGTCACGCAGGGTCGCTGGCTCTCTGAATGCCTGCCATGCTGCAGGTCAGACAGCTCTGGACTGGGCGCAATGGCCAGTCTGCGCTGACCAGTCGCAGTGGTCAGGGATGCTAACGTATTGGTCACTCTGTCCCCGTGGCTGTGGAAGTGATAAATATCTCCTCCTCCCACCTCCCTGCCATTAGCCAGAAAGAGCATGTTGGTGGACATTGGGTGAGGATGTGATTCGACTCTGTTGTGATGCCTCCCTTGGTTAAGTAGCATGCCTAAATTTAACCCATACATAGACACACACATCGGAGACTATGTGTGAGTCCTTACCCATAGCATGCCTTTAAAGAGAGTAGGGGAGATAATTGAGGCAGGGAGGGTGGGAAAGGTGAAGCACATCCTGCTTAACTACATAACTCAGCAATGAAGCTTGTAACGGAGTGAATCATAAAGCTGAACTTTCCCCGAACCGTAGGGGACGGGATCGGGAACAAAGCCAGAATATAGCTGACTCATTCCTGTGTCTGAGCGAACTTGCCAGAGGGACAGTCTATGCGACAGACGCTACCTGTCTAGTAGCGGCCTGTAGCCAATTAGTGTAGTAATTATGGTTTTATTTAGTGTGTAATGTACCTTTAAGAATAATACTTGTTAGGAGAGATCACATGATCTGTGGTAACCAATCGGAGAGTAGCTCAGGCTACCTCAGCAGTCAGAGATAGAGTTAGAGTTGAAAGCACACATGTAGCTGCTGCTGAGTGTATTGTAAATAAACTTTATTTTTCCACCCAACAATTGTCTACAGATCAACTCTATCACTAACAGTACAACTGGCCACCCTACTTACAACAGTTAGGCTCATTCATAACCTAATTGTCGGAAAGGCAATGACATTAGCGGGATCTTCGTGACAGTGAACAAACCCCCTGCTGAAGCCGGAGCCTGGGATTTAATATGGGCATGGGTGGGCCATCAATGTGCCTTCTCCACTGTCCCAGTACATACCTGCTGCAGCCACAGGACTTGGTGTAGAGGGGATTTTCCACCACCCCACCAGCCTAACAGCTGAGGTCATGCCTGATGTTTAACATTTCATAATGTTGCAGGGAGTGCCTCCATCTTAAGGAGGCCTTGCGGTTTCCTGCCTACCTCAGCAGTGCCTACCTTTCCCAATGGGGCTGCCGGCAGACGTCGCTGTGTGCCCTCCCGCTGGACCTCCCACTTCCCTGCTCTGCCCACCATCCTTAATTGGACAGGGCTCCCAGAGCTGGCTTCTTAAAAATAAGGGGTCTCCCATTTAAGAGGGAGGTGAGGAGAAATGTTTTCTCTCAGAGGGTTGTTGGTCTGTGGAATTCTCTTCCCCAGAGGGCAGTGGAGCCTGGATTCAAGGCCGAGTTAGATAGATTTTTGATCGACAAGGAGTCAAGGGTTATGGGGAAACCACGCAGGGAAAGCAGAGTTGAGACCATAACCAGGTCTCCAGGGGCCAAATGGCCTACTCCTGCTCCTAATTCTCGTGTTTTATTTGGCTGCTCCAGGAAGATCGGAGGCAACGTTCCATTTAGGGGTTCCCAACGTGGAACTGAGGCAGTCATCAGGATGATGACAGGAAAATCCATCCCTACAATAGTCACAGTAAAACAACTGGAGCCGCTGACACTAGCCCCCAGCACTGGTACGCCCAGACCTGACTAGTCTTTTATATTCTAAGAAGGGCCTGCAAGGTAACAATGTCCATTTCTCATCAAGGCCCATTGACTTGGCCAAGCTGTCAGCTTGGCTCAGTGGCTCCCTTGCTTGAGAATCAGACAAACCATAAGGAGTTGAGCACATTACCTAAGCTGTTACGTCAGAGTCGTATTTAGGAAAGATTGCCTGCCTGTGGAGTAAACAATCTCCACAGCGCCAAATGAGGAACAGGGAACTGCGCTGATCAACATTCATTCTTACCTTGCATCCATGTAGCGTCTTTAACATTGCAAAATACCTCAAGGATGCTCCACACGACTGTAACCAGAGACTGAGCCAAAAGGGAAGGGGTAGCTAAAAGCTTACATACAAACATACGAATAAGGAGCAGGAAGAGGCCACTCGGCCCCTCGAACCTGCTCTGCCATTCAATAAGACCATGGCTGCTCTGAATATAACCTCAACCCCACATCCCTGCCCACCCCTGATAACCTTTCACCCCCTTGATTATCAAGAATCGACCTAGCTCCGCCTTAAAAATATTCAAAGGCTCTGCTTCCACTGCCTTTCCAGGAAGAGAGCTCCAATGGCTCGCGATCCTCTGAGGAAAAAAAAAAAGCTTGGTCAAGTGGATTCTATGGATGACCTAAGGAAGGAGAGCAAGCGAGACATGCAAAGCAGTTCCCAGGGTCTCAGACCTGGACAGCTGAAGGCACAGCCGTCAATTGTGGAGTCGCAAGAGGTCAGAGTTGGAGCAACACATAGTTCTTGGAGGGTTACAGGACTGGTGGATGTTAGAGATAGAGATGGGCAAAGCCACAGAGGGATTTGAACACGGTGAGCTGTCCATTTAGCTTACCGATTGTTTGCCATTAGCTGCCCAAGGCCTGCAAAACAGCAGTGACTAAACTTCAAAAGAACCACCCAGCAGCTGCCTTAAGGTACAATCGGAATGGCAGCTCCATCATAATGGAGCCTAGAAATGTACAGGAATGAGGGACAAGGCTTCCTAGCCGATGGGCTTAATTTTGAGGTGACCCAACAGAAGATCATGACACCCATGGAAACCTGGGTCTTCAATGTCCTCGGGGCTACAAAGATTCTTTACATTACAACGGTCTATCGACAATGTGGGGCATCGCCTGTCTGCAGCCAGTCTCAAGGTGCCGTGGTGTTCTCTCTTTTTCCCCCCCCACCCCACTTTCTTCTCTCTCAGTGGCAAGGCACCTGGTTCTGCAGAATAGGAATTTTTGACAGCCTGCTCCTCCAGTGCAATTTTACACTAAAACGCCAGATATATGATGCTTTCAGCCCACAAGTATATAAAGTGTCTTGATTCTTCTTGTCTTCATAAATTACAACTTTGCCAAACGGAAATATTTCAGACAAGTTACCGTATTTCCTAACGATTCTGCAAAGAGATAAAGGCTGAGCGCCGGGGAATTCAGGGTTGCTGTTGTATGGTGCACAGAGAAAGTGGCCCACATAGGGTGCTGCACACTAACTAGGTCTCAGAATGCCTCCTGCCTCTGGGAAAACTACAAAATCAACTTTGCGTAAAGATCCACACTGGGACAGACACAAGAGTCCTGTTTAAATAATATGACTGGATGGCTTCTGAGAGTGACAGACAGGCCTGGCAAACCAATTTGGGTTTAATGTAAGTCAATTGGTTCTTGATTTATGAAGCTGACTAATCCAATGGACCAGTCACTCTGTAGTTGCTCGTTTGTGATCCTTAGCTGGGGAATGGCAGGCGGACATTCAACTAAACAGCGAGCATCACACCAGCCTGATGCAGGCTGTTTCTCTTCAACAGGTTAATGCGTGGATACAAAATTCCTCCAAGTCTCAGCCCGACCACCTTCTGCGCTTCTCTGATTCTGGCCTCTCGCGCATTCCCCCACGTTCTTCGCCACACTCTTGGCAGCTGTGCCTTCAGCAACCTTGGCTCTGAGCTCTGAAATTTCTCCCTCTAAACTCTCTGCCACTCTCTTGGGACTGCACTCGCTCACACGAAATGTTCGGGAATTTCCGGCAGTTCAAGGTGAATCTCCTGAACGCTGCAACAAGCGATTCAAGAGAACATTGGAGCAGCAGTAAAATAAAATATCCATTTATTTTTAAAAAATCCTTTAATACTTTTGCATATTAGAAAAATATTGGAGATGTGCGGAGTAACTTACCAAGTAAGGCAGTTGGAGGCTAAAGGATCCGCCCAGCTGCTGTTAGCGAACCTGCTCTCTCCGCTGCTGTTAGTGAACCTGCTCTCTCTCCGCTGCTGTTAGTGAACCTGCTCTCTCTCCGCTGCTGTTAGTGAACCTGCTCTCTCTCCGCTGCTGTTAGTGAACCTGCTCTCTCTCCGCTGCTGTTAGTGAACCTGCTCTCTCTCCGCTGCTGTTAGTGAACCTGCTCTCTCTCCGCTGCTGTTAGTGAACCTGCTCTCTCTCCGCTGCTGTTAGTGAACCTGCTCTCTCTCCGCTGCTGTTAGTGAGCCTGTTCTCTCCGCTGCTGTTAGTGAACCTGCTCTCTCTCCGCTGCTGTTAGTGAGTCTGCTCTCTCTCCGCTGCTGTTAGTGAACCTGCTCTCTCTCCGCTGCTGTTAGTGAGCCTGTTCTCTCCGCTGCTGTTAGTGAACCTGCTCTCTCTCCGCTGCTGTTAGTGAGCCTGCTCTCTCTCCGCTGCTGTTAGTGAACCTGCTCTCTCTCCGCTGCTGTTAGTGAGTCTGCTCTCTCTCCGCTGCTGTTAGTGAGCCTGTTCTCTCCGCTGCTGTTAGTGAACCTGCTCTCTCTCCGCTGCTGTTAGTGAACCTGCTCTCTCTCCGCTGCTGTTAGTGAGCCTGCTCTCTCTCCGCTGCTGTTAGTGAACCTGCTCTCTCTCTGCTGCTGTTAGTGAGCCTGCTCTCTCTCTGCTGCTGTTAGTGAACCTGCTCTCTCTCCGCTGCTGTTAGTGAACCTGCTCTCTCTCCGCTGCTGTTAGTGAACCTGCTCTCTCTCCGCTGCTGTTAGTGAACCTGCTCTCTCTCCGCTGCTGTTAGTGAGCCTGCTCTCTCTCCGCTGCTGTTAGTGAGCCTGCTCTCTCTCCGCTGCTGTTAGTGAACCTGCTCTCTCTCTGCTGCTGTTAGTGAGTCTGCTCTCTCTCCGCTGCTGTTGGTGAACCTGCTCTCTCTCCGCTGCTGTTGGTGAACCTGCTCTCTCTCCGCTGCTGTTAGTGAGCCTGTTCTCTCTCTGCTGCTGTTAGTGAGTCTGCTCTCTCTCTGCTGCTGTTAGTGAGTCTGCTCTCTCTGCTGCTGTTAGTGAACCTGCTCTCTCTCCGCTGCTGTTAGCGAGTCTGCTCTCTCCGCTGCTGTTAGTGAACCTGCTCTCTCTCCGCTGCTGTTAGTGAGTCTGCTCTCTCTCCGCTGCTGTTAGTGAGTCTGCTCTCTCTCTGCTGCTGTTAGTGAGTCTGCTCTCTCCGCTGCTGTTAGTGAACCTGCTCTCTCTCCGCTGCTGTTAGTGAGTCTGCTCTCTCTCTGCTGCTGTTAGTGAGTCTGCTCTCTCCGCTGCTGTTAGTGAACCTGCTCTCTCTCCGCTGCTGTTAGCGAACCTGCTCTCTCTCCGCTGCTTTCAGACTCTCCCCAAGACTGAGCTTTTGGTCACCTGTCCCTAATATGTTGCTGCTGCCAAATTGGTCTTAATGAAATTACTCACAATGTAATCAGCTTCACTCAATATAAATCCTAAATGCTCCTTCATAAATCATTAATAAATTGAATGGCAGTTACATCACGTTAAACTTATTATGAAATATGAACTTAATGGTACATATTGTGCTACCTATAAAGATATTAATGCATGTTAAAATCTGTGCTGCTTAATCAGCTGAATTGCCCAGCATCATTTGAGACTGGACCCTCCAGGCCCAGAAGGAGCCCAGGTTGATTCGCCAAGATGACCAATCATGACCCCAGTGGTCATAAAGGTGATAGCTGAACACATCAACCCCTGGCATAGTGAGGGGGACCAGGCAGATCAGACATTGTGAGAGGGACCAGACAGATCAGACATTGTGAGGGGGACCAGACAGATCAGACATTGTGAGGGGGACCAGGCAGATCAGACATTGTGAGGGGGACCAGGCAGATCAGACATTGTGAGGGGTCCAGGTAGATCAGACATTGTGAGGGGGACCAGGCAGATCAGACATTGTGAGGGGGACCAGGCAGATCAGACATTGTGAGGGGGACCAGGCAGATCAGACATTGTGAGGGGTCCAGGCAGATCAGACATTGTGAGGGGGACCAGACAGATCAGACATTGTGAGGGGGACCAGACAGATCAGACATTGTGAGGGGGACCAGACAGATCAGACATTGTGAGGGGGACCAGGTAGATCAGACATTGTGAGGGGTCCAGGTAGATCAGACATTGTGAGGGGTCCAGACAGATCAGACATTGTGAGGGGGACCAGGCAGATCAGACATTGTGAGGGAGACCAGGTAGATCAGACATTGTGAGGGGTCCAGACAGATCAGACATTGTGAGGGGTCCAGACAGATCAGACATTGTGAGGGGTCCAGACAGATCAGACATTGTGAGGGGTCCAGACAGATCAGACATTGTGAGGGGGACCAGGTAGATCAGACATTGTGAGGGGTCCAGGTAGATCAGACATTGTGAGGGGTCCAGACAGATCAGACATTGTGAGGGGTCCAGACAGATCAGACATTGTGAGGGGTCCAGACAGATCAGACATTGTGAGGGGTCCAGACAGATCAGACATTGTGAGGGGTCCAGACAGATCAGACATGGCTCCTGGCCACTCCTGACCTATTGAAAATTGCAGGCCAGGTGAGGACAAGCTGTGCCCGCCACAGTCAAATAACCCACTGACAGTGACTGCTTTAGCTCACTCATGAAATAAAGAACACTTGGGGGAGATAATCAAATGCCTGACATCTACAGGATATGCCAGAACTTACAGGAGAAGGGAGAAAATTGGCAGCTGAGTGATTACTTTTTGAAAAAGTATACCTATATCTTATTTAATATTGCGCATAAGCACACAAATGCACATATTTCCAGTGCTAACAATTTTTGGTTACCTTTCCATATCAACACTATACATTGTGACTGCCCATGTAGCATGTGGAATGGAAATCCTATATGTAAACAATTGCCTGTAATGGTGTAGTTACAGAATCTGGCCAGGAGATGGCACTCTGGACCCAGTCTCTGAAGTCTCTGGCATTCCATTAACTGATTGTGGATGACACTGTGGCCAATTTACCAGTGTATTAAAAACTCCAATCAATGTCCTTGAAATAAAAATCTTGTCATAAAATGAATCATTTCCTCTATCAAGATCCTGAGGACTCTTGACAGGGTGGATGTGGAGAGGATGTTTCCTCTTGTGGGAGAATCTTGAACTAGGGGGGTCACTGTTTAAAAATAAGTGGTCGCTCATTTAAAACAGAGATGAGGAGAATTTTTTTCTCTCAGAGGGTTGAGAGGCTTTGGAACTCTCTTCCTCAAAAGGCGGTGGAAGCAGAGTCTTTGAATATTTTTAAGACAGAAATAGATAGATTCTTGATTAACAAGGTGGGGGGTGAAAGGTTATCGGGGTAGGCTGGATTGTGAGGTTAAGATTACAATCAGATCAGCCACGATCTTATTGAATGGTGGAGCAGGCTCAAGGGGCCGAGTGGCCTCCTCAGGTTCCTAATTTGTATGTCGTATCAAACTTTGACTTAGCTTTGGAGCAATGTTATCAATATACGCCAGCACTGAACTGCAAACATCAGCTCCCCATTCTGATATAATGACACACAAAGCAATAATGTATGTTTCTTTAGTGTCAAGTGGTTATGCGGATGGGAGCAACAAAATGTTGGTTCTGAAAATATTAAAATTTAAAAGCATGATTAACTCATAGCCTTGAAGGCAGTCTGATTCCATAGCTACACAGTGCAATGCTGCCCCTCTGTGGTCTATAATGGCATGCCATCATCAACACATACAACTCATCAGTAATTAAATACACTTGTCAGCTCCTGCTCTGAAATGTTCCATTTTCCCCAACTCTCTCTCCCCACCTTGTTGCGTGTTACTGAGGACAGACCCCTTGGGATGAGCAACACTAAGGCTATTCTCTCACCTCTATGTTGCCTCCTGGTGTGTTTTCCTATGTTGCAGGTGCTACAGAGGGTGCAAGTTTTTGATGGTTAAGTTAAATTACAAAATTGCAAAGTAACCAATGGGCTAAATAAAGAAAAATCTTAATGCAGCCCATGGACCAAGTTAAGAGTCTGATGGGAGGAAGATAATATTAAGTGTGTACAATTTATAAACCCAATTAAAACTGAAATGTGAGGTGTCTAATTAAAGCAGAATTCATTAGCAGTTTCCCTTAAAAAGTATTAACAAAGAGCTCACTGGAAACTAGTGACACTACTCAAGGACTGGTGCTTTGGAAGATAATATTCCCCATTCATATTTTTCAAAATAAAGTGATATTTTTTTTCCATCCTCATTCCTCACAGGGGACAGGCTGCAATTTATAGTTGGTGGTAGCAAGCACAAGATTAGCATCCTAAACTGGGAGAGCATCCGGGGACACTGGGGAATTTTAGGAAGAGCTGCATTGCTCTACAGGGGATCTTGATACGTGCCGTCCAGTAGGCATTCGAACCCGCATTGGTCTAATGACAGTGCTCTTGGGGGTAGGTGGATGGGGGACTGGTCTCCTGAAGGAGGGGAGGTGGTGAGTGTCCGAAGACGGATCTAGCAGTAGAAGTTTGGAACTCTGCAAATATAGGCAGCGACAACAGTATTTCAAGGCACTGATAACCATTGAGTCAGGTTGGCTGACCGTAAGACCTGGAGGTGTAGTGGACTCAATTCCAGGTGCAACTCCATCAAATTCAGGTAAGGTGGTCACACGCAGGAAAGTAGCAGGAAGTTCATGGTTGCCTTCTGCAGTGGCCATCACCGTTTCAATTCTTAATACTTTTCTAGAGGCACTTGGGACTCTATCTCAGCCTTGACTCTTGACCAACCGGCAGCCAAGCTCTCTGGACTTGTGCAAGTGATTGGGTGCCTTTGGTCCAAGACTGCACACTTCCAGTCCAAGCAATGCATAGATTTCAAAATTTTCACCTGGTGCCTTGCCCCTCCCTATTTCTGTAAACTAGACTGGGAATCCAGAGACTCAGGGTAATGCTCCGGGGACCCGGGTTCCAATCCCGCCACAGCAGATGGTGGAATTTAAATTCCATAAAAATCTGGAATTAAAAATCTGATGACCAGATTGTCGTAAAAACCCACCTGGTTCACTAATGTCCTTTAGGGAAGGAAATCTGCCGTCCTTACCTGGTCTGGCCTACATGTGACTCCAGGCCCACAGCAATATGTGGTTGACTCTCAAATGCCCTCTGAACAAGGGCAATTAGGGATGGGCAATAAATGTTGGCCCAGCCAGCGACAACCACATCCCATGAACAAATGTTTTAAAAAACCTCTTTCATCCCCTACATTCCTCCAATTCTCACCTTCTGCACATTACTGATTTTCAGTACTCCATCTGTGGCAGCCATGTCTGTGTCCTAAACTCTGGAATTCCCTTAATCTCTCTATCTCTCTCCTCCTTAAGACAGTCCTCAAAAACTACATCATTTAGCCACCTGCCCACGTATCTCTGTCCATGGCTTGGGTCTGTCCGATTCTGCTCGATAATGCTGCTGTGAAGGACAGGTGGATGTTTTACTATGTTAAAGGCACTACAATGGCTTGTACTCAAGAATCAAGCAACCTGTGCACAGTTCTTGTGAGCTTGCAGACTTGTTTTTGTGTGTGTCACACACACCTGACTGGCCAAAAACAAAGCTTTAAAAGAAAATAAATTCAGAGCTCTAATTTTAAGTTGGAGGCCTTGAGCCTGGGGCTAAATTTCTGAGCAGGCCAAATCACAGGCATCAGTCACTGAGGAATACTCGACTCCAAATAACTCCTAAAAAAAAATGCCGCAGGAGCAGATCACCTCATTTATAATCTACTGAAATCCTCGAGCTAAACTTGGTCTGTCACCACAGTGACATCACTTCACCGCAACTCACGGGCAGACAGTGCAACAGCGTCCCATTCCACGCAAATGCTGTTGACAGTAACAGCTGTAAATTCTTGCTTCTTCCAGGAGGAGGCACTTATAATCTCTTGGCCTGTTCAACGTGGCTAATTGCCAACAAGGTCACACCAGATTTGACGAGTTCAATTTAAACATGTGCAGTGACAGCATTAAGCCAGTTAGGAAGCCCATCAGAAATCAGCATTAAAACAGTAGTCAGTGCCTTGCTTCTATTTAAATAAATGTATTAGTCATGGTTGAACAACTCAGGCTACCCGAGCATATTATTTACATTTCACAGCAGATATTTTTGTGCATTAGTTGGCCTATGTTTATAATATGTTCCCTTTTCAATCATACCCAAAAACATAGGGATATAAAGAGAAAGATTAATTTTAGTCAAGAGGGGCTGAAATCATAAGGATTTTTTCATCACATTAGCAGCAAACATGTTTGAATAAAGTTCCTTTGTCTGCCATTTTGACACAGATCACAACCCAGAAGTCCCACATTAGACGGAGCTCAAGAAATCAATGTGTCTCATCACCACTTGTTTTTCAAACACAATTTCAGCCTGAAAGGTGTCATTCAATTCAACTCAATACAAGATGTGGAAGTTTTGAAAGTGTAGGAAAAGATGCATTTCAGTGTCCTACGGATGTGTAGGTGTAGTGTTACAATTATGAGGTTTATAAGATTGTTAAATTTAAAGACACAGTCTCAAAGCAAAGTAAAATGAAGGGGGTCATGTGACCTGTTCTGAAGTCTGCCTGGGTAGTTTGATTGTTGAAGAACAAAGGAAGGCTGAAAATGTTTTTTTTTTAAACTGGGAAGAAGGTGCAAGACAATGGCAGCAGCCTCTGTGTTAACAGTGGAGACTGAGATCTCCAAAGTCCCAGACAAGTGTTGAGAATGTCAGGTTGTGCCTTAAACTGCCTATTTTGTTCCCAGATGAAAGAGAGTTGGGCTCTCAAGGATAGATAATGAGCATTTCAACCTAGATACAAGGCTCATGTGACTCACATTACCATGAGGAGGCCATTGTAAAGATCAGGTCACAGGCTGTCTTAGAATATCACTGAATATCACAAAGTTTTTTGAGGCTGGATCCGGGAGACAGCTCACCATGCTGGAGGGAGAGTCTCCAGGAAAAGAAAACTTGCAGGTTAACAGGCTGAAAAAAAAACAGGAATAAACCCATGGGAGCTAAGAATCACTTCAGATTAGTTCTGAGAAAATTGAATGTCTTCGTAAAAGACAGTGTAAAGTATACCTGTGAAGTGTTTTTTTCAGTTGAGTTAAGAATAAAAGGGGAATATGCCATTCTATGGTTCAAAGTATAAGTTGCCAACAAAGATAGTGTTTAGCGAGCAGTGTTTTTAGTCATTTGTTACAGTAGACAACTTAAAATGTGAAATCTTAACTGGATGTTCGAATTTCTCTAAAAAGTTATCGGTCTCTCGTGGGGATCGTAACAATAGGAAAGAAAAGCAAGTGAGATCAAGTTTCCCAGGATCTTGTCCAAAAAGGGAATTCCCTATCACATTTTGAAGGGTTCAAAGCTGAAATGTCCTAGTGCTAAACTCTAAATGCATTTGACCAAAGGAAGCAGCAAAGTGCTAATAGCTGATATCCCAATAAGAATCTGAATACAGGCATCAAAAACACCTCAGCACTGGAAATCTGAACTGCAAACAGAAAATACTCAGGTGAGGAAACATCTAAGAAAGAGGGTCCTTTTTTTGTGTGTCAGAAAAACACTCCCAGTTCTGGAGCAGAGGCTTCCAATTAAAACAGGAACTTGCATTCCCTCTCAGACATTGACTGGCTGGTCCCCAGTGTAATTACTATCATTTTGTGCTTTTTTTTCCTCTATGTTAAGGATGCTAGTAAAATGGCCTGCAGAAGTTCAAGGTGGTGGCTCACCACCGCCCTCTTAAGGGCAATTAGGGATGGGATTTAAATGCTGGCCTAGCCAGCGATGCCCACATCCCATGAAATATTTTGAAAACTGAATCCACCTTGAATACAAGGTGCATTCAAGTAACCAGTATGTTTTCAGATAGAAACTGAAATCTGCTCTCCTTAAGAGATAACGAGAGCATGAGATTGAGCAAGAGAGTGAAAGATATCAGGCTTGAGCACAAGTAAGAAAGAGAGCAACCGAGAGCGAGAGATAGCTCTCACGTTCTCGTGAGTAGACAGCAACAAGAAACATGACTGCACGCGCCCAGTGTAGCATCACATTAAAAATATAAAGGAAGCACCAGCAGGCAGGTTGTTGTGATAAGAGCTGCAGCAGGTGAATTCTAAACTGCACGAGGAAAAGGACAGGTTGCATACACGCTCCTACAAACCCTCAGGGGCAATCTGATGAGCTATCATCAGGCTGCTGGTGTCAACAGGGGGACTTGTCCAGTAATGGCATTTCTGTACGTGGCGAGTATAAATCATTTCAAAGAGTGACCTGGTCACGTCTCTAACACGGACGAGGGAGGGTGGGGTGGGAGGAGCCCTGTAACCTATCATGAATTCTTTGCTCCCAGTCAGGAAATGTCCATCTCCCAGAGGAGGCTCAAACAAAACAAGGTAAGCTGTAGGAAACAGACTATTCTCCGCTCAAAGACACAGAGATGAGGGAGTCGGGGAGTAATTTGCCTCAGCTGACTGTAGCCAGTCATCCACCCCTGCAGTTTCCCCACCACTGCTATCCACTCACCCAACCGTTTCTTGGACTTGGCCCATAGCCTTGAACATTATGATGTGCCAAGTGCTGGTAAATGGGATTAGGTAAGTAGGTCAGGTGTTTCTCACGTGGCGGTGCAGACTTGATGGGCTGAAGGGCCTCTTCTGCACTGTGAGATTCTGACTGCAGCTCCACTTACTTACCCACAATTTCATGCCACTCATCGACTACATCGTAAAGACCTTGAGTCACGTTAAAGTCCTGAAAGTGTTGTGCACCAGTTTTAAGCTGCGGCTCCTTGTCTCTCTGTCATGGTTTCGCTGGAAGCAGTGATCTGGATTTCGCTTCTCCATACCAGTTACAATCTAACAGGAGGCCCGTTCTTTTTGTAGTTTACTAGGAATGTTTTCAGATATTGTGGCAGTAAGCCGATTAAGACATCATTGTTGCAGATCGAAGCCTCATTAAGTAGTCGATTGCTACCTTTGCTGCCATTTATATGGATTTTTATGGGACGTGGGTGTCGCTGGCTAGGCCAGCATTTATTGCCCATCCCCAATTGTCCTAGTGAACTGAGTGGCTCGCTAGGCCATTTCAGAGGCCATTTAAGAATCAACCACATTGATGTGGTTCTGGAGTCACATGTAGGCCAGACCAGGTAAGGGTGGCAGATTTCCTTCCCTAAAGGACATTAGCGAC
The DNA here is from genome assembly GCF_964194155.1 of Cetorhinus maximus. Taxonomy (NCBI): domain Eukaryota; kingdom Metazoa; phylum Chordata; class Chondrichthyes; order Lamniformes; family Cetorhinidae; genus Cetorhinus; species Cetorhinus maximus. The sequence goes on from NC_135891.1 coordinate 112,574,646, forward strand.
CCAGATGGGTTTTTACGACAATCGACAATGGTTTCATGATCATCATTAGACTCTTAATTCCAGATTTTTTTTTTTGGAAGAGGAGGGTGTACAGCCATAGTGAAAAAATAATCTACTTTTCCAAATAAAAAGAGGGACTAACTTATGAAATGAAATCTTAGGCATCAATGGCAGGTAGCATCTCCTCACTAATAAAGCCTTCCTGTAATGCCATTGGTGAGAGCATGTCCTGTATCCCAGAATACCTCCAAATGCAATGAAGAGAGGGAGGGAAAGAAATTACTTTGGACCAGTGAGCTAACTTGGAGCAAGGACCCATCCGATCCTCGCACAGGATGGTGCTTGCTGGTTGGTAGAGCACCAAATCCACAAGGAGCTGGCCGGTATTTGGGCCTTTTGTTCCTTTGTCTCATATATAATGTAGGAATACCTTGGATAAACACTAGCGCAAACATTCTTTCCCTTTTAAATAATTTACAAGTTATTGCTGGACGAATGAGGGTGAATGAACCTGCACCCAAGAGAGCAGATAGGACTTTGGACCCCATGGGTTGTGGATCCTCTCTGCTGTTGATCAGTGGATTCTAGCTTTGTTTCTATCCTTTAGCACCAATATGCCTGAGGGAGAGAGGACTTCCAGAAACTGGGTCTGTACACGTCCTACATGGCAGGGTAGATGGACTAAGATGTGATTGTGATGAATGACAGGGCGGTCTTAAGGGGCTGAATAACCTACTCCTGTTTCTATTAAAATATGACTGAGGTACCCCAGTGTCCCAGTGGAAAATTAACCCCCCAATTTACAACATCTGAAGCGTAAAGCTTTTGTGATGCTAGTAGTGGAAAGAACTCGTACATAGTTTGTAAAGTTGCCTTCCAATCTAGTACAAATTCCAAATAAGTGAACAAAATAGAAACGCTGGAAATCAGAAACAAAAGGTTTGGAGACAGTCAGCAGGTGAGGCACATCACTCGAGAAAAGGGATGCCACTGGATGTTTCGAGTATAAACTCTTCCTTAGAACTGAGGGTATTTATTACATAAAAATAGTTTGTTTCGATTCTGATTTCCTGCCACCAGAATTAAGGTCAGTTTGAAATCCTCACTGCTCTTTACAGTTATGTTGTTTGATTCCTAATGTCAGCTTTCCGGAAAAGAGATACCTATTGCAGAACAGACAGGCTGGCGGGGAGAGACAGACAAACCTAGAGGTGAAAGTCATTTACTTTCCAAACGTACTCTACATCTTAGACCCCAATCCTTATTGATAATCCACACCCATTTAAATAGATTCATCCCACAAATAATTAAACTGTACAAGGCCCAGCTATTTTTTTTCTGCAGATCCTTCTTGACTCTAGTGCTTTAATCAGGGTGTCTTGGTGTGAAACACTGGTGAGGCAAAGGAGCAGCAGCACACGAGCCTCCGAAGCAAAGCTGATTCTGCAGAAAACCAGGCTCACTCTCACCCATCCAAAATATCAGCTCTTCAACAAAAACACTATCGAAACACGGATAACTTAAAACATGATGGCCCACTGAGGCATCATATGGAGTACTCCACTCATCTGAGATCGCTTCACCCCCAGACCACAATGCATTCTTATGATGTGACGTTTGCTCTCAGCTTGGTGAACTATTCATTCTACCGTGTGGAATGAGGAAAAACCGCATTGATGCCAAAGAAAGGACAAGCCCACGGTGTTACCATGCAGGCTAGTGCCCTCAATAAATTGTTGAGATATTCATTCACCGTGTCGCTAATTTTCTTCCCACTTCTCACTGAAGGGATGACATGTACTGGTCCACATGCATTCACCTGTACTCATCCCAGGTGACCATTCTTCCTGTGGTTTTCTAGAAAGGAACTTCATCAACAAGCTAAAACAATCATTGGTGCGGAGGACAGGAAGTCATAGTCCTCACCCAATGAACGCACAGGGCACTTCTCAGCAGGAATGAATAGGGGTCCGTCAAGGGCAGGAGCCTCTCACTGGACCATATAGACACACCAGCTGAGATCAGCTAACTCATGCAGCTGTGTAGAACATGAGGCACCACTTAAATCCAAAGGTTCTTGCTCTTTAAGGGCGTTCAGGTTTACCCTGGAGGAAGATTTCACACACTAGATCAAAAATAAACCAAAAAACACATGGTTTACATTGGCTTCCGTTATATTCTCCAAAATGCAGCATTAGGCATTTCAAAAATTAACAGGCAGACACGGGATCAGAAACAGATATTTTCTGTGGGCCCAAAACTAAACCAGCTACGATACTCTGAGGAGGAAGTGGTAATGTAGCATAAAGTAATCCATCACAGAGTGATTCATGCTTCTATCAAGTACTCGAATTTTATTTTATTTTTCTCTCAGTCAGTACAAGGACATAAAATAATCCGTAAATTTTTAAGACAGACTTTCTCTCGGTGCGAATGCTTAGCTGCAACCTTGTTGCCTCAGTGTTATTTGCTGATTTTACACGACTCAGCCAATCTCAAAACAAGGTTAGAATGTACCATCTCGGATCAAGTGCTGCTCTTTAGTAAACAAGCACATAAACTGAAGAGTAATCTGGCATGTATTTGTCCAGTCTGCTCCTTACCTTAGTGTGCCAACTTTCACCAGGATATGGCTGATATGATGCCTTGGCCAAGGTGGAAGACTTGCTCCATTCGCCATCTACTGTGGCATAAAAAGTGAACGCGCTTACCATGTTACTCCACGTGTGCAGAACTATTCTACTCTTTTGCCCCAATCCATCCCCTCCAAGTGACCATCCTTATTACAAAAGATTTAGATGGTGTATACAGGCATCCTATTCAACTACAGAAGGCATGACAGCTACGCTCATTCCAGCACAGTTCATGGGTTTTATATCGAGAGGGAATATTGGCTAAGTTTTCCCCACCATTTCTTCTGCCCAGAGCTGTATGAGTCCGATTGCTGTCCCAGTTAACTGCTAAATCTAATACACTATGCCATGGACATACCCCAAGAATTGTGGAAAGGCTTGACACCCCAAATTGAGTGATTGGTCTTAAAATTAAAATGGACTTAAACTAATATTCTTCTGTCAGATTACAGGTACAAGGTACAATCAGAGGACTCAAATTAAAGTTATTTCCCCATCCAAAAGAAACATCTGACATTTACAAAATAAAACTTGGAAGAAAAACTGGCATTGAGGTTACACAGTTTGCTTGTGTTATTCAGCAAGGTCACTGACCTGTGACTGGCTCAACAACACAATACAAGTAAAACTGAATGCTGGAAGCCAGAGATAGCAGAAAAAGCTAGAAATGCACAGCAGGCCAATTGGCATCAGAGAAGAGACCACAGGGAGGCCAACATATCCTCCATATGCTGACTGACCTGCCATGCAGCTCCATTAATGAGGACAATGAGCTGCAGAACGGGTTATGTGAGTGATGGCAACCTGCAGAGAACTAAACAAAAAAAAAATCTGCCTTCCTAATCGGACAGATGTGGGCCCAGCCGCAATGTGGACTAATTCACCTTGGCTGTCCAATCCATTTATAGGAATTCCTTTATCCTCTATTTTAGCAAAGGATCAAACTCAGTTACGTCAATAAGGTCAAAGCTATCACTAAAGCGGCAGGAAAAAGCACTGGGAACTGGACATGTTAAAACTATTTTGTACCTTTTTGACCCCTAGGTATAAACCCAGTTCAGAGGCATGTGAGACTGCAAGTTTCCTTCGTCTGCTGGCTGTAAAGGATCCTGGGCAAAATGAACTAGGGCTGTCTCAATCCAGTTCCTAGTGAATGTAACAGGCCTACCACACACACAAAATGTCCTTCATTTGGCAATGAAAGGGGATCTGGGTGAGAGGGGTGGGGTCAGAGAATTGGCTAGTATGGGAAATGGGAACAACACTATCAGCCCGGTGAGGTAAGGGTCTGCATTCCTCTAGATTGGGGGCAGATTAAAGGGTGCTTTACTGTGCATCTGGCTGTGGCCTTCTGAACCTACAAGTGCTTGATGACAACACCGGATGCTTGAAAAGGGAAGAGTTCCATCCTCAGGACTAACATATACCTCACCTTGGAGAGCAGAAATAAAGAGAAAATTAAAACTTCAATTCATTTTGACAAACAATAATTATGAGGCTTTGGTCTCAATATTCTGAAAGAAATAATGCTTCCCCCCATTAAACCCCCACCCATCATGGCTTCTTTCTGCACAATATGACCTTATGTTGTATTTATCATCTTGACCTCGGAAACCGCGACTTGAGCCAACAGCTACAGCTACCCATTCACATGGCACAGTTTTCTGTGAAATAGACTGAAAGTAGTATCCTTTTCCTCAACCTATACATTGAGTGGGAGGTAAAGGCAGCATTTTTGGTCCGAATTCATTTCTTCCTCCCAAAGGTTTTACATCAAACGTCCTGCAACACAAAACAATCAGACCCGGACCCTAAAATTGAGCAGAGATAGATTACATACAAACTCATTTTGGCTATTGTGTAAAATGCAAAGTAAAATCTGCTCTTTGGTACTGCTTTCACCATGCATGCATTATTATAACTCCGACATTAGTTTTGAAATTTAGTTAACTTGGCCAAAGTCATGAGCTTTCCTTTATCTTTAAACGAGAAAGAATAACATTGTCACCTAATTCACTGGGAGAGATGTGTGCTTTCTCGCTTGCCCTCTCCTCTACCCCCTTCGAATTATTCTGTACAGTCATGCTCCCCTTCTCCCCAGCGGCCGCTGGTCCCCTCCTGTTCTCCCACTACAGTGCCCCCAGTAGGTTTAAACACCTCTTTTGTTGGCACAGGACTTTGCACGACAAATCCCACTGATTTCTTCCCTCAGTAGCAGTTCCTGCTGATTACTGTGATGTTCCATAAAGTCCTAGGGGAGCAAAATGGGCAGTTCCTCAAGGATCGGAGAGATCAGCCACTTGTCCTATCTGGGACTGTAATCTTGGAGGCGCTCTAGGCAAACATATTAATCATAACTCTGAAGAATGGCTTTGTAGTCTCTCTTATAAAAACTCCACACACATTTTCTTTCACAAAAAAATTACTTTTTAATAAACAAGTAAACAAAAGGATGGCATTGAATTGTAACTTTTTTTGTTGTTGCTTAAAGGCATATAAAAGGCTTCACAGTCCTGACAAGCTCGCACAATGTGAGAGAATGGCATGTTGGCCTGAAATCAACTTATTTAAACTAACAGAGAAATAGGCCTCCAGTCAAGCTCCAATAGCATGGCCGACACACACATGCAACAGGGTCCCTCGCAACCGTAGAGTTTAAGTGTGCATTTGCATTTAAATGCAGGCCAATGGTAAATTGACATGTCTCTTGCTACTGGCTGAAGCTAGTCACCTAAACATATTGACTTGCCACATTTGGCAGTAACCAAGGCACACTTTATTTTGTTTTAGGTCTCAGCAGTTGCCATACGATTCACCAGTTTTGCTTTCTACTGGCGCCAGAGAGAGAGAGGTGTGTTTGCCCACTCTTTTCTCCAGTCCAAGGAAACTTCACTGTTCACAGAAGCAGTTGGAATGTTAAACAACAACCAAAGACATGTAGTTAATTGCTCCCTTTTTAGTTTAACCGAGTGCTGCTACACGACAACTCTGTTTAAAAATCAACGTTCAAGTAAGCGATTAGCAGAGACTTTCTAAAAAAAAAGGTGCTTTTAAGTTGACAGTCAGGCACAGGGAATGTGCTGTTTTGTTTATGGTGTCCTGTAGGTCCCCACTGCGCCTTTGTAGGGGGGGATCAATGGGCCCAATTTAACTCTGCCTCTGAGGGCAGCATTCAGGGCCCACTAAGCACAGGGTCCTAGGTGTCATAGGAGGCAAGGAGTTCGCTTCCCCTCCAACCCCCCATTGTCTGCCACCCATGGCACATTTATATAGCATTCATCGTGTCAATGTTGTATGTAGATAAGCTTATCCACCTAAAGTGGTTTAAGGGCAATAATTCCATTAAATTTAAATAGCAACAATGTCAAGGTAAACACTTTCATTACAGCAAAGAAACTATATATTTTTTTTTAAGTTTGCCAGTCCTACTTGCTCTGAAGCAGAGCTTTATGAAAAACACCAAGTCCAGGTGGCCTTTAACTCATAACCTCCTTCTGAATGATTCCCTGAAAATTATACAGAAATCACAATAACGCCAAAGTAAAATTTCCCCAAAAATGGAAGAGTTTTGGCAGGTTTCCTTCAGTTCCCGCACAATGAAGAGTTTGGTTGTGCTGGAATTGTAACGTGTCCAGTTGCACACAAAACTGTACAAATATATTCAGTTAGTCATTGGTAAGTAATTAGCAAGTGACAGGAAGATTGAAGCTTCTGAAAACTGCATGACAAATAAGAAGTCACATTCACCGTATGTCCTTCGAGTGCTTATTATCTGCAAATAAAAATAAATAAAAGTTAGTAATGCCATCAATTCAATCTATAATTTTTTGGTCTCTGGTTAAGTGATTGTACTTTGCCAAACTAAACCAGATTCAGAAACTAAGTTTTTGGGCCCTTCACTGTCACCTCGTCAAAATCCTGGCCCTTCTTAACACCAAATGGATGCAGCAGTTCAAGGCAGCGCCTCACCACCATCTTCTCAAGGGCAATTAGGGATGGGCAATAATTGCTGGCCTAGCCAGCGACACCCACATCAGGTGAACGAATAAAGAAAAATTGAAGGCACGAGGTTAGACTGGTATTGCACAGATATTGATACAGAGTGCAGATCCGAATCATACTTCCAGTTTTGCAACATTCGCCACTCAAGAAAAACTGTTCATGTATGAACGCAAGTGTGGACAGAGCCCACAATCAGAGCACAATGGAGTCCAGTTATTATAGAAACTGGTGAAAATGAAGCTTAGTAAACTCCCAGGTTAGCAACTGGACTCTGTGGCAATTTGTTAAAAGTTTGCAATGCACTTGTTGTAGTTTTATAGCAGTCAGTGCGAAGCTGAACAGGTGCAAGAAACAACTATCTCGAGTTTGTTCTTATACCGCTCCACTACCTTAAACTCAGGCAGCTTGGCACCGGGGCCACACTTCGCAATGTGGAGCCAACAACAATTCACAACAACAAAATGCGCAATATAATTGGCTAATTGAATTCCCAAAATAAAGAAAAACTGGCACTTTGTTTCACTCCAAAATCCAATATGTTCAAATAGAACGAGAATACACTATGCAATAGTTAAGGATCTTGTGTAGAGATGCAATTGGGATACATACAGCAAAGAAAATTAGTATTCATAAAATACACTTAATTGTTTTAACAGGAATGTTAATATAGCACTCAAGAGAAAACAAATTAGGACTTAAGATTATAAAATATAGTAAACGAAGGTGGAATCTGGGATAAAAAGGAGGGCAAAAAACTGTATGAGTGATGTTACCAGTGATGAGGGGGTTTATCTGAGCATTCAGTATAAGATATTCTATTTTAAGCTGTCGGTCCTCATACTAAATGATCAGTAAGGAGATACTACTTAAAATAAAATCAGGGCAATTTTACTTGAGAATAGAAATGGAATATGCTGGGAATATGCAGCTTCTAAAGAGAGAAACAGTTAATGTTTTGGGTGTACACCATAAACATGAACCCAGCCTCTCCCTATCCAGATCTGACTGACCCATGTATTTCTAGTTTCTCTTTATTTTGTATTACTGCTCATCTCAGTTGCTGCTGGAGATTTGTTCAATGCGTCTTTGAACTAAATCACCTTCACTACTACACGGTGATGGCTTGCCAAGGACCCATTCTTGTAATGCAGGATTGGGGGCAACTCCAGCCAGCAGCGTTCCACTTGTAGTTCTAACAGCATAGGATATTGCTACATGGAGACGTCTGTAGCTGGAGACTGTCTTATTCACCAAGATGAAACAGGAAATGTATTGCAAAACAGTAGGGGAGAAATAAATGAGCAAAGGTTGGTGGCACAACAAGTACTCAGTAATTAATCTGAAGCCACATGTGCAATATGTTTATTCTAAGCTCTTGGGACAAGGCCACTGGGAGTCTGTTCCTGGATGGTAAACAGCCTTTAACCTTTGCTGAACACTAAAATCAATATCCAGGAGTGTGATGGATGTGGACCCTGTCAGTAATGGCTGACAGTTCACCTGAACTTTCCCCAAGTTGGACATTCAACATGGTTTGATCTCCTAGGGGCACAGGCCTTTTGATAGAGGGGTGGTAGGTAAAGCATGCCCTGTTCATCATCCCCAGCTTCATTGAGGATACTTTAGATAACAGCACTTATTCCCCACTCCCCAACTTTAGTGTCATTGCCCTTAAATTTATCCATTAAAGATTTTAAATTACATTCTCAGTCTTAAACTTCACATTCACCTCTTAACACTTATGTTCTTATTTTTGTATTATTTATTTCTCTCTCCTGCTATCATTTTCAAACAGCAATTGTTGACACTATGAAGGGAGTTCGGTTATTCAGCTGTACAGCCCTCCAACATGGACCTGTCAAGAGCAAACAGCAGCTCTCACTCCCACTCCTCTCCCGCCCACACCCCCACCATCACTGAGAATGGAAGTGAGCAGAATTCAAATGATTCACCTTGGAAAAACCCGGATGCACAAACTGATTTACTTGATTTGAGTTAAAACACTATAAAGCTGCCTATTCTCTCACTCAAGAGCGCACATGATAGATATGCAGATCCCAAGTGTGGATGGAGCAGCAGAAACAATTTTTGGGATGGACTGCAGACTCTGAATAAGTGTTCTTCGATATAGATTCAAATAATATAAAGTTGATGTCTTGCACTGATCATAGTGGAACCATACAATCCAAAAAGCCCCAGGATTCAATCTCAAATCTGCACTGAGTCAGCCAAGGCACGACAATTAGCCTCAGCGTCCCCGAGTTTGAGGGCCAGGAATCACGCTCCTGATTGCTATGTAGTGACAGATATGAGCTTGGCTGTCTTATCCCCAGACTGTCAAACAGGCTGCCCACATTTACAGCCCAGACACTTATATGGACGCTTGAGATGTGAGAATGGAAAGGTTTGCATTTATACAGCACTATCCACAATCTCAAGACGTCCCAACTTAGTTGGCACTTACAGCCAATTAAGTAATTTTAAAATGTAGTCATTTCTGCAATCAAGGAAATGCGGCTGCCAGTTTTCACAGCAAGGTCTCATAAACAGCGGTGAAATAATGACCTGATAATCAGATGTTGGTCGAGGGATAAATATTGGCCAGGGCACTGGGGAGAACTCATCTGGTTCTCCTTCGACTAGTGCCATGAGAACGTTCACATCCACCTGAGGGAACAGGCTGAATCTAATGCCTCATCCAAAATACAACATCTCCAACAGGTGTAGCATTCATTCAGTACTGGGCTGAAACGGCAGCCTGGATTATATGCTTAAGTTTCTGGGAAGGGCTTGAACCCATCACCTACAGACTTAGCTGTGAGAGTGCTACCACTGGGCCCAGGAACCAACTGGAGTCTGCTAGCACCCAGTGAGCAAGTTCAGGGAAGGATGGAATATACCATTAAATACAAGTGATTTATGGTCTAGACTTCTTGCTTAAAACTTTCTGAAACCAACCACTGACTGACAATTTGCCTAAAGCAACATGCAGGAATTTGCTGGAAACGCCTTTAAAGAAATAAATATTAATTTGAGTTCATATTCAGTGCAAACTGCAGGACACCAACGAGAACAGACTTCTGTGATTTATATCAGTTTACCACAAAATCATGGGGGCAGCGAAATAAATAATCTTCTCTAAAGCTGAACACATGGTACTGAACAGAAATATTTCATAGAAAGCAAACTCTAATTAAATTCAGACAGAGACTGAAAATCCCCCTCCAAAAAAGTTTTAGTGAAATTTTAAGTCACCAGGCGAGTGACAAGACAAAAAGAAATGACCCAAAATTTGCTGGGGAAATAACTGCAAGTTTAATGTTCATGCTTTTAGTGGGTAAACAGCGAGTTAACTTGTGACAAGGAAGAAATACCCCAAGTTGCTAAAGTTGTATCTGACTCACTGACCAAGCTGCCCTATCTTTGGTCTTTGGTTGTTTAAATTAACTCTGGGGTTTATTATATAATTATCCCAGTTCATTATTGGTAGTTAAAATCACAAACTTGTATATGTGAAGAACCAAGTTTATCTAAACTTTAATTTGAGAGAAGATATGGAGAAGAGGATAAAAAATGGCTTTTAAGACAATTAAAACATATAAATGGGGGTAGTGCCCCAGCATAAATTCATGAAGGCTATTCTCAAAATGAACACAACTCCTTACACAGGAACACAGGACTTAGGAGGAGTAAGCCATTCAGCCCTTTGAGCCTGCTCCACCATCCAATAAGATCAAGACTGAACTGGTTGTGGTCTCAACTCCACTTTGCCATCTGCCCCCAAAACCTTGACTCCCTCATCTATCAAAAATCTGTTTACCTCTGTTAACCTCTTTCAGACTCCCATTCCCTCTATATTCTATGGACTTTCAAAACCCACTGTTTACTTCAGCAACCTCTTCTCCTCTACTCTTTCTAACCATGATACCACCATGGACTATGAGCCTGTCCCTTCCATCCATAATCCATTTCACAATCATCAAAACATCAAGGTCCCTGGTTAGTTATTTTCCCTCCCTCAACACCACAAGAGCTCAAGTCACAGAAAAATTCCCTTCAGTTCTATGTTCAGGGATATTTTACAGTAGGGCCTGTCAAGGAATTGGGAAAGGGATTTTGTTAATGGGAAGCTGGGAACAAGGGGAGGGGGTGGAGAAAGTAGTACAGAGGATTGCAGTAAGAAAAGAGCAGGATGGGAACACCTACGAAAACTCACAGCGAAGCGGTGGAGAATGTCTCGAAGCATTTGTAGTGGCTGGAAAGTCAGCAAGATTGTGAAGCAGTGTGGTTAATGCTCCTGCAAAGATTGAAAGAGAAAGTAGGAGAACAACGTGTCAGCGCACTGTAATTAAAGCAGACTTTCCCACCCCATTTATCTAAATGCTAAACTAAGCACTGATACCATTTTGCTGTGCAAATACTAGTTCAATAGCACACTTCCAATTTCAGGTTATCAGGTGTCAAGACCACATCTGGTCAGGTACAGGAATGTCCGATGCACAACAAAGCTCTAGTCTGTCCAAACCTTCAAGAATCCTATTGTGTGTACCTTTCCGTTCCCCACACAAAATCTCCTGTGGCCTCTCTGAATGCGAAATCCAGGGCAAAGTTGTGCTATGAGTCAATGCGCATGAGGAATTGGAGTAAGGCTACTAAACTCATTTCATTCAAGGTTCCTACAGCCAGGAGAAACTTTCATCCTATGATTCTGGGCTGAATTTGAACTTTGTAATTTGTAACGATAAGAAAAATGCACACCGTTCTGCAATTTTTGCTTATTTAAAGCACTTGTGTGCCGTGTAAGTAAATTTACCACATATGTGCACACAGGATACACACAAGGGCAGGTACAGTGATGCATGTAAACCTCAGGACACACCCTGCCACCCCAAACACAAAGTATCAAATGCATCACAAATATATTGGAGGCAGAAAGATCTTGCCAAATAGCTTTTAAATATATATATATTTTAAATCTGTTCAATCTGCCAAAAGTCAACAATAACAATTTAAAAGGCAAGTCAGATAATTAACTTGAAAGAAGACAGCCTTTCAGCCCATTTTATTTTATCCTTCCGAATATTACCACTTCAGCATGTTTCTTAAATGAGTCCCATTTCCTGACTCCGGTGCAAGCTGCTCATCAACCCACACCCCGGAAAACCTATTCTACCTGTTGATCATTTACCCTGTGGAGAAATAGCTTGTGGTAGTCATTTTAAACTGGTCATTTCTAAACCTTGAAGCTGTGCATGCTTGTCCTATTGTCTGGGCAAATCGCAACGCTTTATTTTGAGTTTAACTTTATCGCATTATGTATGTTACGTTTACCTATAATGGCCCCTCTGAAATGTCACTTGTCAAGGACGAAGAGTCCTAACACATCCTCAAGCCCTCACACATCACAGATTAACTTCAGCGCTCTGTGCATCTAGCCTAAGGCTTCGATTACCACTTTATGTCACAATGAGCAGAATTGTACACAATTGCCAAGGTGGAGCAGTGCAATAAGAACACTGCGACTCCAAAATGAAAGGAGGTGACTTGTATTCGTTAATGCCGCTTGCTAGCCTTTTAATTTTGCTTTATATACACAGCATTAGGAGCATTTAGGAATGAGGGCACTTTGAACACTTGACAAGTAGTTGAAGGATTAACATTATAGGAGCTAGAAAGACCACAAACACAAGAGATTCTTTGAACAGTGCACAACAACCTAATCAGCAAACTTCACAAATCTCACCTCCTCATGCCTTTCACTTCGAATAAAGTTGTGTCATCGTCGTCAGTGTCCATTGGAGCCATCTCCACATGATCATCATATGAAGAAAGCAGGCCGTACTTCTTTCTCTGAGTCTTCTTTAATCTAATGGAGAAAGTTTTGTTTTAAAGTTATGAATCAAGTGACTTTCTGCAGTGGGTTGACATCAGACAGGGGGTTGTGTGAAAGAATTCTTCCCTTTTTGTGGTCTGATATCAAAATCTGTTTGGATTCATTTGTAATAGGTTTACTTTATTAACAGAACGTACACACAGCAATTCAGGTTCCTGCTGTAACACCAATTTCATCTTCAAATATAAAGTGTCATCTAGTCACCATTTATTCCAAGCTCTGTCACTTGCTTTTCCTTTGCTTGTATATTCAAATCAAGAATCATCCCAACTTACATTTCATTTTTTTTCCAGGATCTAAAGCCAGTGAATTTCTTAGCTTCTTTGATTTTCCATATTTGCTGCAATCTGCCCTGGCTCAGTAGATTATACTCTTGCCTCCAAGTCAGGTTGTGGTTGTAAGCCCCACTCCACAGACTTGAGCACAAAATCCAGGCTGACACTTCAGAGTAGTACTGAGCGCGCGCTACACTTTCATATCACATGGCATTTTTTTCCAATAAGGCCAGTGGAGTTGTAGTTGTCTTTGATGTCCTAGCCAATATTTATCCCTCAAATCAACAGAATTAAAAACAGGTCACCTGGGTCATTTTCACATTGCTGTTTGTGGGAGCTTGCTGTGCACAAATTGACTACCAAGTATTCTACATTACAGCAGGGATCAGACTTCTAAAGTGCTTCACTGACTGTTAAGCACTCAGACATCCTCATGTTGTGAAAGGTGCTATATCAATGCAAGACTTTCCTTTTAAACCTAGGCATGCCATCACCCTATCAACACTTGATGCATCTGGTCTGTTCATTCCTACCCTTTCCAATTGCACTGTTGAACACACTATGGGTCTTTGGCTTCTCACACATTTCTTAATTTAAAAAACCAGAAAGCTGTAGGCAGTTTGAGATAAAAGTAACAGATGGCAGTGAAATGCATGACCGGTAACATTATGCAATCTCCCACTCTCTGTCTCGCCCTGGTAGAGCAGTAACAGCAGCCTTGTCATTAGATCCTACGTGGCACAGTACATTCTTTTGTTAAACACAATGCTAATGGTGCGGATTGTAGGTTAAAACATGAATGTTAAACAGAATATTTAAGTGCTTTAATTGCCTCATTAGGGGCTTCAACGCTTTGGGTTACTTAAGCTAAATGGGCTCCTAATTCATTTTTAAACGTTCACACAACGCAAAATAACAAATTGGATAGAAGTCCATTGTTAGACAAGGTAAATGAAGGCAGTTCTGCTCAATTACTGAGAAAGATATACGCAACAGAAAGTTAATGGGGTAATAGTTCTTTCAAAGAGCCTGCACAGGCACAATGGGCCAAATGACCACCTTCTGCTGTGTAGCATGCAATGACTGAAAATAAAGCTGAGGATAAAAAATTGTTTTAAGATGTTGCAAGTTATTGGCCTACTTTTTATTTTATATAAAGCTGTAGTGCCCAGTTCACTGTAATTAATGGATAATGCTGTAAAATAATTGATATCTAATCTTACTTTCTCCACAATGGATACAGCCACTTGGAAAATATGCCTATTATTCTTGCTTTTCTAGAAGTAGCACTGTAAGCTCTCTCAGCCTGTTACAACACATCTATATAACATATACTGCCTCCTCTGATTAACCACAGGCAAGCCAATGAATCAAGAGATTGACTACTATTATAAAAGTTCCAAGAACAGTCACGCTTCAGATGTCATGCATACATGAAAACTTCTGCAAATAAACCCAATAGGGAATTCAGGGAAATTTCTTTACCCAGAGTGGTTAGAATGCAGAACTTATTGCCACAAGGAACAGTTGAGGTGAATGGCAGAAATGCATTTAAGAGGAAGCTAGGTAAGCACACAAAGGGGAAAGGAACAGAAGGATATATTGGGGTGAGATGAAGAGGGGCGACAGGAGTCTCATGTGGAACTTAAACACTAGCATAGGCCAGTTTAGGTTGAATAGCTTGTTTCTGTGGTGTAAAAACAATGTGAAATCTGCTGTGAACTAAAAAGACTTGGATTTCTATAGCACCTGTCATGACCACAGGGTGTCCCAAAGTGCTTTACAGCCAATGGAATACTTTTGAGCCGTAGTAACTACTGTAATGTAGGAAAAGGCACAGCCAATTTGCACACAGCAACCTTCCACAAACAGCAATAGGATAATGACCTAATAATCTATTTTATGTCTGATGTTGATTGGGGGATAAATATTGGTTAGCACACCGGGAATAACTTCCCTACTCTTCTTCGAAATAGTGCCATGTGGTCTTTCACGCCTGAGAGGACAGACTGGGCCTTGGACTAATGCCTCATCCGAAAGATGGCACCTCTGATAGAGTGCTGCACTCTCTCAGTCCTGCATTGGAGCACAAGAATCAAAGTGCTGGAGAGGACTAAAATAGTGAACTACATTTAAGCTGCTCCATTGTATGAAATATTTCAGTTCCTTTTTGTTTATATTCTGAGTTCCTTTACTTGTACAACACAATATGAATGCAGAATTTAATTAGTGAAAGATTAGAAAACCTTCATTTCCTCTCTGAAGATCAGTAGTTTCCCCACTGAGCACCAGCACAAATGAACACTTATACTCATTGAGGCACCCCTGTACATTATTAGCAGTAAAAAGATAAACCACAAACACTAGAAGCCTAAAATAAAGACAGCATTATATAGTGCTCCATATCTCAAACTGTTTCACATTTAAGAAGAAATTTGAAGTACCATGACTGTTATCTAGGAAATCACATCATTCATATCACGCACGCAGCACACACTCAAACAGCAATGGGACATACCACCTTAACCCAGATTTGACAGCACTGGTGGAATTGCCGCCGAGATAAATAGGGCAATGAAGAAACCACAGCGCTTCTGACAAAGCAGCATTCCCTCAGTGCTGAGAGATCAGGTCCAGGGGCAAGGCTCCAATGCACAATTTTCTGACAAGAGACAAGAATGCTACCTCAAATTGAAAGCAGACACGCTGTATATATGGAGGATTAGCATCAAAACCCATCAAAAAGCATCAACACAAGTCTGTTTTTCTCTTCTAGGGCCCACACTGGAAGCTTTCTCTGTTCAGCTGTGGTGACTAATTATTCCTTAACGGTTAAATGTATGCCGTACCCTTATGGATTACAACCCTGAATATAATTAGCAGATTAAAGGGGAACTATATTCATCTAAATTACCACAAAATGCTACTCCGACTGCTGTCTCTCTTGCTCTTCCTTTGTTCTTGTGCTTTAGAAGTGTTGGTTAGAGGTAGCCTGGGAGCAGACATTTAGTGTGCAATCCTTTTCAAGTGACATCAAGGACGGAGACTGTTCCCCCACAGCTCCACATTCCCTTTCAGAATGTCATTGAAAGTGAAATAAGCAGGACCGACTTTAGCAATATATTCCCCAGGAATGCTACTTAGAAAGAATGTGCGTGTGTTTAAGTTTTACCTTTGAAAGTGCTTTGCTAATTTAGAAGATCCAAGTTAAGTTTACCAATCACAATGCAATGCAAATCAGATTTAGGTAGGTTTCCAAAGCAGGGCACAATAGCAACACCCCACCGCCCACAAAATGGATGAGAAGCTGAAAGTTGCACTTAAAATTAGGAATTGTTGATAGGAGGTGCAGGAACAGAGGGACCTCGCTGTATACATACATAGGTCATTGAAGCTGGCAGGACATGTTGAGAGAGCAGTTAATAAAGCATATAATATCTTAAGCTTTATTAATAAGAGCGTTAAGTATAAGACTAAGGAGGTCATGTTGAATTTGTATAAGACACTAGTTAAGCCTCATATGGAATTCTGGGCACCATACTCAAGGAAGGATGTGAAAGCATTGGAGAGGGTACAGAGGAGATTCACAAGAATGATTCCCAGGATGAAGAACTGTAGCTATGAGGATAAATTGGAGAGATTGGGACTGTTTGCCTTGGAGAAAAGGCGGCTAAAAGGAGACAAAAACAAAAATAACAATACCTGGAAAAACTCAGCAGGTCTGACAGCATCTGCGGAGCGGAACACAGTTAACATTTCGAGTCCGTATGACTCTTCAACAGAACTAAGGAAAAATAGGCTAGGGCTAAAAGGAGGCTCGATAGAGATATTCAAGATCCTGAGGGGTATGGACAGGGTAAATTGTGAGAAACTGTTCCCACTTAAGAGAACAACAAAAACTAAAGGGCACAAGTTCAAAATAATTGGCAAAAGGAGTAAATGTGATGTCGGGAAAATTTTTGGTGTCTGGAACAAACTTCCTAAAGTGGCAGGTTCGATCGAGGTATTCAAAAGGGAATTGGATTGCTACCTGAAAAGAGGGAATGTTCAAGGTTACGGGGATAAGACAAGGGAGTGGGACTAGATGGAATGCTTTTTCAGAAAGCCAGTGCAGACTCGGTGGGCCGAATGGCCCCCTTCTGCACCGTAAAGATTCTGTGATACTGTAAAATCTGAAATTTCCAGAACCTGATGGCTCAGATCCTAGGGTTCTAAAAGTGATAGCTGCACAGATAGATGATTTTCCAAAATTCCCTAGATTCTAGAACAGTTCCAACGAATTGGAAGTCAGCAAATGTAACACCGCCATTCAAGCAGGAGGGAGAGAAAACCAGAAATTACAGGCTAGTTAACCTGACATCTGTCATTGGGAAAATGCTGGAATCTATTATTAAAGAGGTCTTAACAATACACTTAGAAAATTAAAGCACGATCAGACAAAGCCAGCATGGTTTTACTAAAGGAAAATTGTGTTTGACAACTTTATTAGAGTTTTTTTGAGGATGTAACTAGTAGGGTGTTTTTATATTTCTGGCTAGTTTATTCATGTTCTTATTTTTTCCCTTTTTTTTTTAAATCAACTTTTGGTTGGCCTTTGCTGGTTTCGAAAATGCTCCCAATCCAAGGGGAACCAGAAGATGTAGTATACTTGGATTTCAAAAAGGTACTTAGTAAAGGTGCTGCACAAAAGGTTAAGACACAAGATAAGGGCTCACAGATATAGAACATAAAATGCTGGAAAAACTCAGCAGATCTGGCAGCATCTGTGGAGAAAGAAACAGAGTTAACGTTTCGAGTCCGTATGACTTCTTCAGAGCTCAAAACGCTAACCCTGTTTATCTCTCTCTCCACAGATGCTGCCAGGTCTTTTATGTTTATGGTTTTATTTCAGATTTCCAGCATCGGCAGTATTTGGCTTTTATTGTAAAGGGCTCACAGAGTTGGAGGCAGCATATAATCATAAATACAGAATTGGTTAACAGGCAGGGAGGGATAAACAGGGAATTTTTAAGGTGGCAGACTATGACTAGTATAGTTCCATAAGGATCTGTGCTGGGGTTTCAGCTATTTATAATTTATATTAATGACTTAGAAAAGAGAGAGAGAATAATGTGCCTAAATTTGCTGACTGTACGAACCTATTTATAAACGTATGCATTAGAAGCAGCAGTAGGCCATTCAGCCTCTTGAGCCTGCTCTTTCATTTGATAAGATCGTGGCTTCAACTCTACTTTCCCGTCTACACCCCCCAACCCCACCCCCATACCCTTTGACCCCCTTGTCAATCAAGATTCTAACTCAGCCTTTAAAAATACTCAATGACTCTTCCTCCACTGCTCTTTGGAGAAGAGAATTCCAGACTAACGACTCTCAGAAAAAAATTCTCATCATCTCTATCTTAAATGGGAGGTGCCTTATTTTTTAGTACAAAGCTAGGTGAGAATGTAAGCTGTGAGGAGGACAAAGAGGCTAAGAGATAAAGACAAGGCAAGTGAGTGGGCAACAAAGTGGCCGTGGGAACTGCGAGATCATTCACTTGATGGTAAGAATAGAAAAGCAGAATTATTTTTTTTTTAAATGTGTTATGGGGAACTTGTCTGCACTCATACAAGAAACAAAGTTAGCATGCACATGCAAGCAATTAGCAAGGCAAATGGCATGTTGGCCTTTATTGCGAGGGTATTGGACTACAAGAATAAAGAAGCTTGCTACAATTGTACAAGGCTTTGGTGAGACCACATAGTTTTGGTCTCCATACTCAAGGAAGGATATTCTTGCCTTGGAGACGGTGCAGGGATGGTTCACTCGATTGGTTCCTGGATTGACAGTGCTGTGCTATAAGGGGAGGTTGAGTAAATTGGGTTTATTCTTCTAAACTCCAAAGAGTATAAGAAATGATCTCACTGAAACATAGAAGATCTAAAAGGGCTGTTTCCCCTGGCTAGAGAATCTAGAACACAGGGGCACAGTCTCAGAATAAGGGCCAATCAATTTAGGACTGAGATAAGAAGTTTCTCACTCAAGGATTGTGAACCTTTGGAATTCTGTATCCCACTGAGTTCAGGATGCTCCATCACTGAATATATTTAAGGCTGAAATAGACAGATTTTTGGTCACTGAGGGAATCAAGGGATATGGGTAGCAAGCAGGAAGAATTTAGATTTTTTTCTTCTTTCCCAGGATGTGGCCATCACTGGCTAAGCCAGCATTTGTTTCCTATTCCTAATTGCACTTGAGGTGGTGGTGATATGCTGCCTTCTTGAACCACTGCAGCTCATGTGTTGTAGGAACAGCCACATTGCTGTTAGGAAGGGAGTTCCAGGGTTCTGACCCAATGACAGTGTAGGAACAGTGATATAGTTCCAAGTCAGGATGGTGTGTGGCTTCGAGGGAAGCTTGCAGATGGTAGTTTTCCCATTCATCTGCTGCCCTCATCCTTCTGGGTGGTAGAGGTCACAAGTTTGGAAGGTGCTTTTGAAGAAGCCTCGCGATGCTGCAGTGCATCTTATAGATGGTACACACTGCTGCCACTATGTCAGTAGTGGAGGAAGTGAATGTTGAAGGTGGTGGATGGGGTGCCAATCAAACTTGGGTTGCTCAAATGTGTTGCTTTGCCCTGGATGGTCTCAAGCTTCATGAGTGTGATTGGAGCAGCACTCATCCAGGTAAGTGGAGAGTATTCCATCACACTCCTGATTTGAGCTTTGTAGATGGTGGACAGGCTTTGGGAGCCAGGAGGTGAGTTACTTGCTGCAGAATTCCCAGCTGCTGACCTGCTCTTGTAGCCACAGTATTTACATGACTAGTCCAGTTCAGTTTCTGGTCAATGATAACCCCCCAGGATGTTGATGGTGAAGGATTCAGCGATGGTAATGCCACTGAATGTCAAGGGGAGATAGGTGGATTCTCTCTTGTTGGAGATGGTCATTGCCTGGCACTTGTGTGGTGCAAACGTTACTTGCCACTTATCAGACCAAGCCTGAAATGTTGTCCAGGTCTTGCTGCATATGGATACAGACTGCTTCAGTACAAGGCATCATCAATGGTACCAAACAGGATGCATTCATCAGCAAATATCCCCACTTCTGACCTAATGATGGAGAGAAGATCATTGGTGAAGCAGCTGAAGATGACTGGGCTAGGACACTACCCTGAGGAACTCCTACAGTGGTGTCCTGGAACTGAGATGATTGACCTCCAACAATCACAACCACCTGCCTTTGTGCTCAGCATGACTCCAGAGATTTCCACCCCCGCCCCCCACCGATTCCCATTGACTCCAGTTTTACTCCTTCATGCCACGCTCGGTCAAATGCCGCCTTGATGTCAAGGGCAGTCACTCTCACCTCACTTTCAGCTGTTTTGTCCATTTTGGACCGAGGCTAGAAAGAGGTCAGGAGCTGAGTGGCCCTGGCAGAACCCAAACTGAGCAGTGAGCAGGTTATTGCTGAATGAGTGCCACTGTATAGCACTGCTGATGACACCTTCCATCCCTTTGCTGATGATCGACAGTAAACTGATGGGGTGGTAACTGGCTGGGTTGCATTTGTCCTTTTTGAGATGAGGCACAGGTTCAGCCATGGTTGTATTGAAAGACGGAGGGGCTCCAGGGGCCGCACCATCAGCTTCTGTTTATGTTCTTATGAAAGGTTTGGTTCCAGTCTTTTGATTGTGCTCCCTCATCCTATACTCTCCAACCCGCAGAAACAGTTTATCTATCTACCCTAGCCGTTCCCCTTAATATCTCGGAAACTTTGATCAAATTGCCCCTTAACTTTCTAAATCCCAGGAATACAAACCTATGGCAGCGGAGATAGTGGATGCATTGGCTGTAATATTCCAAAATTCCCTGGATTCTGGAAAGGTTGCAGTGGATTGGAAAAATGCTAATATAACGCCCTTATTCAAAAAGGGGGCGGGGGGGAGGCAGAAAGTAAGAAACTATAGACCAGTTAGTTTAACGTCTGTTGTTGGGAAATTGTTGGAATCCATTATTAAGGAAGTAATAATGGGGGTATTTGGAAAGTCAAAATGCAATCCATCAGAGTTAGCATGGTTTTATGAAGAGTAAATCATGTTTGACTAATTTGCTAGAGTTCTTTGAAGATGTGACAAGCAAAGTGGATAATGGGGATCCTGTAGATGTAGTATATCTGGATTTCCAGAAGGCCTTTGATAAGGTGCCGCACAAAAGATTAATACACAAGATGAGATCACAAGGAATTAGGGGTAATATATTAGCTTGGGCAGAGAATTGGCTAACCAACAGAAAGCAGAGAGTCGGGATAAATGGGTCTTTTTCTGGATGGCAAGCTGTAAATAGTGGGGTGCCACAGAGTTCGGTCCTTGGGCCCCAACTATTTACAATCTATATTAATGACTTGGATTCAGGGATAGAAGGTAATATAGCTAATTTTGCAGATGACACCAAAATAGGTGGGAAAGTAAATTGCAATGAAGAAATAAGAAATTTACAAATGGATATGGACAGGTTAGGTGAATGGGCCAAAATTTGGCAGATGGAGTTCAACGTGGATAAGTGTGAGGTTATCCATTTTGGTGGGAAGAATAAAAAGGCGACTTATTATTTAAATGGAGAGAAACTTCAGAATGCTTCAGTGCAAAGGGAGCTGGGTGTCCTCCTGCATGAATCGCTGAAAGCTAGTAAGCAGGTACAACAGGTAATAAGGAAGGCAAATGGAATTTTGGCATTTATTGATAAAGGAATAGAGTATAAAAGTAGGGAAGTGTTGTTGCAACTGTACAAGGCATTGGTGAGACCACACCTGGAGTACTGTGCACAGTTTTGGTCCCCTCACTTGAGGAAGGATGTAGTTGCATTGGAGGCAGTTCAGAGGAGGTTCACTAGATTGATTCCAGAAATTCAGGGCTTGTCTTATGAGGAGAGATTGAGCAGTTTGGGAATATACTTGCTAGAGTTTAGAAGGATGAGAGGAGATCTAATTGAGGTATATAAGATGCTAAAAGGGATAGACAAAGTAGACGTGGAGCGGATGTTTCCCCTTCTGGAGCATTCTAGAACGAGAGGCCATAGTTTTAGGCTAAGGGGTGGTAGATTTAAATCAGAGATGAGGAGGAATTACTTTTCTCAAAGGGTCATGAATTTGTGGAATTCATTACCTCAGAGTGCAGTGGATGCCGGGACGCTGAATAAATTTGAAGAGATAGACAGATTTTTAATTAGTAATGGGTTGAAAGGTTATGGGGAGAGGGCAGGAAGTTGGAGTGGAGGCCGAAATGAGATCAGCCATGATTGTAACGAATGGCGGGGCAGGCTCGAGGGGCTGAATTGCCTACTCCTGCTCCTAGTCCTTTTGTTCTCTCTCCTCATAACCCTTGGAATTCAGATAAATCCATCCTGTGCTCCCTCAAAGGACAATATATCCTTCCTAATGTGTGGTGCTCAGAGCTGCTCATAATTCCCCAGGTGTAGTCTACTCAGGGCTTTATAAATCTGTAGCATGACTTTTACGCCTTTTTGTTCTAATCCTCTAGATATAGGGTGGAACATACCGTGTACCCCATACATCTGCCCGCTCCGGTGGATCAAGCTGATGTTAAAGCTACTGTTCAGTATTCAAAGGAGAACAAGGGATTCTCATGGTGTTTGAGCCAACATTCCTCCCTCCACCAGCTCTGCCACAAACTGATTAACTGGCCGTTCAGCTTGTTGCTATTTGCACCAGCTTGCTGCGCATTACTGATTTCGAACTAATCCATTGTTTTGAAAAGCCCTTTTTAGCATTTGAGGCAAATGACACGACATTGTATGAATTTTCCTTAGAACACATAAAACTGAGCCTGATCATCTTATTTGCACAGGGTAAAGGCAGTCATCCAGAGTGACATTCTCAATAATTCTTTTCATGCCAAAAAGCACGTATTTAATATAATTGCAAAAATCATGCAGTGACAGTCACACAATCGCTGCAATTTATAGATTCAAGGATGATGCAGCACAGAAGGAAGCCATTCAGCCTTTCATGGCTGTACCACATCCTTGAACGAGCCAATCCATTCCTCTTCTCTTTTTCATAACCCTCAAAGTTTCCCCTTTCAAGCATTTATCCAATTCCCATTTGGAAGTTCTGAATCTGCTTCTTCCAGACAGCGAGTTGCAGATCATAATAGTTTGCTGCATAGATTTTTTTAAAATATATATCCACTTCTCACCTCTGATTCTTTATCAATCACCTTAAATCTGTGTCCTCTGGTTTCCAATCCTTCTGTCACCAGAAACAGTTTCTCCTTATTTACTCTATCAAAACTGTTCATGATTTTGAACAACTCTTATCAAATCTCCCCTTCACCTCCCTAAAGAGAACAACTTCAGCTTCTTAAGTGTTTCCACATAACTGAAGTCCTGTATTCCTGATAGCAATCTGGTAAATCTCCTCCGCACCCTCTTTAAACCCTTAAACCCAAGGTGTAGTGTCTAGAATTGGCCATAACACTTCAGCTTTAGTCTAACTAATGTTTTATAAAGGTTTGCCATAACTTCCCTAATTTTGTACTCCAAGCCTCTATTTATAAAGCTAAGAATTCCATGTCTAATTTAAACTGCCATCTTGTCTTGCCACCTACAAAGATTTGTGTACTTACAACCTAGTCTCTCCATTCCTGCACCCTTTGTAAAATTTTGCCATTTAGTTTAATTGCCTCTACTAATTCTTCCTACCAAAATGAATCACCTCACACTTCTCTGCAGTAAAATACATCTGCTACATTGACAATCATCCTCTCTGTTCCAAATTTAAGACCATCTGTAAACTTTGAAATGATAGCTAAAATGCCTAGGTCATTAATATCCATCAAAACAGCAGTGGTCCCAATATCAAACTGTACACTTTCCTCCAGTCTGAAAAACAACTGTTCACCACTACTCTCTGCTTTCTGCCCCTTAGCCAGTTTCACATCCACGCAGTCACCATCTCTTTAATCCCCTGGGCCTTGATTTTGAGAAAAAAAAATTGTGGTGCTTTATCAAACATCTTTCGAAAGTCCACGTGCACAACACCAACCGCAGTACTCCATTAACCCTCTTTATTATTTCAAAGGACTCAATTAAGATAGTCAAACACTGATTTGTCTTTAACCCATATTATTCCAATTACCAATTCATCTTGTCTTGCATTATTGTCTCTAAAAGATCACCGGCATTCAGCTGACTGGCCTCTAGTTGCTGAGTTTATCCCTCCCCTTTTTTAAAATGGGGGTATGTGTGACATTTTGAATCCTCCAGTATTCCTCCCAATCACTAAAAATGCTTATCTGGTCACATTTTACCTCACAGTTAAATAAACATAAGGCCGAGCAGCTACATTGCCTTTGAAAATAAATAAACATTTTCACATTACACCACATATTACAAAAGGTAAGAATGGACAAAGTTGGTACACTTCACAAACCAAACAGAACAAGTTTAGCTTTTGAATCCAAATTGGTTGTGTTCGATTTGTAGTGAAAGAAAATTAACATTCAGAAAAGGAACTGATATACTCATGACATATTTTAAGTTGAAATATTTAACCAATGTGTGGAATGTAAACATATTAAAGTTGTCAGTTCACACACGGCTATGAGCATCACCAGTTATCCCACAAGATGATAGGTCACCAGTTCTGAGTAGAGAACAACACTGCCAGCAGAATGGGTGAAAATATGTAAGTGAGGTCACCTGTACTGAGATGGCAGATCAGGTTCCAATTACATCAAAGAAAATGTGCACTGGTGTTAACTACCAGCTACAGGAATACAGGAGTGAGGAGGCACATGAGTTACAAGGATTAAGTGAATTCACTTCACTGAAAGGGAAGCAGGCACTTGTATGCACACCAGGAGGGAGAAAGAAAGATTTATATAACACTTTTAACATTCGTCTCAAAAGATTTCACAGGCAATGGGTAACTTTGAGATGTAGTCCTTATTATTAAGCAAGCAAACACTGTAGAAAATTTGCACACAGCAAAGTTCCACAAACAGGCTTGGGAACCTGCTTTTACTGATATTGATGAAAAGATCAAGACCAATGCATAACTTGATTATCAACTCGCCATAAACATTTGCTCCTCTCTACCTTCCTTTCATTATCCTTACCTTCTTCATGCCTGTCTTACCTCCTCTTCTCCAGCTCTGCCACAGGGAACAGACCTCCCAATCCACCCTATTTTAGTGTGACACCCTATGAACAATCAAACACACATTCATGTCTTTCACACAGACTACAGCTAAATTTACTGGCACACTACGCAAAGAGAATAGCAGGGCTGTCAAAATCAGATGTTTTTGAGGAAGAAAATTTACGTCTAAAAAAAAAGAGATAGATCACAAACCCATTTAATCACAGTTTTGCCTGTATTTAGGCGAGATACCAACAAGTCTCAAGTTAAATTGCATGACTCATACTAAATTAGTAACACTTGGCAAATCTGCAATCCAATGCTGACAGTCCAAATCATCTCCTCCCAAATCAATTTCAGCATTGGCCAACTTCTCTATTTTTGTGTATTTAAAACAAATATTGTAAGAGTCATCTGATCTGTAACCATCCAGATCAATTCCATCACTGAGGTCACAGCCTCACACTCTTACCCTTTGGTCACCTGCCTCTCAGATCCATCCATCCTTGGCATCTCTTCTTTCCTCCCTCCCTCCCTCTTCCCTTTCCACCAGGCACCAATCTCCCAATTTCCCTTTTGCCCCACAGATTCCTCTTTCCCTGCTACCACCCAGGCCACCAACCCTCTCCACCTCTATCATCCATATCTAGAACTCTTGCACCCCTTTCCCCATCCCCTCACTCTCTTTCCCATATCTCTGCTCCCCCCCAAATCTATACCCGTCTCTCTAATCTCCTCTATTCTCTCTTCCCTGCCATGGTCTCCCGCAGCGCCCCCTTTGCCAGCCACATCCCCAAACACCCCCACCCCCACTCACCACAGTGCTCCCTTCCCCCATGCCCACTACACTACTCCCACCCACCACTCCCAACACCAACCCACCTCACGTGCCCCCCCTCCACTACCCACCCACTCCCTGCACCCCCATCCTGCTACCCCCACATACCACCAACCCCACTATCCCCCTCTCCTCCACCCCCACTACTCCCGCACCTGCTATCCACCCCCCCTCCTCTGCTACCCCTGCAGCCCCACAGCTCTCCCCCCGCCTCCGCTAATCAACCATCCCGCTGCCACGGCTCCCCCACAACTCTGCTAAAAAACCCCCACTCCCACTGCTCCTCCCCACTCTGCTAACAACCCCCCCCTCCACAACTCCACTAACCCCCCGACTCTCATGGCTACCCCCCCCCAACCCCACTCCGTTAACGCCCCCCCACCCCTATGCCTCCCCACCACCCTCTTTCCCCTCCCCCCAAATACCTCCCAACCCCCCCCACTGCTCTCCCCCCACCGCTCTCTACCCCCCCAACCCCACAGCTCCCTGTCACCCCAACACAAGGCTCCCCCCCACCCTCCGCTAAACCACCCCCCCCATGGCTCCCCCCCCCCCCCCCCCGCTAAACCACCCCCCCCACGGCTCCCCCCCCCCCCGCTAAACCCCCACCCCCACGACTCCCCCCCCCCCCTCCCCCCTCCAAACCCCCACCCCCACGGCTCCCCCCCCCTCCCCCCTCCAAACCCCCACCCCCACGGCTCCCCCCCCCTCCCCCCGCTAAACCCCCACCCCCACGGCTCCCCCCCCCCCTCCCCCCTCCAAACCCCCACCCCCACGGCTCCCCCCCCCCTCCCCCCCTCCAAACCCCCACCCCCACGGCTCCCCCCCCCCCTCCCCCCTCCAAACCCCCACCCCCACGGCTCCCCCCCCCCCTCCCCCCTCCAAACCCCCACCCCCACGGCTCCCCCCCCCCTCCCCCCTCCAAACCCCCACCCCCACGGCTCCCCCCCCCCCTCCCCCCTCCAAACCCCCACCCCCACGGCTCCCCCCCCCCTCCCCCCTCCAAACCCCCACCCCCACGGCTCCCCCTCCCCCCTCCAAACCCCCACCCCCACGGCTCCACCCCCCCCCTCCGCTAAACCCCCACCCCCACCCCCACCCCCACGGCTCCCCCCCCCCCCTCCCCCCTCCCCCCTCCAAACCCCCACCCCCACGGCTCCCCCCCCCCCTCCCCCCTCCAAACCCCCACCCCCACGGCTCCCCCCCCCCCTCCCCCCTCCAAACCCCCACCCCCACGGCTCCCCCCCCCCTCCCCCCTCCAAACCCCCACCCCCACGGCTCCCCCCCCCCCTCCCCCCTCCAAACCCCCACCCCCACGGCTCCACCCCCCCCCCCTCCGCTAAACCCCCACCCCCACGGCTCCCCCCCCCCTCCCCCCGCTAAACCCCCACCCCCACGGCTCCACCCCCCCCCCTCCGCTAAACCCCCACCCCCACGGCTCCCCCCCCCCCCTCCCCCCGCTAAACCCCCACCCCCACGGCTCCACCCCCCCCCCTCCGCTAAACCCCCACCCCCACGGCTCCCCCCCTCCCCCCCCCCCGCTAAACCCCCACCCCCACGGCTCCCCCCCCCCTCCCCCCGCTAAACCCCCACCCCCACGGCTCCCCCGGGCCCCCCCAATACCTGATGCTCCTGATGATGAAGTAAAGGAGGCCGAGGCCGGTGATGCCGAGCAGCACCCACAGCG